>NW_011888892.1:129179-158358 GCF_000151845.1 Pteropus vampyrus
ACGAGCCCTTGGAGGAGTTAAATAGGGAGAGGTTCTGCCACGGGCAGGGCTGCAGTCGCTCAACTCACCGCGGCTAATGATATTATAAGCGCTCTACTGAATAACCCCGGCGGCGCGGGCAAGGAGGGACCCGAACTGCACCGTCATGGTGCAGCGTCTGGACATTTGTGGGGACTGATTCCAGAGTCTCCTCTCACTCTTGGCTGCATTTGGGGGCACCGTAGAGGCATGGATTCCGGGATCTCTTGATTGATGGGTCCGTGGCTGCACAGCCAGGGGGTGGGGTGGCCTGAGCGCCTCGGGGCCTTGCCTCGCCTTCCTTTGCTTGAAGCTTGTGTAGACGGCTGTGCCCGCGAACCGTCTGGCCTCCGCCGGGCTGATTCTAGATCCGGTTAAAGCTGACCTGGGAGTTAAACAGGTGAGAGCCAGGGCTCCGAGGGGGCCGTGAGGACACGCGAGGGAACCAGGTTTATTGAGCGCCTCACCAGGCTTCTGCAAGGCAGCATCGATTCCCCCAATTCTAGGAATGAGGAAGCCGAGGCTCAGACAATTTAAGTACCCCGTTCAAAGTCACCCCGCCAAGGTGCAAATCGATTTCGCTTAATTCTGAAACCTGCCCTCACCTCCTTCTCCCCTTCCTGAGAGCAAAGTGCTTCTATTTCTGCAGCGACTTCGTGACCTCCAGTATTTGCCAACAAACAAAACAAAACAATCCACAAGCATCACCTATGGAACAGGAGGGCCGGTGGTGGGTTATTCAGCAAAAGTCTGCCTAGTATCTACTATGAGCTCCTAGTGGTTTTAGGCTTTGGGGTGCTTTTGTATTTTTACTAAAGGCGATCCTCAAAACAGGGGAAGCCGGGAGATGCTAACGAGAAGTTCATTTCACGTATGAGGACAGTGACGCTCTGATTGGCACTGGAATTGTCCAAGTTTAAGCAGGGAGAAATGGTGGTGCTGGGACTCAATCCAGGATTTCTCGAAACAAGATCTAGGGCTCTTCTTTCCTCCCCACCCCCAGCCAACGATCATGATCCTGCGGCCCCGTTTGGACTGTGACAGGGGTGGGATCTGGAAGAGCAGAAGTTGTCTGCTCCCGGCCTGGCCTCCCGACTAAGCTCCCAAGAATAGCATCAGTTCCAAGGCGCATGCTTCTAAACCCCCACTCCCCCGTGCTCGGCGCATCCGTTTGGGGACTCCCAGACCTACTTGCTCGCGGGTACGAGAAGAGGTGGGAGGTTGGGGGAGGGTCGTGTAGCAGCCTGTGAGAACTCTTCCAAGGGTACGAGGACCCGTCGCCCGAGGGCGTCGGGCCACACCAGCTCCAGCTTGGAGACCCGAGCAGTCCCTGCCCCTCGACAGGGCTGGGGTCCGAGCTGCCACAATGGCAGGAACCTGGGCGGGAATCTATGCTGCTTTCGGCCCCGGCTGTCCCCGGGTAGACACAGCAGATACCTGCCTGGCCCTCGGCGCACTCCGGGGTGCACAGGCGCTGCTTACATCGCCTGAGCTTTTTGAAAATTTCCGGGGCCGCTCGGCGGCGCTGCGATTGGCCGCGTCCCTGTAACCTCTATGCAAATGAGGCCGCGCCACCTCTGCGCCGCTGGAGCCCCAGCGAGCTGGTGGTGGTCAAAGAAGGGGCATTCGCGCTGGGGCTGGGCGGGCGTACCCAGAGCCCGGCGGGCAAGGAGCCCCGCTCAGCCGTCCCGTGTCCGCATGTACCCCGCGCTGAGGGGACGTCTCGCCAGTTTCGTCGCCCCCTCCCCCTGTCTCCCCTCCCCGCCTCCCCCCGCCCCCGCCTGCCTGCCTGTACCACCTTCCACCCAGATCGTCTCTAAAGGGAGTTCTTGGTTTCCTCCGATTTCTTATGAACCCAGGATGGGCAGCAAGGAAGATGCGGGCAAGGGGTGTCCGGCGGCCGGCGGCGTCTCCAGCTTCACCATTCAGTCCATCCTGGGCGGGGGCCCCTCGGAGGCGCCACGGGAACCCGCCGGCTGGCCGGCCAGGAAGCGCAGCCTGTCCGTGTCCTCGGAGGAGGAGGAGCCGGACGACGGCTGGAAGGCACCCGCCTGCTTCTGCCCAGACCCGCACGGCCCCAAGGAGCCCGGCCCCAAGCACCACCCCCCCATCCCCTTTCCTTGCCTGGGTAAGGATCGCACGCCGCCGGGTCGGCAGCAAGCAAGCTCTAGGGGAGGGAAGCTGTGCCGGGACTCTCGCGCGGGGCCCCCCTTTGGCCAGAGCCGCGGCCGCTCGGGTCCGGGTCTGAGGGGAGGACACGCGCGCGGTGCTGTGTCCTAGGCCCGGCGGGCGCTCGGGAGGAGACCGGGACGCGGTCCTGGGGAAGGCTGGGGTGAGGGAGAGTGTACCATAGCGGCTGGCACAGGGCGGGCCGCACATCCGGCTCTGCCCTCAATATCCCCTATGCACGGGTGACACTTTCTCAACACGAGGTCTGGAAGTCGGGGCTGAGCTGTCCGTCGGTCTCTACTGCAATCTCAATCAATCTCAATTTCAGTCTCTCTCTCTCTCTCTCTCTCTCTCTCTCTCTCTCTCTCTCTCCCTTTCTCCCTCTCTCTCCCTCCTCCTGCTCCTTCTCTGAATGATCAGCACTCCGAGTGATTGACAATGGTGCCTTTCAGAGATGGTTCCTCTTTACAACATCTGACGGAGGGGAGCCCCGCGTTAGCCCTTAGCATGATTTCCGAACAAACGGCCTGTGAAATGATGCCAGCCTATAAAGCTCGGAGAACTCTTCCAGCTCAGTTATTACAAGGCAAAATCACCTTTAAAAATGATGTTAATGTTCCCCCTCCAAACCTCCTCCCCCTTATTGCTAATTGTCCTTCCATGAAACTGGGAGCACAGAGACCCCAGACTAGAAGCAGCTGGATCTCTCTCCTGTTGCTTTTTAAAGGCCGGGGTGCTGGGCTTTGGGTTCCAGAGAGAGGGAGAAAAGGAAAGGGTTGGGACCAAGGCCGCGGCCTTCTGCCGGCTAGAGCTAGGGGGGGAGGGGTGTCTCTGAGGCTCCCCAACTCCATGGCCTCCCTGTCTGTTCTCACTCCCCAGGTACCCCCAAGGGCGTCGGAGGCGCAGGGCCCGCGAGCTCGGAGCGCACGCCTTTCCTCTCTCCTGCGCACCCGGACTTTAAGGAAGAGAAAGAGAGGCTTCTGTCCGCGGGCTCGCCGTCGCCGAGGCCCGAGCGGCCGCGGGACGGCGGCGCGGAGCGGCAGGCGGGCGCCGCCAAGAAGAAGACGCGCACGGTCTTCTCGCGCAGCCAGGTGTACCAGCTCGAGTCCACCTTCGACATGAAGCGCTACCTGAGCAGCTCGGAGCGCGCCTGCCTCGCCTCCAGCCTGCAGCTCACCGAAACCCAGGTCAAGACTTGGTTCCAGAACCGCCGCAACAAGTGGAAGCGGCAGCTCTCGGCCGAGCTGCTGGATCTCTCTCCTGTTGCTTTTTAAAGGCCGGGGTGCTGGGCTTTGGGTTCCAGAGAGAGGGAGAAAAGGAAAGGGTTGGGACCAAGGCCGCGGCCTTCTGCCGGCTAGAGCTAGGGGGGGAGGGGTGTCTCTGAGGCTCCCCAACTCCATGGCCTCCCTGTCTGTTCTCACTCCCCAGGTACCCCCAAGGGCGTCGGAGGCGCAGGGCCCGCGAGCTCGGAGCGCACGCCTTTCCTCTCTCCTGCGCACCCGGACTTTAAGGAAGAGAAAGAGAGGCTTCTGTCCGCGGGCTCGCCGTCGCCGAGGCCCGAGCGGCCGCGCGACGGCGGCGCGGAGCGGCAGGCAGGCGCCGCCAAGAAGAAGACGCGCACGGTCTTCTCGCGCAGCCAGGTGTACCAGCTCGAGTCCACCTTCGACATGAAGCGCTACCTGAGCAGCTCGGAGCGCGCCTGCCTCGCCTCCAGCCTGCAGCTCACCGAAACCCAGGTCAAGACTTGGTTCCAGAACCGCCGCAACAAGTGGAAGCGGCAGCTCTCGGCCGAGCTGGAGGCGGCCAACATGGCGCACGCGTCGGCGCAGACTCTGGTGGGAATGCCGCTGGTGTTCCGGGACAGCTCGCTGCTGCGCGTGCCCGTGCCGCGCTCCCTCGCCTTCCCGGCGCCGCTCTACTACCCCGGCAGCAACCTCTCGGCCTTACCGCTCTACAACCTCTACAACAAGCTCGACTACTGACCGGCCCGCCGGCCCCGCGCCGCCGGGCGCGCCTCCGGCTATCCGCGAGCCTGGCGCGGGCCGCCCCCCTCCCAGGGCTCCGGAGCACCGCGGCGCGTCGCCAGAAATATTAAGAAATACACCGTGTGTATTCATTATCTCTTATTTATGGCCTCTGCCCTACTTTTTGTTTTGATTGTTTCGGGTACTTCTCGGCATTCATCAAGCCAGATCCCCCGCTTTCTACCCCAAACCTTTGAAAACCACTTTGGAGGGAATAGTCTCGGGTGGTGGTGGGAAAGGGATTTTTCGCCAGATCGACGTTAATTGGTAGGAACAAAATTAGAAAACCACCACCCAGAAAACCAAACAAACAGGCACACTTCTCTCCCCATATATACACCTGTATATATGTTCATGCACACAACGCCGGCCACACCAGCCCTTGGGGGCTTTGGACAAGTAACGTCTCTTTTGGTTCCCCACGTCCCGAGGATGGGTAAGGGCGAAAGGGGGAGATTTCAGATCTGTAAATATTTTTAAAGAGGAGAAAAATAAAACATTTTAAGCATCGTTGCTAACTTTGGTGGCATTGGTTGCCCCGCGTGCTAACACGGGGAAGGTTTTCTCGGTTTTAGGTGGAGGGGCTTGTGGGTGTGCGTTTAGAAGAAGGCTTGCGGGCCCCACGTGGAGGGTGGGGCCGAGGTCAGGGGTTAAAGGTTGGGACGCTGGCGCGGTGGCCGCGACACGTGGGCTGGAGCCGCTCTCCCTTCCACTTCCTGGTGCCCAGTCTTGGAGCTGCCTGAGGCCCACCCCGGCCGAATCCAGCTCCCGAGCCCACGCGGAGAGGGACAAAGACAGGAAGGCAGGCCTCGCCGCCGAAGCGGATGCCTTCCCGGAGCGAGCATCTTCCCCAAACCCGGATCGCCCTGAGCTTGGCAGCAGCAGGGCGTCGTCGTGCGACGTGGCTCAACCAGTGACACGAGCTTCCTCTCCAAGGGCGCAGGGCAGGTGAGGCGGCGTTGCCTGGACCAGGTAAAGAGCCCGCTTTGCTCGTCCCCCAGCCCGGCGCCGGAGGCTTGCAGCCTCGCTCAGTTCCCGGGAGGGTGGCACCGTCATGAATTCCGCGCAGCATGGGAACTGGGCGCAGAAAGGCGACACTTTGGTTGAGGAGAGATCTGAGGCTGGAGACTAGGCAAAGAAAGCGCGAAAGGCAAAGGCGCCGTCCCCACACTTGGTTGTTGTTGCTGTTTATATTTTGCGTCGTACGTGGCTAAACGGCCGGATCACGGGCAAGCACGTGGCCGCTCGCGCTGAATGGAACCGTGGTGCGCAGCCAGGGCGCTCACGGACTTCCGTGCTTTTGACACCTGCCGTTCGTGTCCGCGCCGGGAGGGCGCGGCACCGACAGAATAGCCGCGCGAGTGTCATACAAATCCCAGCCTTGCAAAGTTACATCGCAGCCACCTGTTCCTTGTAAACGTCAGAAAAGGAATCCTTAGTTTAGGGGAGACGGAAGGTTCGGTGTCACGTGGGATGAGCTCCCCAGTCCTTCTGCCTGCGGGGGTCCCCCTGAGCCGTTGCAAAGGTGTCGGGAGCCCGCAGCGCAGGGGAACATTTGTGTGATAGACTTGTCTCTTTGAAGCGAGAGGCATCGAAATCATATCTGCATTTTATGAAAGTATACAGACTATCTGTAAACCATCTATTATTCGCAGAATTCTGTATAAAATTCCTGGTCTCCTGTCCATTTCGAGGTCATATTTTTTTCCTACTCACATTAGATTCCATAAAAATCACAATTTATTTCAAGGTGACATCAGAAGGATGTTACCCAAGAACATGCTAAGTTAGTGCAGTTGCATGTATTTCAAATGAGTTCAATTCAATAAATATTTACTGGGCCCTAGTACTTGCTCAGGACTATGCTAAATGTTAAATATTCAGAGAGAAAACAAAAGTGACACTGGATCCATTTTCTTCTGATTTATTTGGTGCACGTATTTTATTTCAGTGAACTTTCTTTCCAGATGACCTACTTTTAATTCTTCATTTCCTCTAAAGTTTGCTATTTGAATATTTCATGCAGAAATAACCAAATTGCTTCCAAGGAGCTACTTGTATAGGAATATTCCATCCATATAATTTTTGTCTGCATTTCAATTGATTGTTTTGTTTTTTTTTTTTCAAGAGATCATGGTTTCGAAAATATTGGGTCACTATATCTTCTTTAGACTTACTTCTCTTACAAGAAATGGTTTCCTTTAGCCACTGCAGTCACTTACTTGCCCTTCTGATTTTAAGAATGATCCTTTTTTAGTTTCTCATATAGTAGGTATTTCACTCTTTTTACTAATCCAGAAATTAGCAATCAGAGGTGACTTAATGTAATTAGTTTCTAGGAATTCCTCTCTCTAAATGTTAACACACACACACACACACACACACACACACACACACACACACACACGACTTTGCATTTCAATTTAAAATATTGTTCAAGACTCCATAGTGGCCAGATTTCCTATCTCAAGACTATCAATTCATTTGAATAATCAGCAAAACCATCAGCCTCCTTTCAGGTTCTAAACTAGATTTAAAAGATTGACGTTTCTTAAAACTCAAATCGAGTCCGGCTGCAACTACATGCCCAGAGGGACCTGAATCATACACACACTGGATAATGAAATACACTTAGATTTTATTAGAGGATAACTCATGCTCAGAATTTCGAAACGCTAATAGGATTAAATAAACAACTGGGAGAGGGAACCAAATAAAATTATTTGGAGCTAAAGTTATTTTGCCAAAGTTAGAATGGAGGCAAGGCACTGCATCTTAAAATTCTTAACCTAGCCATTACCTTGTTGAAAGAGATAGAGAACCAAGTATGAGGACTTGTGAGGCGGGAGGGCAAGGATCTGTCCTATTAGCAGTGATATCATCAATACAGTGGGGAGAAGGGTAGTTGGATGTTTATTTACTGTGTCAAGATGTGCACCTGAGTTAGTGTAGGTGAATGCATAAAGACCAATATTTTTTTCTCTATTAATGTACCTTAAAAGTTAAACACTTTAATCAACAATTTCCTTTCACTTCATACAAAGTCACATGATTTTTTTTTCACATAAGGCAGTGAAAAAGAGGTTATAACATGGATTACATTGAAAATTTTCACTGAGTTTTTGATATTCAAGAGTAACTGCGTCACAGCATTCTAGTTACAAATTAAGTATTGCTTGTCTTTCATGGAGATCAAATCATTTCTTATTATGGAAGCAACCCTCTTGATTCTCCTATTTGTGGAGGATTCTAGAAATAGAAAATGGAGTAAACAGCTGGAAACATTAGGGAGTTGTTGGGGTGGGTGTGGGGTGGACAGGGAGAAGCTTGTAGCTGTCATTTAGGACCCTATTTAAACATATGTCTAAAAGAAGCTTTTGAGCTTTAACACATTGCAAATTGTTTCCCAGTCTGTCCACCCACCAGACAGGGAGTTCCTCCAGAGCAAGGACTGGTCTAATTAATGCATCTTCCCAATCTCTCACCAGGCCTGGCATACGGTGGATACTCAATAAATGTTTGTGGAAAGATGTAATGGAGAAAGCAAGCCTAGTATAAATAAGGATGAGTTCCCATGAGATCAATAGATTTTGAGACAGTGGGAAATGAGACCCTGGTTCCTAAGTGGAAGTTACAGGAAATGAGAAAAAAAATCAGGTCAAAATAATGCAATTTATTAGAGTAAATATTTCCTTCACCACTCCAATTTTTGGTTAACTTCATGGGAGTATGTATGTCCAGTGAAAGGGAGAATAATTTAGCTCTATGGGAGTATTGACCAAAATGGGGTTCTTGTGTCTTCAAGATTAACGCAGACGGCAAAGGCGCCACGGTTAGAACTGGAAAGAGCATCTTTCCCACCTACTCTTCAGGGTACAGGCAGGGCGTCGGCCTCAGGGAGACTACATTTCCCAGCGTAGCGCACACGTACCCGAGAAGGGCGCGACGCAGCTTTGGCGCGATGCTCCTCGGGAGCTGTAGTTTTCACTCGTCCAGCGCGAGCCGGGTGCCTCAGCCCTTTGGTAAAGCGAGACCACGTGATCGGAAAAGCAGCGATTTGCCTTTGAGCCGGAAGAGGATGACTGGGTTGACCGACGCCCGGTTTCCGGGCGAACCAATCGGCTGCCTAGAGTGAGGCGTTGGCGTTTGAAATCAGCCAATGGCAGGCATCGGCCGGGGCTTCCTCTCCGCCTCCTTCGCCCAGCCCGCGAGTGCTCGGAGGGAAGCTAGGCGGCGGCGGGCGGCGGCGAGCAGCGGCTAACTTGATTCTGAGGGTAGCTCAAGGTAGCAGGGGGAGGCGGCGGGGCGCAGAAGCGGACTCTCCGGGGACTCCCCGGGGCCGCAGCTGGCGGAAACTTCCGCAGGGAATCCGTTTCGCTTCCATCGCTTTTCTTTTAGCATCCGGGGCTGGGGGGAGGGGCCGAGGTGCAGGAGCCCGCGGCGGGGAGGGATGTGGCGGGAGCGGCGGAGGGCTGGAGTGAGGGTTGCGGAGGCGCGGGCCAGGTGGGTTGGGGCATTTCGGGGGCAGTAGGGGATGGGGAGCAGGGCATCGAGTCCCGACCGCGGCGGGCGCGCAGGCTTTGCGCAGGCGCAGAGACCTGGTCGCCGACGTTTTCTAGGCCCTTCCCCTGTGGGCGCCCCCTCACCGCTCAGCTATCAGTCAGCCCAGCCCCCGCCCACGGACCTTGGGGTCGGGGCGGGGGGGGCGGTGTCTCTGAATGGGCGCTTGTTTCGTAGATGACGGGTTCTAATGAGTTCAAGCTGAACCAGCCACCTGAGGACGGCATCTCCTCCGTGAAGTTCAGCCCCAACACCTCCCAGTTCCTGTTGGTCTCCTCATGGGACACGTCGGTGCGCCTCTACGATGTGCCGGCCAACTCCATGCGGCTCAAGTACCAGCACACTGGCGCGGTCCTGGACTGCGCCTTCTACGTGGGTGTTCTCAGTTTCCGCTTCTGCTCTTTTCATAATGATAGCCCATGTTAATAGCAGCCCTTTTCCAGGCTGGGCAGAGACTTGTGAGTTGTTTGGACAGCTCATTAAATTTTCCCTAACACGTACCTTGAACCTGATACTGGTTTTTCGCTTTTGGGGACAGGCAAATGTCAGAATCTCGGCTTCCCCTTAAGAATGGAGTCGAATGGCATAACCCTGTAAACTTGACGTATGACAGTTGTTTTTTTGAAATTTGCAACAAGACAGTAAAAATTGTCTTGTTAAAAGGAAGGTGTAGTTACTAGTAAATAGGAATGCCTGTTTACTCTCAGCCAGTGGGGCGAACCGGTTTTCCTTAACTGACAGTAGTTTTTATGACCACTTATTTGCTTTTGTGCAGTTTCGTTTGTTTACAGTGCATAGTTGAGCCCAGTGTACATCATCCTGTGCATAAACTAAACAATTGGCTCTAGAAACAGGAATTTTGAGACACTCTAAATGTCCATAAAACTTAAATGACTTGAAACTTTATTTTGTAGGATCCAACGCATGCCTGGAGTGGGGGATTAGATCATCAGTTGAAAATGCATGATTTGAACACTGATCAAGGTAATATGGCCATTTTTCACCAGTTTATTATTTTCTCAGTTTACTACAGTATAAATGTTTAGGAAGAGTAGTTTCTGAATTGCTTA
This sequence comes from Pteropus vampyrus, assembly GCF_000151845.1. Taxonomy (NCBI): domain Eukaryota; kingdom Metazoa; phylum Chordata; class Mammalia; order Chiroptera; family Pteropodidae; genus Pteropus; species Pteropus vampyrus. Next base: position 139,021 of record NW_011888892.1, read on the forward strand.
ATTCTTAAACTGCTTAGATATAGGCAAAAATGGCTCGTATTTAGGATTTCTTTTTTATTTAAATGATAATTATTAAGTTACTGATCACAAAATAGTATGCATATATTTTTTCAGTAAAGTGAATTCTGATCTCTATCTCAAGTGTTTACGTGAAGGGCAGTTAAGTCTTTGACCTTTACCTTAGCCTCAGAAGAGGACTGGACCTCTAATTGGTCTTTTCATTAGGGTTTCCAGGACGGGGCTGATATTTCACAGTTCTCTTTGCAGAAGCCAGTTCAGTTTAGATTGAAGAAAGAAAGATTTAAAAAAATCTAATGTTATATAATAGCTAGCTTGTCCAGGTGTTATATTAATCCTGTTGTGTTATTTAGCATAGTATATGCTTCAGTTGCATTTATTAAATGAATAACAAGGTGATACATCTTTTAATTAATAATTTCTTAGAAGTCCAGATACAAAGTGACTTACCCCAATTTTTATGATGATTTTGGAGCAGAGATTTTAATGAAATCTGAATGCACAGAGTTCTCTAGTGGAGCTTTTTTTTTTTTTTTTGGTATATGCATATATTAGACATATACGAACTTAAAGCGGATGGTCAGGCACAGAGTTCTGACTAGATGAGTATGAGTTAGACAATGGGAATGGATAGAGGATCAACACAATACTTTGTCAACCCAATCAGAAGAGACTTTTGCCTAAAAGTCACTTTATCATGTCACTTGATATGATATCACTTGATGTTTGGTTTTGTTTGCTAGCAGCTTATTCTACGTAATTAGTTTGCAGGTTTAGGGCCTATTTGTTCAAAAACTTAGGAGAAAAAAACCACTGAAAAGTAAACCTGAAGTTATTTTCTATGCTAGAGACTATAATAAAGGGAATTAGCTGTTTGTTCTCTGAAGGTCATTGCCGAAAATCATGAGGTAGTTTTCTTTCTTATTTAAATGGTACGTTTTTAAGCAGGTAGTTTTCCTGTTTGAGAATTAAGACCACATATTGTTCTTTCTTGTATTCTTAGTATTTGGCATAGATTCTGGCACATAGATGTTTAGTAGATGTTGAACGAATGAATGAGATAGTGAAGAGTTGAAATTGTATTTGAAATTTGACCCACCATAAAACCAAGTGGGTTAATCTTAAGGCGCCAGCTTTCTTCATCTTCAGATCTCAGGTCGTCTGTTACCACTTAAATAAGTTCCTCATAAGCATTGGCTTAATGTAATAAGTTTTATCCAGATCCAGACCAGAGTTATCCACTCATTTGTTCATTCAGCAGGTATTTCTTGAGCATCTACCATGTATCAGAAACCTGCAGTAGGTACAGCAGAACTCCAGAGTTAAACAAGGTTCCTGATTTAAGGGAATCTGGACTCGAGTGAGGAAAATAACATGTTAATGTAGTCTGAAATTCAAGTCAGCCTTTGATATGCCGGTGAATGAGACTATGCACTGTAAGGTGAACAGAGAAGAATGGATGAGTGTGTACTTATGGAGAAATTTTTCTGTATGTGTGTATTTCCATGTAGTTGGAGGAAGTGGATTTATTGTAGTTGAACAAACGTTTCCTTCTGTTGTTCACTTGAGGAATCTTTGTTTAGTAGATGTAGTAAAACTAGGAATTGTTTGTTTTCTTTTCTATAGAGAATCTTGTTGGAACCCATGATGCCCCTATCAGATGTGTCGAATACTGTCCAGAAGTGAATGTGATGGTTACTGGGAGTTGGGATCAGACAGTTAAATTGTGGGATCCCAGAACTCCTTGTAATGCTGGGACCTTCTCTCAGCCTGAAAAGGTAGGCTATTTATGTTCCTAACAGGAATTCTGGTCCTTGGGGTGATGAATATAATGTGGATATAGAGGTTAAGACTTGATGAATCTATTTTACAAACCAAAATACCTAGAAATATTTTGATGCAAAGGGAATTTAATAATTTTGGTATTTTGTTCAACTTTTTCTGTCAGTTGTCATGTTTGTACTGAAGAACGCGAGCTTAAATAATGAATTCCCATGTATTATTAATGCTTTAAATCTCAGGACTGAGAAGCAACTCAGTGCATTTTCAGAGAAGTCATTTAGCAAAGACTGTTGGATCGCTTCAAATTGGGTTTGACGTGCCCAAACCAGAAAGTGGACTGGAGTATCACTCATTTTCACTTATGACCTGAGGTTTCATTTGAGTTTACTGTTAAGAGGGTGAAATGGGTTATTTGAAGTTTGATGAGAAAGGTGGCCTGTATTCCCTGGCTTTTACCATTTATTTATTTTTTTTTTGATACTGACCGGTGTAGTTTGAAGGCTCTAGTGAATGAAGCTTCTTAAAATTGAATCTTTGTGTATTATTCTAACCTTTTGATCTGTACAATGAAAGTGTATTTGAGCATTCTTGCTGTATTCTCATCAGACTTTATCAGGTGGTAGTTAATTTTAAAGATTGATTGTTTTAGCAGTTTAAAGATATCCTTCACTTGAGTCTGTTTCCTCAGTGTAAATATACTATTCAGTTCATGTTAGCCGTCATTATATACTACAGTGCATCCAAAGAGTCATTATTTTTGTCACATCACAGTCGAGTCTACTTCTGGCAAGACCTTTGTTCAGAATAAAATAATTGCATTGTTTCTAGTTTTGATTTATGGTTGTATGTAACATGTTAAGAGCCGTGATAAATTGCTGACAGAATATCATATAATGGACAGCCACACTGAATCAAGCTGCTTATTGGTTCAGCAAGGTTCATTATGTCACTTTTTTTAATACTTCCTTTGATAAATGTATATACCTAGTCAGAAGCATGACAGTGGTTTCACGTGATTTATGATCAGCAGGAATAGAAAGCACTATTAGAAGCTGTGTGTCACCTGTATAAAGATTTAAGATAAAATTTCTAATCTGATTGTATTATTGTAAATCGATTTTCTTCTGGTTTTTTAAGTTTGGTTTTTCATGTGTCTTAGGTTAATTTCCATTTTTCTATATTTTGTTTTCTGAATAGAAGATGGCAAATCTTATACTTCTCATTTAAATATGCCTCTTTTACTGTTTTGACTCTTTCTAGTCAAAAAAAAATTTTGAATTTCTTATTTTTTCTTGGTCACATAGTTGAATTTTAAAGCCAAATTGTGGAGATTATCGGGTGTTACATTGTTAAACCTATCTTGATTTTTTTGGCTGGTGGTGCGTAGTTAATATTAGTGATTACTAACCATGTGGTTTAATTATTAGAATGTTAGATGTCTTGCCATGTGATGGGTCTTCTTCATTTTTTATAATGATTCTAAAGGTTTTAAAATGTTAAGTCAGATTAAATTAGAATTGTTTATTAATTGAAAGTAATAATTAGAGCAACAATTATGTATCTGAAGTCTAGAATAAAAAAAAAGACAATATGATCAGGAAAATACAACTTGCCAACATTTTCACAAGTTTACTCTATTTGGTCCTTGAATAACATTTGAAAATAACTGCTTTAAACGCTCATGTACAGGAAATTCTATGATTTATTATAAGGGGATTTTTTATGGGTGGTGTTTTGATATTGAAGAAAAGGCACGAGGGAAAAATAGATACATTTACGGGAAAAAATGCTTTTAAAATTTTCCATAAAGATGAACTCTTACAGAGTGTTTAGTAGGACATCAGCTGAAGTATAAGAAGTTGCTTTGTCATAGGTCAGAGCACTATTCCTGTCTTTTAATTTTGAGTTTATATGCCACCAAATGCAGCTAAGTAGCTAATTGATGGCCTCCTCACTTTTCCTGGAAAGGCCTATTTATTGAGTGTGACATGGGGGGAAGCCAAGATTGTTAGAGTTACAGCCTGAACTCCAGTTCTAAAAGGTGGTCGTGGAAAATAACTCTGAAAGTGATTGTTTTGTGAAAAGCCAGAAGCCCCTTGAAAGGTGTCTCGAATTGTTCTTTGGCTTTATTGTCTCCTTTTTGAGTATTTTTTATACTTTTGTCATTACATGAAACAAGAAGGCTGGAAAAATTAATAATTTGTTTTAGTGATGAAGAGAATTAAGTCTTCAGAAGTGTTTTTACGGACTTAGACCGTACGTTATATGGTACTTGGTTTAAGTATTAAGAATGTTTCGGGTTTATTATTTCATGCGAATTACTTGGTTTATGTAACTAGTACTTGAAATTATTTGGTACTTGTGTTTGGGAACCCGATCAGCTAAATTTTTTTATGGTTTAATGATGAGTGAACTTGATTTTGGGGCCCAGTGCCTTTTTCAGGCAAGTAGATGACTTCGAAGATTTGGTCTTTCTTGAAAGGTATATACGCTCTCCGTGTCTGGGGACCGGCTGATCGTGGGCACCGCGGGCCGCAGGGTGCTGGTGTGGGACCTGCGGAACATGGGCTACGTGCAGCAGCGCCGGGAGTCCAGCCTGAAGTACCAGACGCGCTGCATACGTGCGTTTCCAAACAAGCAGGTACTGACCTGTCTTCCTCCCCAACTTTTGCAATTTGAAAATAATACGGTCTTAGATAATAATGATATGGTCACTGCCTTTGAAATCCCCCCCACCCTCCCCCCGGTTTTTTGAGTAGTGGTATACAATTTGCTGTTAGGTAAGTTTTTAGCATCCTCGTGTTAAAAGGTAGTCTGTTAACCTAGTTTTAGAGAAGACCTTGATGTTCAGAGAGGCGAACTACTCTGGCAGTGGTTTGGCTAGAGATCTTCTGATTCCTCGTTGATCCTCGCCCAGAATGCTTGACAGGTATACAGTAATCAAGGAGAGTTTTGTATGTATTTCCATTTACCAATATTTCAAATTTGAATCTGGAAATTTAGGGCCGTGGAATTTGCTGTTCTCTTCTTTTTCCCCTTTGTAACCCCAATACTGATAGTGCTCGTTAGCCAGTCTAACAGCAGAACTTGAGTGTTTTTTTTTTTTTTTTTTTAAAGAATATCACTGAGGTTAGAGAGGCAGTGCCCCTCATAGAATGATTAACTCTCGATGTGCAGGGGGTGGGGGGGGGTCACCCTTTGTCATTGTTGCTAAACAAGCTTACCCTGTTTGTTAGTGAGCTCGTCCTCCCCGCAAATCCTTCAAGTTTAAAGGGGAGTCGGTGCTGTGGTCAGCTGCTAGAGGAGTTTTGCAGGAGGGAAAGTCATTAAAAATAATATATCTTGGAATCTTATGTCTGTCCTTTAGTTATTGTGGAGCTGGAAGCATTATGTCAGTTGCTCTCTTGGTCCTTTGTCTTAAGAGGCTAGTGCCTCGAATGGTGTTCACATTTTTTTCAGAGTATTGTGAATTTCCATTGAAGATAAAGAATTGAAGTTACTTGAAACTTTCGAGATTTAAATATATGATTAAAATATGCTTGCATTTTAAAATACTTTTATATCTAAAATTTTTTGTCAGTATACCTCTAGTTTACAGTGGAATTTTAACTAAAAGTAAGGTTTTACTGATTTTTTTTTCTTTTTTTACTTCATAAGTTTTTCAAGAAAACTTTCATACTTTGGAAAAATGGGAAGAAATAAAATAGATTTCATATTTATCTTATCTCATTTATTTTTTCTCTTTCTTTGACATAAAAACAGCAAGTGAAGATAACCTAATCTTTTTTTACAAAATAAGTATTAATGTTTTTAAACTTTGGAATGGTCATAACTATGTTAGTATAGCTTAAGTACTCTGTTAAAACCTGGCCATGCTTGCTTTTCCTTACTGAAATAATGTTTCTCCTTCAGTGTGGGTTGAATTTGGGAATTAGTGGCTTGTTTTTGGAAGGTGGGTTCACCATTTTTGGCTTTCTCCGCTCCCTCTTGGCAGGGTTATGTATTGAGCTCCATTGAAGGCCGAGTGGCAGTTGAGTACCTGGACCCAAGCCCCGAGGTACAGAAGAAGAAGTATGCCTTCAAGTGTCACAGACTGAAAGAAAATAACATTGAGCAGATTTACCCCGTCAATGCCATTTCCTTTCACAATATCCACAACACATTTGCCACAGGTAGAGTATGGCGTCAGGACAGTGTAATTTCGCTATTTGCACACGAGACAGTTATACTTAAGCAGTTTTTTTTTTGTTTTGTATTTTTGTGGGTTTTTTTTTTTTTTTAAATATGGTGCTTTCTTTTTGTGATATTTTGGTGAAAAAAGTCTGGTACAGTACTCCTTGGGGAAAACATCACTTCTGTGGTCTTAAAAATTAACCCTAAATTAACTAAGGAGTTAATGGTTATTTCTGTATCTTTAAGAACCATTTTTAACTTTTGAAATTACTTGCAGGTGGTTCTGATGGATTTGTAAATATTTGGGATCCATTTAACAAAAAGCGATTGTGCCAGTTCCATCGGTACCCCACGAGCATCGCATCGCTTGCTTTCAGTAATGACGGGACTACACTTGCCATAGCATCATCATATATGTATGAAATGGATGACACGGAACATCCTGAAGATGGTATCTTCATTCGCCAAGTGACAGATGCAGAAACAAAACCCAAGTGAGTATGCTTCACCTGTATTTGAGCCTTTTCTTGCATTCAACCCAGGATTTATTAATTTTTCTAAATTCATGAATAGCATTGTTGATGCCTGCTCGATATTGCAGCTGACTGTAGGGTAGGAGTTGATTTTATCTTGTTCTCCCAAGCTTTCAATATCCGCAGGTTGATAGACGTCTGATGGATGAAATTGTGCCTAGTTGTTTTGTAGAGAAGAATGTCAAACTCTCATTCTTTTTGAATAGGCACTATTATTTGAATCTCTGGAGTTATTACTAGCTCATTGCTTCAAAATTAAGTTGAGGAATTCAAGAATAATTTACTTAAGCAAATTCTGTTTAAGATATTTAAGAATTTGAACTGCCAAAAATCTTTCCTCTCCACAGAGGTTGTTTCTTTAATACTTACACAGAGTGAGTGACCTTCAGGTCTTACTGGAAACTCACAGTAATATGACCTTGCCTGGAGTAGCAAATTTCCTTAGCTTTGAAATTTTCTTAGATGTTCTTGGCTCGTGGTTGTAACCGTTGACAGAGATCGGAACCATTTACATTTTTTGGTACCGACAGGGCAAAGCTCTTTCCCTAATTACTTGCACCAGGCTTCAGGGAAAACTGATACTTAGGCACTTGTTAAACCAAAAAAAAAAACCTGCCCCAGGTGTCCTTTCCTGTTCCTTGTCCCTTTTTACTTAGGCCCTGGCAGGAAGTCCTCAATAAATATTTACAGAATAACAATGCTTTCCGGATTCCTCTGTTCTGAATTAAAATGGTATAGCACCCTTGCTAAATTGGTCCCTGAGAGGGGCAGTGTTAAATATCATATGTAGTTTTATAGGTTTGACTTTAGAAAAGACTCAGCAAGTGAAGCCTGGTGGATAAAGGGCTGTATTTGCATTTACTCTCTCACTTTTGTGTCTCTTGTCCTGGCCGGCCATTTTGATCCCATGTTCTTTTTCTTTTGAACTTGTAGGTCACCATGTACTTGACAAGATTTCATTTGCGTATGTGCCATGTCGATGATAATAAAACAATTCGTACTCCTTAATTGTGGATTTATTACTATTAACAAACCAGGGAAAATATTAATTTTAATAAAAGAACCATTCAGAAAATAATGGAAAAGAGGTTTTTATTGATTTTATTTTAAGTTTACACTTTCGTAAGTGCACTCGATGGTTTGCTGCATTAAAGATACTCGGGCAAACAAAATCAGAGGGCAGTGACTGCACTTTTGAGAACCAGTTTTGACCTTGATTTTGATTCCACTGTGGAAATAAATGTAAATAAATATAGGTAATAAAAATCTCTTTGCATTCTTTCTGGACCTTAAATGGTAGAGCAAAAGGCCCTTGAACCATTTTTTTCTTCTGCTGGTTATAGTTGCTCATTATAAAGCTGCTTCAGACTGCCTCACGAGGAGGTTAATCTACAATTAAACAATATTTCCTCTTGGCCGCCCATTATTTTCTGAAGCAGATGGTTCATCATTTCCTGGGCTGTTAAACAAAGCAAGGTTAAGGTTATACTCTTGGGAATCAGCTAGTTTTCAATCTTATTAGGGTGCAGAAGGAAAACTAATAAGAAAACCTCCTAACATCATTTTGTGACTGTAAACAATTATTTATTAGCAAACAATTGATCCCAGAAGGGCAAATTGTTTGAGTCAGTAATGAGCTGAGAAAAGACAGAGCATATCTGTGTATTTGGAAAAATAATTGTAACGTAATTGCAGTACATTTAGACAGGCATCTATTTGGACCTGTTTCTATCTGTAAATGAATTTTTGGAAACATTAATGAGGTTTACATATTTCTCTGACATTTATATAGTTCTCATGTTCGTTTCAGTTGCCCAGCCGCTGGTGATTAAGGTTAAAAAGAAAAAAAATTATAGTGAGACTGAGATTCATTTCAGCGTAATGCCCTGAGGCAGAACACGAACCTAGCTTGGCCTCTGCTAGGTGGTTCCAAACAGGCTTTTCGTTGTCAAACTTTTTGCGTTTTACTTATACGCGAATGTGTGTTTTTGAATGTGACGTGGACCTTTACTGAAACTTATTCTCTCCATGATATATTTTTAAAAGTTCTTTTGATACAGAGAAAGGTCTTCTTTTTATTAAGTATTTCACTGACGACTTAGTTTAAGTCCGAACCCGTCTGCTGAAACGTATTTTCTTCGTTGCAGGTCCACCTAATCGTCACGTGACAGCGGTTTCTCTGCGGAAAGCTCTTCCTTCCTGCGAATCCGCGCTTGTCCCTTAGGGATTCGTTAGTCGTTGCGGACACGTTACTTAGTATGTGGATTTCTCTGTTTTCTGTGTGACACAAAACTCGTCTGCGCCCTTTCGTGCTGACCGCGTGTAGGTGAGGCGTCTCGGTGTCCTCTGCGGCCGTCGGACGACCCGCGTCTCCCCAGCAAGCCCACTTGCTGTTTCGGAGCAGCTTGAGCTCTTTTTGTAAAATAATCTAAACTGTTATTTCCACACTGTCTTTAATAAATCAGAGATTCAGAACCCTTAAACGTTGGATGTTTTTAAATGTTGGTAATGCATGTAATTTGCTTCGTGAAGAAGGCTTCGCGGAGCAGAGCCCCCTTCACCGAGCGCCTGGCGGGATGGCGTTTTACCTTTAGCTCGGCGCTGCCTTGCTTAATTACGTCTGTTCTGCCACACGGTGCGATTCGGCCCTGGGTAGAGTGATCTGTTGGCCTCGTGCCATTTCCCTCGCGCTCCTGCTGGGTCAGCAGGGCCCGTGAGCCAATCGTGCGGCCTTAGAGGGTGGGCACCGCCTGCGGGCGCCCCGTGGCCGAGCGTCTCCGGGCGGTGCCAGCGCAGCAGACCTCGTGCCCACGGAGCCACGTGACAGGCCCGGCTGTGCTTATCTGTCAAACGCTCAATCAGCGAAGCCCTTGGGATGGTGAATAATGGAATGGCCAGAGACTAACTGACGAAGTATTGGCTTTTTAGTCTGATTTTGTGCTTTTTAAAGTCATAGCCACTTGGTTGTGGACAGAGCATACATTTAAAATGTCTAACTGAAAGAATATAGCATCGTAAAAGGTGACTGAATTAAAGCAGTGTTGGGGACCCTTTTTTGAGGTAGGGTAGCAGAGGTTTTTCTGTAGTTCCATCCAGAAGTCCTTGTGTCGTGAAACCAAATGTGTCTCCTGCCTCCCCTGCGGACCACTTATCCAGCTCTCCCTCACAGTTTGTCTGATGATGGTCCTGGCCACCTCTTCCCAAGGGACCCATGTGTACTATCTTAGCATTTCTGTTGGTTTTCTGAAGCCAAATTTTCTTCTCTTTGTAAGTATCCTTTCTGTTTATCTTTTCTTTCTACTGCTACTGCCCCTCTGCCCATCTGGGGTGGGGGCGTGTGCTGCAGCCTCCGGTCTCTGCCCTAAATTTTCTGCTTCTGGAGCAGTGACATTCAAAGCTTTTAGCTGCAACCCGGGTATGAAACACATTTGAACTACTGTCCAGAACACAGCTCAATACAGTATGTATAACAGGAAAGTTTTATAAAACGTTGCTTGTTGTTTATACACATGGTGCCTTAGTTTGTTTGTTTTTTTTTAATAGGTGACGATTATGGTCTGAACTGATTTTGTAACAAATGCCTCGCCACCTTTAGTTTGAGCAAACTGCTTCATACCACGCAAGACTTTAAAAGCTCTTGCTCTTTTTATCATGCCATGCTCGGGACCCTCAGTGTTTCCCTTGCTCACAGCAGCCCTTCTGTCGCTTCGTAAGGAAGCGTGCAGCTTCCAAGGCCTGCAGATCACCAGGAGGGGACTGCTGGCTGTCCCGGTGCTCTCAGGAGAGCGGCGGTGGGACTGACGTTTGCTGAGACTTCTGACAAGTGGATGGGCAAGTGGTGGCAGCAGTCACTGGTTGAGTCCCACCTGTACGAATTTACAGCGGGATTAGCAGCTTCTCTTTTGTTCTGGGGACAGCCCAGGCCCCGTCACAAGGACCAGGGCCAGACCGCTGAATTTACCTTGCCATTCAGGCCCTGCATTGTTTTGTCTTAGGTGTTGAACTTGGTGTTCCCTAAAAGTGTTTGCTTCGCACTTCTCTCTTCACTGAGAAGGATTCTGGGTCAGATGAGACTAGATCTCTTCGCTTGGTGGGAAGAGACCGCACATCGGCCTGAGAGCCTGGAGAACTCCACAGTAAAGAAATGCCGTTAACTTCGTTTAACTAGTTTTCCCCCAAATTCTTTGACCCTGAGTCTCTACTCTCTGCCCCCTTTGCCCATTTTACTTTTTACCGTTTCCCCCCAAACACCGGGATTCTCTTACTCTGAGTGTCAGGCTGTTGGCTTTGCTATTACTCCGGTGCACATGTAGATTCCCGAATTTCAGTCTGCTCAGGCAGTTTTCCTTTTCTGAAATGCTCTGTCAGTTTTCCTATGAATCCTACCTGGCCCTGTTCCATGAAGAAGATCCTCTTTTCCACGAAGCCTTCCATCCTGGCTCCAGCTCACAAATGAGTGTGCCCTTTCTCCAAACCTGGATGAAGCGTCTCCTGCTCATCTGCCTTTGGCAGTCACTCACGTAGCATTTCGTGTGTGCACATCCTACTCCCCTACTGCATTCTGTCAAGAGCAGGGACCGCATCTCTGTGACCTCTGGTGCTTGAGCATTGGGCCACTTTGATAGAGAAGACTCCTTCAGAATAATTTTCACTATGATTTTAGAACAGAGTCACTCAGTGTTTAGTGTACTAGACATGTGCCTTTTGTTCATTTAGTAAGCATTTAACAACTTACACAAGGGATATGTTCACTGTAGAAAAGTTTAGATAACAGCATGCAAAAAATTGAATTGCACCATCACACAGCTCTACAGCAGATACCGTTTTGGTGTGTATCAAGCCTTCAGAATTTTCTGTGCATACTGCTCCATGAGTAGAAATCTGTTAACCACATCATATGAAAATACCTAGGTGAAGACTAGAAGATTTGGAGATGGTGTGATGTGTGGTACAGGCCCTGTAGCTTCGTGATATTTACTTGGGGAGGGCATCCTAGATGTACTCTGAGGTAACGGGTAGCTGGTCACCCCCTAGAGCATCTGAAACCTGGATTCAAAAGATTCTAGGGTGGCCAAGAGGAGGCTGGCCCAGAGGAGTTCAATGGCATGGACTACAAATTTGCACCCCAGTGTCGCGACATGGGCAGGTACTCCACACGGCTGGCGACATGGGCAGGTCCTCCAGACGGCTGGCGACAGTTTGTAAGTGAGCTGAGCTGCTTCTCACTTGGGCTAGGTTTTCACTCTCTTCAGCTGTTGCGCAGAGGGAGGCAGCAGGTGTCCCCTTCCCTGTGGCTAAGATGCTCAAGAGCAGCTACTTAGTAGTAGGTACAATTTTATAAAAAGGGTCATGTCTAAGAATCCTGCTTTATGTACTTGCAACGTGTTAGGAAAATTCTCCTGTACTTTATTTTTTGCCTCATTTTTAAGAGCCACCTGGTATTTGACTATTTGAACAACTGTTTAGTACCCGCTAAATGCTTGGCGCCATGCTTAGGTGCTGGGGCTCCCGGGCTCAGTAGGGTAAGGTCCCTCCTTACCGGGTTTCCAGTCTGGGGCAGGGACTGACACGCATAGTGACAGGTTGACAAACGCTATGATACCGGAGTGCGACCAGCTTTGGTCTCCAAGCACTTGGCTTCCCCGTGGTCCTCGCTTCCACCACTCTGTCAGTGAAGAGGGCGATCTCCCTTAAGTCTAAGCTCACGTAACTGGTTAACACAGGTGCCGTGACAACGTGTGCGCCAAGGAAAGCAGCGTCTGAGAACCTTCTGGTAGTACTTTAAAGAGGAACGAGCAGCCAGACCCTGTCGTGCGCTCTCTTGCCTGTGTGCTCTGTTAGTCCTCTGGGACTGCATGTAGTTTATCAGGTCAGGCAGCATGGTGAGCCTCTGAACCTGGCTTTATTGCTTAATTCATTGCGTCACTGGCCAAATTATTTCTGAGCCTCAGTTTCCGCATTTGGAAAATGAAGATACGACCTGAATTATGGAGTTATAAATGAGAGCATGGGATGTTTGTTAGGGCATGCCGACAGTTAGTGGACAGCAAATCCCTGCTCTCTCTGGATAAAATACAACCCATTACCCTCAGCTGACAGGTTCTCAGACACCTGTAGGATAAACTTCCCAGTATATCTTTAAAATGTGAACTGTCAAACATTCAGAGAAACAATCACACCCATAAACCCACCATCCGGATTTTAAAATGTTAACATTTTGCCTTATTCATCTTTGTTTTAAAATAAAACCACATACTCAAAGCTTCATTTGTACCCCCTCCCTCACCCATTCCCATTTTCCATCCTTAAGCGTCACCCATTTATGCCTTTATGCTTCTGTGGTGTCCGTGTTCTGCTCTAAGAGATTTGCTTAAGCGGTAGACGTTTTATCCCGAGATGAACCCCACATTCAACATCAGGTGTGGTTAGTAAGATGCAGCAGGAGAGGGACAAAGCTACAAACAGGACCGTTTGTAGGGAAGCAGCTCAGCAGCCCCGGGGCGGCACGGTGGAGTGGCTGCCCTATGAGATCAGCCATCATTACAAAAGGGATGGCATTTCTCTGATGTCTCTCTTCAAGAGTGAAAACTGCATAACCTAACAGAAGTTATTCTTTCCCCCGTGAAAATGAGTGAACGTGTTACTAGTACCCAGTAGACGAGGTGCGTTAAAAACAACACATCCGGTTGGCATCCAGGAAGTTAACCATAAATCTCGTTTCATGGTTCTTCTCTCCTTTAACTTCCCCACCTCAGTCTTTGAAGTGGCTCCGGGTCATCTTTCACTTGGGAAAGTACTCATTTACGCTATTAGGACTAGTTACAGCAGTTGCCTTTAAAAATGGCACCTGGCCGTGGTGCTTGGGAACTAACACGAAGAGAAATGGAAGCAGCCGTGCCTGGTGGCCGCAAATACCATCCGGACCATTGAGTACGAAGGCGTTTTCCCCTTGATCAGTGGCGTGTTGCAACAGTGCTTTCATTTTGAAGGGCGTCCGCGAAACGTGCTGGGGTTGTCATGCGGCATCGGCTTCTTAGTTGGGAAGTATTTTGTATCTTGATGGAAAGGAAGCTAAAGGTGGAAACTAGACCGAACTGTGATTTCCAGAGAGCTGGGTGCATCACGGGCGTTAGCCTGCCCTGGGATGCGACTCCCTGAGCGGCGGCCTTCAGAACTTATTTTAAGTGAAAAGCAGTTGGTTTTATTTGGTTGTTTTCCTTGAATACAGTACAGCACCGGTGCTACGACTTTCCAAATCAGCTGCCTTTCATGGAGGAATGGAAAAAGACATGCTTTGCTTTACTGAGGTTGAAGGTAGCAGCACATGAGACCGAAGTAATTTAAGACTCATTTCCAGTGGTTTATTTTATTAACTAATTTCCCAAGAAATATTCTTTCACCTCTGACCATCGTAGCCAACTCTGTGCGGTTAACACAAACTCGAAGAAGCTATACAAATACCCGTCGGTCTCAGAAGCAGCTAAGTTTGCTTTTCCGATGTAACAAAGTACCTTTTATCCCCTTTATAGGCCTCTGTTATAGGCTGTTGCAGTAATTTAAAACCTGCGAACCTGGACTCCTGACCTTGTTATAACGTCACTTTATAATTCTCAAAAAACTTAGCTCCTGAAGATTTTCTTCGCACCGGCCACGTGTTCTCGAAGAGTCCAGATGATTTGTCTTTGGTGTTAGTAGTAGCCAGATCTCCTCAGCCGGTAAGCCCTAACATTCTTATCGAATCACCTGGCAAAAATCCTTCACCTCTTTCATTATTTCACAGTTTCACACGGCAGTCAGTTATGAGCATTCTCCATTTAAAGAAATGCCCTCGCTTGGAACAGCAGCCGCGTATGCCTTCATCAAGCTTTGGATATAGAAATGGTTCTCTTGCTGGGCTCACTGTTAGTTCATCGGGGTCGCTGGCGATAATGTGGAGAAGCACAGCTTTCCATATGTAACTGACAGAAAGGTGGCCATGGAAATGGAGGACAAGTATGTTAATTGGGCTCTGAACTCGCTGTCCTTTGTCGCTGCTGCCCACAAGGTGACCATCGACCCCGGTTACTGGCAGAAGTGTAGAATGGGCTCTGCTCGTTGGGAGCTGGGTGGCCCGGCTTTCGGCTTCCTTTACTTGTGTCAATGGAACATGTCCCGTTAAGTGTTGGACTTGGCTTTTGCTTTGCAATGAAAGCAGACGTCCATCTCAGAACGTCCAGTCATCGTCCAGGGTTTCGTTTTTGACTTACATGTGAAGCTATTGAAGAATACGAGAAATCTCATGTATTTGGACTCCGTTAACAGAGAATTTGTGATAAATGGACTTGATTTAGGAGAAAAAGCAAATGAGATCAGAAGGAATATATTTAACTAAGCCCGAAGGGTGAATTCCACATGGTTAATGATAATAGTATTATTTGATCTGTACGTCGAACATTACTGCGTTACTGAGGTTGGGCACATGCAATATTTCTAGACACACTTTTTGGCTGAAAACAGTGAAACAGTTTGATTTACCCTTGTCCTCTAAGTTGGCGATTGGGGGTAAACCTGGAGAAACATGCAGAGGAGCTAGCCTCTTGGGATTAGGTAGGAAACAATGAGACTAACCTGAAATTTAAATTCGAAATTTCAATTGGGTCATCAAGGCAAATTTAATTTGGCTCCTAGTCAAAATTTCAGCAAAGGTTTTCTTGTTCATCATTGATCCCAAATGAGTAAAACTCAAGAGAGAGGGTTATGCCCGATTCTTCTCTTGGCCAGCGTTAGACTTCCTTTGCCGACATTCATGATTTCGTCTTTTTAATTTAAACCGATTTTTCCCTGATTAGAACTTGGTGAGATGGGTGAGAAGAAAAAAATAAGAGACAGTTATTTTTCATACTTGTTGCCTTGAGCATCTAATTGTAGATTGGGAATTAAAGGGACAAAAATGCCTGTGAAAGGTTCTGCCTTTTTGGCAGCTCAGGTGGAGAACCAGGCCAGAGAGGGAAACGGACACGTTGGAAAGGTGACAGCTGTGCCAGAGTCTAAGCCTAAAATATTTGCGGATGGAATCGTCATTGCTCCTGGGGGAAAGGGAGTCATCTCTGTTTTTATTAGCCCTCCAGATGTGCAGATCGAGGTCAGGCATTGGAAAGTGAAGGGATCGGTTTGAAAAAGCCTCTCCTGACTTCACATCAGAAATCTCGGTGAATGAGGGGTGTCCCAGCTCCTCGGCCATCCAGGGAACTGAGTCCTAAAAGGCTCAAGGCCTGGCCTTTTGTCGAGTGTGAGGGCCTCACAGAAAACATGGAGTCATGGCTGTTCTAATGGAATCCTCTATCGCTGCCAACTGCTTGCTTGAAAAAATACCTAGGGTCTCTCATGACAGCCTCATAACCCTCAGGGGTCAGAAGCCCGTGCCAGGCTGAATGGCACCGTCGATGGCACACCACCTTCTCTTGGCCAGCGCTCAAAGCTGATCACGCAGGTCTGTAATTCAAATAGACCTTCATTCTTTCTGCCCTTCTCCGTTCCTCTCATTTTCCTCTTCCTGTCTCCCTCCCTTTCTTCCTCCCATCAGCAGGCAGATGATAAAAGGCATTTGTGCAAAAATCGACTTAGGAAAATAAAGCCATCGGTGGGTTTTTGAAATAGATGCTCAAGACTCCATGGTGTCATACTGTCCAGGCGGTGGCAGGTGGCAATGGATAAATCAACCTGTCTCATACCCACAAGACCAGGCATTAGATCTGACCTGGCAGGCATCATGCCATGACATAACGGGCCTTTTGAGGGCACAGTGAAATAGCACATTTTACTTCCACTACATTAAAACACAAAACCCACGGGCGATGGAATTCTGCCAGGTAGTAGCTTGGAGATGTTCTCACTCCCACATCTGAGCCCAGCTCGAGTGTGGCAGAACTGCCTCTGGACTTGCAGCAGACAGTGTTTGGGCCACCACGGGATTCTAAAAAGTGCACATCAGTAACCTGATTATTTGGATGGTGTCTAGATTTTCCAAGTCTAATGTCGACGAGGGAGATGTCAGGAAAATATTGCGAGCTTACTTGTTCTTGAATCAAAATTTCTACCTCAAAACAAGATTTCTTGGGAAAATGTGGGGTAGCGCCAGCAGCGTTGGGCCGGTCAGGAGGCCTGGTCCACTCAGCTGGTGCCCTGCGGTGCCTGTGGGACTTGAGGCTCCAGCTTTTTCTGAAAGACTCTCCGAGGCTCCTCCCCTGCCCTGCCGGCTCTTGGCCTTTGAAAGGCAAAGCCTCTCCGCTTCTGCAAGTGTGGACTTAAGTTTCTTAAGTATTGGAGTAGAGGAAGGTTCGGAATAAGAAAAACTTAAGCGTTTTATTTCTTCCTGCTCAGAGTCTTTACATGACTTCGTCACCCCCCTAAAGGACACCGGATCATTGTTTTCTTTACACAGTGCTCCCTCTCACAACCAAGCAATGAGGGTGACATTATTAACCAAAGCCACAAGAGGTTAAGTGACATCCTCCAGGTCACACAGCCGGTAGGGCTATACCTTGTTACCGCACCTCACCGTAGTGTACCTCGCGACCGTTACGTTTTTTGGCGAATTGAAGGCAAGACCCTCCACCAGCAAAAAAACCAACCCATTTTATCATGAAACTTGCTTTATTGCTGTAGTCTGGACCCCAACTCGCCGAGTCTATGAGGTGAGGCCGGACTCCTCCCCCGCCTAACTGCAGAACCCGAGCTCACCCCGCGGCACCTGCCGTCTCCCCACCATTCATTCGTTGGTTCGTATTTTATATAAATACTGATGGATGCATAGTAAGTTCCAGACTTTGTGCTAGGTTCGTTCAGGGCAGGTGCTGTGTCTTGATTTTCCTGATTTCTGCAGCGCCTGGCTGGACCCTGTAGGCGCTCTGGAGGTTGCGTACGCTTATGAGTGACTGCCTGAAGCGAGCGGAGTCGCGGATGGCCCCGGGTTCCTTGACTCGCCTGCGAGTTGGCATTTCCTTCCATCGGGCACGAGTTTTCACATCCAGGATGGAAGCCAAGGGCACTCACTTGGCTGTAGGTCGAAGGAGAAGCACGGAGACTCTTTCATTTGATCCACTGATAAGTCATCCTCCAGTTTATCCTCCAACAAGTTCCTCAGCGTATCTTCATCTGTACGCTTCCCTCCTCCCTGCTTGTTTTTCCCTCCTCTCCGTCCTCCCCTCCCCCTTTCCCTCCCCTCTCCCTCTGTGTGTGTCTCCCCCACCCCACACCCCACAACCCTTCTGAAGTCTCAGTCTCCAAGGCCTGCCCCCGCCTCCTTTAAGAAGCCTTCCCAGATGCGCCCCATCACATTAATCTCGCCTTCCTCCCTATTCCCCAAAGTGTGGTTTCTCATACTTCAGTTACGGCACTTGTCAGAGTCCACTTTATTTCTGTTTCAGAATACGTTTTGTGCAAGGTAGTCTCTCGTCCTGGTTTATGAGCCACGAGAAGTCAGGAGCCCCTCGGAGCCACCGACCCCCAGCACCACAGTGCTTAGGAAGATGGGTGCGCTAAATGTGGAATTTGGTTAAAATTTGTCGAGACATTTCCCAAGGGCCAGATGTCCTGGTCCTAGGTGCCGTGAGGACCTTTGGAAGAATCACGGCCCATTTCCTAACCTCGAGGAGTTTGAAAAAAGGAAGAATTTTCAAAATGGATGAGTGAAATGAAAAGCGAATGTCACTGCCTTAGCAACGGCCGGATTAGAATGAATCCTGTTTTTATAAACTGACTAAAATTCTTGCCAGATTATAACACGAGCTGGATGTATTCTTTAGGTTTTCACCCCACATTTAAAGCCATACAGTTTTTTTTTTTTCCCCCTTTTGGGTCATTTCTGTTTCAGTGAACTTTTTAAAACACCTACCCAACTGTGATACTTTTCTCGGGAGATCACATTTGAAGACCTTGAGTTACCTTCTGACCATATTTCAGTCATGGCTTTAATCACATCCTCAGCCATTTGAATTATTCAGCATCTTTTTGAGATTACATTTTTTATTCCTAATTATATGACAAAGATACATACCATGAAATATTTATCATGTAATTACGGTTAAAATGTACAGTCGCCCCAAAGATGTGAATAATAACGTTAAGTATTCTATATTTAATTAAGGGAGTCTGGTAGGTTGTGCTGGGTTGCCTTGGTTAAGCTGAGAACTACATTTCCCAGCATCCTCTTGCCTGTATGGTTCCAGGTTAGAGTTGGCCCAAAGAGGAACGTACACAGACTGGAACACCCGTTACTCTCTGAGGGTTTGTTGGCTGTCAGGGGAGGTGGTGGATGGCAGCACAGGTGTCGAATGGGTTCCTGCCTGTCCTTTCTCTCTTCTGATCTGCATCCAGCATTTCTTCCTGACTCTAGGCCCTGATGCCCAGCCTGCAGTGTAAGCCCCACCACCAGATGTGTGGCTGCAGACTAACAGGATGGCATTTAAACAGAGGCCTCTCCCAGCCCCTCTTTGCAGCCCTCTTGGTGGCCAGACAGCTCCGTCCTCTGATCTACGGCTTGGTGACTGCCGGTCCTCCAGTACGCACTCCCGACCTCCGTTTGTGCCCCTTCCCCAGCTCCTCCCACAATTGTATTCGGTTGGATTCCTAGGAAAAAGCCCTATTCCATGACCCCCCAGAGCCAAAGGAGTATCTCAAAGGAGTATACTGTGGTGTCTCTGCTCCCCTGACTGACTGAACCCCGAGCGACACAAGGAGTCAGAGAATTAGAAGCAAATGTGTAGCCTCTTTTCAAGAGGGCTTTCATTTTTGCAAAGCCTTTTGCTTTTAAGGTTCTTGTTAAGGGCAAGTGTTTAGAGGTGGTTAGGGGTGC
>NW_011888892.1:159213-175551 GCF_000151845.1 Pteropus vampyrus
CGAATGGGTTCCTGCCTGTCCTTTCTCTCTTCTGATCTGCATCCAGCATTTCTTCCTGACTCTAGGCCCTGATGCCCAGCCTGCAGTGTAAGCCCTACCACCAGATATGTGGCTGCAGACTCACGGGATGGCCTCTCCCAGCCCCTCTTTGCAGCCCTCTTGGTGGCCAGACAGCTCCGTCCTCTGATCCACGGCTTGGTGACTGCCGGTCCTCCAGTACGCACTCCAGACCTCCGTTCGTGCCCCTTCCCCAGCTCCTCCCACAATTGTATTCGGTTGGATTCCTAGGAGAAAGCCCTATTCCATGACCCCCCCAGAGCCAAAGGAGTATCTCAAAGGAGTATACTGTGGTGTCTCTGCTCCCCTGACTGACTGAACCCCGAGTGACACAAGGAGTCAGAGAATTAGAAGCAAACGTGTAGCCTCTTTTCAAGAGGGCTTTCATTTTTGCAAGGCCTTTTGCTTTTAAGGTTCTTGTTAAGGGCAAGTGTTTAGAGGTGGTTAGGGGTGCTAAAACCTTTCTGACTGGCTTCTTTGGTCTCTAGGACATAACGAGATGTCTTTCTCATATGAGGACAAGCCTTCTGATGCATTCTCATTTGTGGTTTGTGCTCATCCAGACAAATTCAGGTTTGGGAACGCTTCCAAAAGAGAACTGACACCACGCGTTTATTTGTGTCCTTCATCCCTTCCTCCCTCTCTCCCGCTCATGATTCTTATGCTTTTAGGACAAGTGGTGGGAATTTTTTTATTAGGGGTTCAAGTTTTAGGTAGACTTGGAATACAGCAAATCCATACCCTTAACCTCACTCAGAAACATGCCTTAAATGCTAAGCTCACCAACTGTCAAAATATTCCCTTTGTAGGTTTTGTTTTGTGCTCCATCCATCCACCCACCTACCCACATCCTGATCCTAACACTTCTGAATGACCTGCCTGGGACAGCATTGGGTTCAGGAGGGTGGGCGGTGTAGCAGACCTGTCGAGTTTGAATGCAGATGCCGTAACTCACTGTGGAACGTGGGGTTGTTACTTAACTTCCGAGCCTTGTGTCCTTGTGGTGATAACAGTGCCTCTTTCCTAGGGTAGTCCTGAGGGTTAGGTAACAGTGTTGTAGTGATTAGTACCAGTCTGTGGTGTATTTCTAGTGCACAGTGTCAATTGCCGCTGTTAATTTTTCTGGCTTTATCAAGATACAGTTGACATGTAACTTGTTGTTAATCAGAGATGAATCATACACAATCTTTGTCGAGGAGGAGCTTACTGTTCACTGGGGTGGGACAGGCGCATAAGTCAGCAGAGTGGCCTGAGGCTGAGGGGAAGGTGACAAGAGTTAGGTATTTTTCCCTAAAGCTTAGAGATATTAGAGATGTAGTTGATGAACACTATGTGGATACATATAAAATTTAAATATATGCATAATCATCATCATAATCATTGCTAAAAAGAAAAAAGCTTCTCAAATTACCACCTCCCTGACGTATCTCTGCACAATTGCTCTTTCAGTCCTGGACAAGCTCCCTCCTTGGGATGGGACCCAAAGTGACAGAACTCTGTACGCAACATATTTTTTGCAGTGGCATCTCTCTTGCATGCTTAACTGTGTTGAGGTCTCTGGAGTGCAGTTCCGGAGGCTCGTTTGTAGGCCTTTTTGTCTGTTCTGCACTGTAGTTACAAATCAGTTGACTGTTGATTGCCAGATATATGCTATTACATTTAAAAATTGAGAGCTTTGTTTTTTGGAGTTTGTAAGGTGGTTCAGTCCTGTGCCTTTCGCATTTAATGTGTGCCACAATCCAAAGGGGACCAGTTGGGCGCGTGCTTCTGTTCTCCAGTGGGGAAAGAGTTTGTCGGTGACTGGGAAGCAGCAAGTTCACTGGAGGACAGCGTGACCGACAGGGAGCCGACAGGGAGGTGCATGCGAAGTGCGTGTGAGCTGGCTTGGGGAATAAAGCAGGGCTTGAAGTTACATTTTACAAGACAGAAAACTGAAATAGTAGAAAAAAGTCTTGAAGTCTTACGACTTATGGGCTGGAAAATTCCCAGCCAGAAGCCTAGACGCAAATCCTGGCTCGGCAGGTGGCCTGCTCTGTCACCCTGGGCAGGCTGCCTGGGACCCAGGCTTCAACCGCCTCATCCGCAAAGGGGGTCGGTAGGAGCATTAAGTGAAAATGTATATCAAATGCCCGGCCCAGTCCCTGACGTTCATGCTAGTTACGTGGCATCGATAGTTACATATATTATTCATAGCCCTTTAGAAGGTAGTCTTTGACTAAGAAAGCCAAAAATAAACACAAATTCCTATTTATTTTTCTTTTTAATTCTTCTCTTGGTCTATGGGAGTGTCATTCTGTAGTGTTGGACTCTCAGGGGACACGTTAAATCTAATATTCTCTTCCTAATGTAAAAGGACTTTTATTTCAGGCAGTGCATTTTATACCTACACCCCACTACCTCCCATCCTGTTCCCCGGTCTCTTTTAAAACGTTAATCGTGTTCTAAACTCTGAACCGATAGCGTGAGAATGGAAGCCCCCCTCCGAGGCTGCCTGCGGTGCTGTCTAGTGTCAATATACTCAGACTACAGTGAGACGCCACTGCATACGCATTAGGATGGCTTTCACCAAGGAGCCAGATGATAGCGACAGGTGTTGGCGAGTATGTGGAGAGATCGGAAGCCTTGTGCGATGCCAGTGGGAATGTAAATGAAGCAGCCTCTGTGGGAAACAGCATGGCGGTTCTTCACAAATTACCACGTGATCCAGCAATTCCACTTCTGGGTCTCTCTACCCAAAAGAATGGGAATCAGGGACTTGAAGAGATACCTGCACATCATGTTCAGAGCAGCAGCATCATTCATAGTAGCCAAAAGGTAGGGACAGCCCCAGTGTCCATCAGAAGACGGCGGGTAAACACAACGTGGTCTATACACACAATGGAACGTTATTCAGCCTTGAAAAGGAAGGAGATTCTGACACCTGCTACAACGTGGATGAACCTTGAACATATGACTCAAGTGGAATGACAGTCACAAAAGGACAGGTGTTGGCTGATTCCACCGTATGAGGTCTCTAGAGTAGTTAGAGCCCCAGAAACAGGAAGTAGAATAGCAGTTGCCGGAGCCTGGGGAGCGGGAATTCGGGAGATGGTAGTTAGGGGGTACCGAGTTTCAGTTTGGGAAGATGAAAAAAGTTCTGGAAATGTTTGGGGGTGATGGGTGCACAACTATGTGAATATACTTAATGCCACTGAACTGTACTTCAACCATGGTTAAAATAGTAAATTTTGTGTATATTTTAACACGCAAGGCTTGGCATATTGCTCAGCACACTTTGGTCTGGAATGACTTAGCTGTTAAGAAAAAATCCCTCTGGTTGTGCATTAGACCGGAGGTCGTGTCT
This sequence comes from Pteropus vampyrus, assembly GCF_000151845.1. Classification (NCBI taxonomy): domain Eukaryota; kingdom Metazoa; phylum Chordata; class Mammalia; order Chiroptera; family Pteropodidae; genus Pteropus; species Pteropus vampyrus. The sequence goes on from NW_011888892.1 coordinate 162,614, forward strand.
GTGGCTAGGATTTGACGGATTTCACACCCAGCTGAACTCACCTGGTCACACCCGAGAAAGCAAAATCTGGCTTTGAGAACGTATAGGGTAAAAAGTAAGAATCGGCTTCCTGATTTTTTGCTGGGTTTTCACTTGACATTTTCATGCAGCTGGTGAGAATGAAACCTCTCTGGCCTGGAGTCGGGGTGCTCCAGCTGCGGCTGAGAGGGAAAAGTGGGTCTCACGTCTCCGATACGTGCTGATGCTCCCATCAGTGCCGAGTGCGCGCTCTGTCATTTCTCCTGCTGGCCTTGCATAATTACTGTATCTTTACGTTCGCTTTGTAAAACAAGTCTTTGAAAAACAAATCGGGGTGGCTTCTTTTCTTTTTCTAGTCTCTGAAACAATTTAAAATGAGGATTATATGTTCCTTGAAGGTATGGCAAAAGCTTCCTGGAAAATCATCTGGACCTTGGTAGGCTTTAGGTGTTGGGGGTGGTGGGGAGACTTGTTAGCAATTCAATTTGATTTATTCAGATTTTCTATGTCTGTTGAGTCAATTTTGGTAATTTTAACATGTATATTTAAAAAATCTATTTCATGTATGCTTTCGAATTTGTTGTTCATTGTACTCACTTATGATTTGAAATATTATTTCTAATTGTGACTTATTGATCAGTCTTACTCTTCGATACTCGTCTTGGGTAGAACACAAAACTCACTGATTCTCGAACTTTCTCATTTTAAAATAAATGTTTATAAAACTATATTTTAAGTACATTCTTCACTATTTTGTTATGAGTTATCGCATAGCTGTTTGGTTCCACATACTTTATAATTTCTACTGAGATGTCCTCTTTTATCCATGAATTATTGAGTGTACATTTAAGATTCCAAACGTGGGCTGTTTTTTAATTGTTGATTTATGATCGATGATGCTGTAGTCAGAGAGAGTGGTCTGATACCAACTTTTGTGATTTGCTAAGTTTTCCATTGTGACAGATAGTTTTTATGACTGACTTATGCATCTGCAAAGATTTTTCTCTGTCAGGTGCAGGATTCAACTTTTGTATTAATTAGATTGTTAATTTTGTTGTTCGACTCTGTTATATTCTTATTAAATTTCGAACTACATTATTTGTTTTCTTATGTTAAGCTCTACCACTATGTTGATCTGCCAGTGTCTGCTTGTAATTCTGTTTGCTTTGTGTAATTGTTTTGCTTTATATGTTTTTATGTATTTTATGAATTCTATTATTTTGAAGCCATGTTATTAGGCATATACAAGTTTATGATTATATCTTCTAGGTGGATTTTTTCCTTTACTTATTACAAAGTGTGCTTCTTCATCTCTGTAGTTACTTTTTTGCTGTATTATCTGGTAAGGATTACTCTGAGCTTTGTTTTGGTTAGCATTTGCATGTGATGTATATTTATATTCAATTATTTTCAGCCTTTCTTATGGGTTTCATGAATGTCTATTTTAAGTATCATACAGCTGGATTAAAAATGCAAATGCAAAATAATTTCAGTCTTTTAACTAATGAGTTTAATTCATTTAAGTTTTTCTGTGATCACTGATGTACATGAGTTTATTTCTACAGTTTCTACTATCTTATTTGAGTAATTTTATTTACTGTGCTTTAGTTTTCTCTTTCCTCTTTTTCTGCTCTCTTTTGGATTGAGAGAGCTTTTCATATTCCTTCTTTTCTCTCACCTTACTTTTGGTTTGGAAACTCTAGGCTGATAGTTACCCTTAAAGTTTTAACTTGTAAAGTTTTAACTCATGAAACTATAAAATTTTCTATGAAACACTATAGTTATTCAGTGTTTCTAGCCTCTTCCCAAGAACGATTTCTCACATGTTGAACACTCCCTTCTACTACCTTGTAATTGATGTTTATAATTTTAGTTTTACTATTAAAGTTAGCTATTTTCTTCATATAGTTCAGCAGTTAATGTATTTACCTATATATATTTTATCTTTGCCCATAGTTGCTTTTTCCCCTTTGACTTAATTTTAATTTTCTTCTTGCTGAAATATATCCTTTAGTAGTTTGTTTCCCCCACCCAGTGAGAATCTGAGTCTGTCTTTGTATTCCGGGTGATGTCTTTATTCTGTCCTCACTCTTGAAGGATAGTTTAGGTAGATGCGAAATCCTAAGCTGACAGTTTCTTTTTCCTCAGCATCCTTTTTTCCCCTTAGCATATATAATTCTTGTTGACAGGTCTGCTGTTAGTTTAACTATTATTCCTTTACAGAATATCTATCTTTTTTTTTCTGCCTCTGTGTATGAGTCAGGGTTCTCCAGAGAAACAGAACCAACAAGATGTGTGAGTGTGTATACACACACACACACTTGTATATACACTTGTTTTAAGGAATTTGCTCATGCAGTCGTGGAGGCTTGCTGAGTCCGAAGTCTAAACAGGGGAGGCTGGCAGGCTAGAAACTCAGGAAAGAGTTGTAGTTTAAATCTAAAAGCAGCCTACTTGGCAAACCAGAAAGAGCTGAAGTTGCACATGAAATCTGAAGAGAGTCTGTGGCAGAGTCCTGCCTTGGTTGGGGGTGGTCGACCTTTCGTTCCATTTAGGCCTCCAACTGATTGGGCGAGGCCCACCCACAATATGGAACACCATCTGCTTTACTCAAAGTCCATCAATTTAAATGTAGCTCTCATCCAGAAGCATACTCACGGAAACATCCAGAATGCTGTTTGCCCAAGTATTTAGGCACCGTGGCCCTGCCAGGTTGACACATAAAAGTTAACCATCCCATTCTGGAAACCATTGTCTCTTTATCCTTTATATTCTGTAGTTTCACTGTGATGTGTCTAGGTGTGGATTAATTTTTACATATCCCTGCTCAAAACTCAAAGCGTAGCACAGCCCTTCGATTCTTGAAGATTTTCAGCATTTACGTTTCTGAGTATTTCTTGCCCAGCATTCACTGCATCCCCTGCTTTCCCTTGCTGTGGTGCTCCTGCCCGCTGAAGGCTGGCGCTTACTCTCCCTCCATGCCCCTCCTTGTTCTTTCATACTTTCATTTTGTTTTCTCGCCATGCCGTGTTCTGAGTAAGTTCCTCAGAGCTCTCCTCCAACTTACCAATTCTCTTTGTATTAGTCCAGAATTTATTCCCCCTAGTAAGTTTCTTTTCATTTCTAGGATGTCTATTTTTTCCCTATCTACCTCTTGTTTTGTATTTGTCTATTTCGGATACAGAATTTCTTGAATCGCTTTCAATGAATTTATGCTTTTATTTACCTCCGAATGCTTTAAACAAAGTCTTTGATGGAACTATAAAGTTAATTTCACCTGCAGTTAATAATACCTGTTTCCATTTTGATGTTGATGGCTGACATGTAATTTTACTTCTTAGGTTTATTTCCCTACCCCAAATAAAATCATAAGATATGTAAACTGTACCATGTGATGATTCGACACATGTATACCTTGTGACAGAATTCCCTCATGTAGTTCGGAGGTTTTAATTTTGTTCCTTTGTTGTTGCTATTGATTTTTCTCTTTACCCTTCTTCCTGTCTCGGAGCCCTTTTCACCTATCAGAAATTAAAAGTTCCTGCTGTTGCTTCTTGATTCCAGCCCTAGAGATCAGCTATTTAAATCCAAAGAAATGTTGATTTCTCGTTTGAGTCTAAATCTGTCTTTTTTTTTCTCTCTCTCTCTTCTAATTAGCTAGCTGTCATTTTTGTGGTGTTTGGAACAGTAGGATAATCAAAATGGGAACTTATTGTGTTATCTCGACTAGCTAGCTCGTGTGATTTAAACATTTTTGCTTTGCTAATGGCACGAGATAGACGATCTGACTGGAAACAATTAGAAAAATAAAAGTGCTTCAGATGTTTACAGTCTCCTGCCATTGCCTACATTGAGAGAATTAATTCTGATTGATGAATGAACCAAGGGGCTGCGTGTGCAAATCTTGGACGGCATGGATCCTCTCTCAAAATTCATGCCACCACCGCTACCAGTACGCTCTCCGGGTCAGCTGGAAGTGTCACTTGTCTTGGCTGCTGGTGGCAAGATGACTTGGTCTAAATTACTTTATATGTTGGTGTGAAATGGAGATGGTGCCATCTTGGTTCACCTCACTGGAGACAACAGGTGTGAAAACACTTTGAAAAGCATCTTGAAGTGCCGTGCCACGTGAGCGGCTTCGGCGCTGGCTCTCCTTGTTCGTTCTCCCTGGAGGAGATGGCGTGTGTGGCCCAGCGGGAGCATTTTGGGAGCAGGCGGGTCTGCGTTCTGGTTGGGCCCACCCTTCTGGGCTGTGTGAGCTTAGTGGGTAAATCAGTTATCCTGACTTAGCTTCCTTAGCTGTCACTACTGTGTCCTCTAACTGTGTTCCATCGGCTTGAGATAGGAGGTCGAGTTCTTTGTTTCTTCTCATCTGAAAACTTCAGTAGTGACCAGTTCCATCTTGGAGTTCGGTGAGGGGACTTTAAAAGCCCAGGGCACTTTGCCCTTTATCAATCTCCAGAGTGGTTCCTCTGTCCAGAGCTTTATCTCTATGAAGCTGTTCTCATCCCTGAGAACACCAATCGATTGCCTTTCATGATTTTTTGATTTGAATATGGACCTAGAGCTTGAAAGTGGTCCAGAGGGACATGTCCAAGGGGCCTAGGGAGGCAGAGGGACAGGGCAGGTGTAATCATTTCGCACCCTCGCGCCCCTGCCTTCCTCGCCCGCGTCTCCATGCTTCCCCGGGGCGGGCACCTGTGACAAGAGCCCCCTCAGTGCCGGCACTTTGTCGTTTCTGACCATCAGTCACCAGTGCGGGAGCCGAAGCCACAGGACTGCCAAGGGGCAGAGAAGTCAGATGTGGTGGGGTAAGTGGGGCCCTCATTCCCGCCCCGCCCAGAGGCGGCTGCGATTTCTATGGAAGATCTAGACTCGGCCGCAAGGGACCCGTGCAGGGAGCTCTGTGGCCTTGGGCTGGTTTTCAGCTTCTTCCTGCTGAAAAGGCAAGGAGGGTTGCAGTTGACAGTGGCTAAAGGTCCACAGCAAGTGGCACTTTTCTGTTGCTCTGGCTGTGCCTGTCCCGAAGAGGGCGTGGTCGGGGGTAATTCTTGGGTGATCTCAGGGTGGGGTCCTCAGGGTGGTGCTACAGTCCTGTCCCCTGCTCTGGTTTCTTCTTGAAAGTGACCTCTTTAGTTCCCTCTTTGGCCATTTGCTAGGAACCAGACCAATACTGATTTCTTTCTGAATTTGACTTGCTTTAAACTCAAGCAGCTCGGGCAGCAGCCAGGGGCGATGCTCTTTCCTCCTCTGTGTCTCTCTGCGAAGAAAGGGGGTTGCTGCAGGAGGGGGTGGGGGGGGCGGTTTTATTCAATTCACTGCTTTGAGGCTGAATCCTGACAAATATTAAAAGTGAAGAGAAAAGGGGGAGGAGACCCCAGCCCAAGCCTGGAGGCTTTTGAGTAGCTAGAAACATCATCGCATTAAGCCACGATAAACATCAACCTGCAGGTATGTTATAATTTTATTTTTTAAGAGAACATCGAATGGCCGTAACTGCTTTTGTAGTGGAGAGGGGACGCCGTACCCGAACCTGAACATCTTTCATCTGTTACTCACAAATACATCGCCGTCTTGAGGAAGTACAATTAAACAGGGAGTAATCCTTTTTTCAAGTCCTCAGGTTTAATTTTCCTGATTATGGTAGATTATGAGTCATTCTGAGTCTTGGTCTCCAGGAGAGACAGCGCTTTCTCCTCAGTTCCTTTCAACAGTTGTTTGTGGCAGTTTCAGCCTCTTTCTGCCTCTCAGAGCCTCTTTATTTTTAAAGCAAGGCAGACCAGGCCTAAAATTATTCCATTAAAGAGGGGCAATTTTTGTAATGGGACTTAGAGTGCTTTGCAGAAGTGCAGGCAAGTTTCTTCAATATCCTGAGCATTATTCGCTCATTTAGTTAAATGATGTTTCTAATTCTCTGGTAATTACGGGTAATGAGGCACTTTTTCTCTTCTTGATGAGACTTTAGCCTAATATGAGATGGCGTATTTTTTCTTTTTTTTTTTTTTCCATGGGGATAATTACCCCTTCCCAGGAAAAGCATGGTTTGTTGTGCAGAATATAGCAAATTATTTTATTTCCTGCCATCTCGACTGCCAGTAAATTATAAAATTAAGTTTCAGTGGCGCATTAGCACCATTTTGGAAAAAGCTCGAGACTATTTTTTCTTTTTCTTTTCTCTTTCTTTCTTTCTTTTTTTCTTTTCTTTTCTTTTTTTTTTTTTTAAATTCATGTACTGCTGTCCTCTGGGACTGTAGAGTCTATTATTCATAGAATAGATGTTTTTCTGCCAATTCCTAGTATTCAGATGTATTGAAGCAGCAACACAGGTTTAATTTTTCTGGCTGATATCCAGTGTAGAATGTCCTTGTAAGAGTCTTTATGTTCGGATAATTATCATCACAAAGTTCAGTAATATGTCTCCTCTTTTCTCTGTTCTCCCTCACTCCTCCTTTGGATGTCAAATTACCTTTTTTTGGTACAATGCTGCAATTAGATGCAAAGCAACTAAATTTGAATCACATGAAGGTGGTGACACCAACTATTAAAAGGCAAGAAATTCAGAATTAATACAGTCACTCTACTTAACTCTTCCTGTTGTTAAAAAAGCAAATTTGAAGAGAGAAAAATGTGAGGAGAGCATCCTTAATTAAGGACAATGTTATGTTGACCCTTGGTTTCCTGGATTCGGTGATTTTTTTTTACCAATTTTAAGAGTGGTGCGTGTGCTTGTGTGTATGTGTGCACGTGCATGCGTGCGCGTGCGTGTGCTTCTGCTTCTCTGGGTTTTGTTTCTGAAGAAGAAACATTTCCTAGGGATGGAAAGAGAAAAAGAGCCCTGGGCTGGGCGTCTGGGGCCTGAGTCTCCGGGTAGACCTGGTTCCCCCTACCTGGCCGCATTTGGGCGGGACAGCCTGTTCACCTCAGGTCCCTCCTACAGAAAATGCACAGGTTCTAGCAGCTGATCTCCAAAGTGTTTCAAGACTAGAAAGGTCTTCAAATCGATTAGTAAAGGACCACGTGTTGGGGATGCTCCGAAGCAGCCTAGGTTTGGGGTGTCTGGATATCTGTGTGCTTCAGGGCTCTCATTTGCTCCACCCCCATGCCTTGGGAGTGATACCGGTTCCCGTGGGTCCAAGCGCCCCCTCCCCGCTGGCTTGCCAGTGGCTGCCGATCTGATGTCTACTGAACTGTCCTAGAGAGCAGAGGGACATTGGCCAGTGCGTGTCCGCGCAGGACCGAGATTTCGCATGCTGGTGGACCCAGGATCTTTCAGCTGAGCATCGCTTCGCTTCGGGAGCCCTGTGTCCCTGTGGCCGCTGACCGATGTCCCAATCGTTTTCATTGTTTGAGGGTGACCAAAGACTTTTGTCTGTTTGCATGTCAGAAACCAACAGCAGTGTACTAAAAATGATCCTGCCCGTTTCAGATAAATGGCCAAACCTGTGATGTGGGCCGTGGTGTCTGTGTTTGGGGCGCAGGGCGTGATCCCCGAAGTGATGAGTCTTTCTCACTTACATAATCAGACTGCAGTAAACCTTGCATCTGGGGCTTCCACCCCAGGCAAGTGCTGTTGGGGTGATATACCTCCCAGCGTGGACCGCAGGGCGGGCCCGGCGTCGGACGGATGAGGGTCTGAGTCTGGGATCTGCCGCTGACAAGCCCCGTGATCTTGGGCAAGTTGCTTAACTTCTCCGAGCCTCAGTTTCCTTGCCTGTCACGTGGACATCGTAAGAATACGGCAGAGAATAAAACGAAATAACACGTGACAGATACTTAGCACAGAGCTTGGGACTTAGCTTCTCCTTTATGGGAGCTGCTAGTGCATGGTGGTTACTTTCCCACCGTCCACCGTTTGCTTCGATGTACACATGCTACATCCGGTCGCTGTTCCCCACCTCACCCCCGTTCTCCAGTCCTCGTGCCTCTGTTTATACGGGCTCCTCTGCCATTAGTTCATTCATGCTCTCATTCTTTTACTCATCAGATATTTATGGAGCACCCACCATGTGCCGGTCCCATTTACCTGTTGTGCACAAACTGAGATGTGCCTTTGGTGACGGCCCGGGTGGGCCAATCTGCTGCGGCCACACACACCCGTCACTCCTGTTCTCATCCTCCCGGATTCGGTCCTCGGATGGCCGAGCAGAGACTGAGCCCAGTGGAATCGCTTAGGAACCCCAAACCCTTCCAGGCACGTCTGGAGCGTGAGCTGCCCTGTGGGTGGGGCACCCTTTTCTGAGCGCCCTTGGCACCGTGACTCGCCTAGATGGTTCTTGGTCCTCGCTGCTTGTCCCGTGGCTGTGTGTACGGCCATGTGATCCGGCACGAACTTCCGGCCCTGGTCGTAGGGGAGTCACATAGCCTCTCTGCACCGTACCAACGACGCACAGTCGATATGGTGAGACCTTGTGGAGCGATGACGCGGGGGATGGGGACGCATGTGGGCACTGGGCTCAGTGCGGGGCACCCAGGAAGAGCTCATCGAGTGTCCGCTGCTTTGTTATCATTGCAGTCATTGTTATTAGCTTTGCCGCATGAGAGATTCTCAAACCTGGCCACTACCCAGAATCACGAGGACAGTCTTAGACACCGATTCCTGGGCCCCTGCCTCAGCTCCTGAATCAGAACTGCCAGGATGGAGTCTGAGAATGTGTTTGTCTCCTGCTGCTTGGCTGACTGGTACCCGGCTTGGGAAGCTGCACGGGGCATGCTCCTGGCACTGGCCAGAGCCTGTGTCCTATGGAGCCAAATACCCCTGTGTCGTATCAAGAAATGCACTCTATACCGGGTGGGGTAGTTTCCCTCCGAAAATCATGTCCACCCTGAACCCATGACCTTGCTTAGAAGTAAGGTGTTTGCAAATGTGATCAGTTAAGTTGAAGCCATACTGGGTTAGGTGGGCCCTAAATCCAACACGACTGTGTCCCTATAAGCAGAGGGGGATTTGGACACAGAGACACACAGAGGGACTCGGCCATGTGACGATGGAGCCGGTGGCTGGTGCGATGCTGCCACGGGCAGGACGCCTGGGGCCGCCGGAAGCTGGAGGGGATGAGGAAAGGTTCTCCCCGAGCGGCTTTGGAGGGAGCACGGCCCTGCCGGCACCTCGCACGGTGAGAGAATACGTTTCAGTTGTTCTCAGCCGTTCGTTGGTGGTAGTTTGTTACAGCAGCCACAGGAAACTCGTACAGGCTCTGAGTCACATTCCGATAATCCTGCACTGAGGCAGAAACTCAGCTGCTGAAGCCTGTTTTACGAATACTTTGACATATTTCTAGCATTTGTAAACATCAATTTAAATCTTAGGAAGGGATTTCCCCCTTGGGGGAAAGTGGATCTTGACACATTTTTAAATTTTTAATTTAATTTTTAATTTTTCCAGCTTTATTGAGATATCATTGACATATTACGGAAGTTTAAGGTGTGCCATGTGTTGATTTGCTACACGTATATTGTGAGATAATTACCACTGTGGTGTTAGCTAACACCTTCCTCACATCCTATAATTACCCTCTTTTTTGTGATGAGAACATTTAAGGTCTACCGTCTTAGCCACTTTCCAGTATGTAACACAGCATCGTAAACCATAACTATCATCTACCCTTTGACCTGCCTCTCGCCACTTCCTCTGCCACCCAGAGCCTGGTAACCCCCTTTCTGCTTTCTGTATCTGTGAGTTTGGCTCTTTTAGATTTCACACGTAAGTGATATTATACATTATTTGCTTTTCTCTGTGACTTATTTTTCTTAGCGGGTGCCCACAAGGTCCATCCGTGTCGTCACAGCTGGCAGGATGTCCTCCTTTCTCACAGCTGAATAGACACACACCACGTCTTTATCCATTCATCAGTCGATGGACACGTAGTTTGTTTCCATATCTTGGCCATTGTGAATAGTGCTGCGGTGATCACGGGGCTGCAGAAATCTCTTCGAGGTTCTGATTTCATTTCCTTCGGATGGATACCCAGAAGGGAGGTCGCTGGGCCACATGGCAGTTCTATTTTTAATTTTTCGAGGACGCTCCATAGTGTTTTCCATGGTGGCCGCACCAGTTCCCATCCCCACAACAGTGCACAAGGGTTCCCTTTGCTCCACGCCCTCGGCAGCATGACCGCCATCCTGACAGGTGTGAAGTGACGTCTCGTGGTGGTTTCGGCCTGCCCTCCCTTCACAGATGGTGACAGTGGAGCATCTTTTCATGTACCTCTTGGCCATTTGTATTGACACATTTTTAAAAACGATGGTAAAATATCGAGGGTATAAGATGCCGGCGGCCGGCATGAGACTGCCCGGATCTTGGGTCCCGTGCCTGCCTGGCCAGGCCTGAGCAGCGCCGGGGCGGAAGCTGATCCCCGGCCTGGCCTGAGACAAGCTCCCAGCTGTTTGTTGCTGCTTCGAGGGAGCCTCGGGGATGATGGACGGATGTCTCATGGGAGGCGAGGGCAGCAGGGAAGGTTCTAGGCTCGGCCGCCCTTCTTCCTTCTGGACCGCGTGGAGACTGTTTCCACCCATAAAATTGAATTGCTCAAGTGTGAAATCGAGAGTGAGAGTCGGGTGAACTCGAGAGCCTGTAATTTGACTCTGCAACGGGCTCTGTGGATAATTTTTATTGTTATTTCGATTGCACTTTGGTGAACTGACTTCTCCAGGCTTCGAACTGGACACATGGAGATGGACGACTCTCGTTACAACTCTGCAGACTTTGTTGAAGGAGAGGGAGTTTTTTATTTGTAAGAAGGAAAAATGGTACAGAGAGTCTATGTGGCACTGAATTTGAGAAACGATGCAACCGGCCACTGGCAGTGGGGACACTTCCAGCACATTCTGCAGACTTGGCTTGAGTTGCTGTTCACCATGGCGACCGCTGAGTCTGCTTGCTGAGACATCTTCATGAAGGCTCAGGTGGCCCTCGAGTTGTCCCTCAGGTAGGTGGCTGAGGCTGGAGGCTGAGGGAGCAGGGGAAAAGGCAGAGGGCTGGGAAGTTCCTTTTAGCATAGGAATCAACACAGATTTGAATATTCAGTCCTAAGGGTCATAAATAATGTGAGTTTTCATTGACGGGTAAGCAGTGCTACATTTAGTACAATAATTAGTTATTTGATTACTTCTGTTTTAGCCTGAAGTAGAGGACAATTGACAAATGCGAATACCTCCGAGACCGATGGGGCGCCGTAAACTAACTTTATTTATTACAAAATGCAATTTTATTAATATGAATTGACAGTAATTAATTTGCTAGTGTTGATGTTAATAATTGCATGTAATTTATGAAATATTCATGCTAGAGCAGAATAAAATAACGTATAGGTCCTCTGGCTTATTTGTTAAAAAGTCTGAATATTTCAACAATGTATTCATATTACAGGGGTTTGAAATGCCACGAAACAACAACAAATATTGTCGTTGCATCGCGCCCTGACAGCCCTCAATTCAGCAGTTCTCAACCCGACTTCCGGCCATTTCCAGGGACAATGCGCCTGTCCTCCAGGGACCACGAAATCCCTCGAAACTGAACAGGAGAATGCTTTTTTTTTGACGAGCTTCTCCCAAAAGATTAAGCACCTCTGTGTTGTGTAATTCAATCTTTGTAAAAGTTTGAAAAGGTAGCTGTTTCATTCCCATTTCACAGATAGGGACACCAAGGCTAAGAGTGGAGCAGTCTTGGCTCCAAGCTGTACGCCAGCCGAAGTGTCAGGGGCGACACTCACCTCCGAGTCCGGCTCCTAAATCCAGGACCCACGGAGAGAAATCTAATTTTGCTGTCATTTTAATTTTTATTTTTTTTTCCTGAATGAAAGTATGGACTGTTTCCCCCTCCTAATTTGGTTTGGCCCTTGCGTTCCTCGAAAAGTATCGTGATTACGGAGAATCACAACTGAATTGTGCTAATGCGATCAGCGACCTGGGGCTGGAGCCTGGGACCCAGCCCTGTCGAGGCCTCAGCCGCTGTCTCACTGCAGGGGACCCTCCCCACTCTGGAGGCCACAGGCCGGGAACCCAGAGTGGCCGTGTTTCGGGGCAAGCAGAGGCAGATGTGCACTGCTGGCACATGTCCCCAGAGGGCCCGGCTCAGTCCCCGACTACTGGGACTGACTTTCGGGACATGCAACCTGCTACCACACTCAGAGGGGCCCTGAGTTTGGTTTCACGCTCCTATCATCATTGTCTAGAAATTCTTAATAGCTTTTGAGCGAGGGACCCTGCGTTTTCAGTTCGTACTGGCCTGGAGTGTTTTGTAGCTGGTTCTGCGCTCGGAGATGAGACATTTTGCCTCTCTCGGCCTCGGCTCTTCATCTGTGCAATGGGGAGAAGCTGTTTTACCCAAGGGAATTGAATGAGAACACGCCCACGAACGCCGTGTAAATTCCAAAGCCCACGGCCCATGCCAGGGATTTGTACTAGAGACTCTTTTCCCAGCATCCAGCTCTCAGTGGGGAGGGCAGGAGCTGCAGCTTCTTCTAGAAAGAGACGGCAGGGAGACCGAGTCTGGTTCAGTGCTCTTTCTGACCCTCACCGAACCTGTGTCCCAGGTTCGTGCTTTTGGGTCATTAAAAACTCAACAAAGACCCAAGTCCGTCGATAATTCAGGGTGACGTTTGCCCCATATTCTTGGCTGCAGTCGGGAGTGGGCAGGACGGGGGTGGAAGCTCAGAGGAGCCCGACCAAAGAGTTTCGGTTCCAGAAACCATAGCCATGGTCTCTATGTACTGCCATCCCTCAGGTATGGGCCCTACTTGTTTTGGGAAGAAAAAAAAACAAAACCGCTCTCTGCACAAAGTTTCCGACTCACAAACCCTTTTCCTAGCGGTGACCTTGGACATAACGTCCTCTCTGAACTCATGTTAACATTTGTAAAATGACGGTCATAATAGAAGTTACCTTCTGGGGCCGTGGGGGTTTAGGCGCGAACTCTTAGCACA
>NW_011888892.1:176386-185052 GCF_000151845.1 Pteropus vampyrus
TCTTTCTGACCCTCACCGAACCTGTGTCCCAGGTTCGTGCTTTTGGGTCATTAAAAACTCAACAAAGACCCAAGTCCGTCGATAATTCAGGGTGATGTTTGCCCCATATTCTTGGCTGCAGTCGGAGGTGGGCAGGATGGGGGTGGAAGCTCAGAGGAGCCCGACCAAAGAGTTTATTTAGGTTCCAGAAACCATAGCCATGGTCTCTATGTACTGCCATCCCTCAGGTATGGGCCCTACTTGTTTTGGGAAGAAAAAAAAACCCGCTCTCTGCACAAAGTTTCCGACTCACAAACCCTTTTCCTAGCGGTGACCTTGGACATAACATCCTCTCTGAACTCATGTTAACATTTGTAAAATGACGGTCATAATAGAAGTTACCTTCTGGGGCCGTGGGGGTTTAGGCGCGAACTCTTAGCACAGAGCTTGCCTGTAGGGAGGACTCAGCTCGAGTTCCCTTGTCTTTGTCCTCCTCTGCTGATTATTATTAATTAATGAACTATGTGCGGCTAACAGAACTCTCGGCTCATTTCGACGGCAGGTAAAGGGTTAAATTGCAGGTAGAGGATGACTCTCACCTGCCTCCCCCTCTGGCTGCCCCACCTCCCGCATTTTCTCTGTTTATCCTCCCTGAGCGGGTGGGGTGAGCTGTCACCTCTACTGCCTCGAACCCCCCAAACCTGGGGAGAGATTTCGGGTGGGAGCTGGGCTATAACCCTGCAGGCTCCTTCTTCCCTGGACTTTGACTTTTACTCCCCAGACATCATCTTAATGGTTTCCCTGCACTAGGACGGTGACTTAAGTGCCTACCCAGTGTCTCCATGAAGGCGAGGTCCTTATGGAGACGGATGCTTACTGTCATGAATCTGTGCTGCATCCCACACCTTGTCTGTGCCTGCTCAGGACCGGCGGCCCTGGGGCTGATGCCCAATGCGGATCTGTTGAATAGACAGTGAAGCCAAACCTTAAGAGGAAAGGACTTTCTAAATATATAGACAGCACCTTCTTCTTCTTCCTCCTCCTCCTCCTCTTCCTCCTCCTCTTCCTCTTCCTCCTCTTCCTCTTCCTCTTCTTCTTCCTCTTCCTCTTCTTCCTCTTCCTCTTCTTCTTCTCCTTCTTCTTCTTCTTTCTTCTTCTTCTACCTTTTCAGCCATTTTTAAGTGTGTAATTCATGGCATTAAGCATAGCCACATCGTTGTGTAACTATTACCACTCTCCATTCCCAGAGCTTTTTCATCATCTGAAACTGAAATTCTGCACTCATTAAACACCAGCTTCCCAGTCCTCCTCTCCCTGCCTGTGGCAGCCAGCACTCTACTTCCTGTCCCTGAATTTCACCACTCCGGGTGCTTCCGATCAGTGGCATCACACAGTGCTTGTCCTTCTGCATCTAGCTGCTCTCACTTAGCATGTTTTCAAGTTTTATCCACGTCGCAGCATGTGTGAGAATTTCATTTCTTTTTAAGGCAGACTAATATTCCAGTGTATGGATAGACCACGTTTGGTCTATCCAGTCATCAATCAATGGACATATGGGGTGGTCTGGGTTGTGTCTGCCTTTCGGCTGATGCGAATAGTTTTGCTATGAACGTGGGTGTGCACGTCTATGCTTGAGTCCCCGCTTTCGGTTCTCTTGGATATATACCTAGGAATGGAATTGCTGGGTCATGTGATAATTCTGTTTAATTTTTGAGGAACTGCCAAATTGCTTTCCACGGTGGCTGCACCATTTTACAATCCCACCGGCAATGTCTGAGGGTTCACCTTCTCTACATCTTTGCCAACACTTATCAGAGACGGCAGTTTTAACCACGAGACCGATAATCTCCTTCTTCCCATACACACAGGCAGGCACCTTTGCCTGAAGCCGACTCACCTAAGCCGAGAAGAGCTGGAGGAGGAGAGGGGAGGGCCTGGCAGAGCCGTGCTCCGTGATGCTGAGGGCGGGCCTGCCCTTTGGCACACGGACAGGGCAGTCTCTGGGGCTGAAGCCGCTGCGTGCTCATGGCCCTCTGCTTTCCCAGTGATGAGAACGGCAGGCAAGTGAAGGACACGATGTGGCTGGTGGTGGTGGCCTTCTGACGCCGCTCGCGGTTAATTCTGATCAGAGTGAGGAGTGAAGGTTTTCTCCATGTGGCCCGCTGCAGCAAGTGACAGACCATTGTTCTCTGGGCAGAGGTGTGAGCGGGCAGTGGCGGCCAGGGCTCGTGGAGGTGCAGGACAGAAGCACCAAGTGCTGTGCCCCGAGGCGCCGGGCGTTCCGGATTTGTAACTCAGTTGTTTTAGCCATTCCCAGACCTCTTGAGGACACTGAGCCATCCAACGCCCCCCGCCCTTCAAATGGTGCCCTGGTGGGGACCGAGTAGGGGCAGCTGTGCCAGAGTGGGATCTTGGGATTCCAGAAGACTCAGCGCCCCAGCCTGCCTGGCGCTCGCTCTGTCACAGAGCAGCTCATCAGGTGGTGGGCGGCCCGGAGGTGGAATGAAGGTCCTGGGCTTTCTGGGTTGAGAGCCCCCCGGGATCTGGTGGGGATTCTGATCTGCCCCTGCAGCAACCGAGGTGGGGGCAGGGAGCTCATTTTCATTTGTGGAGCCAGCTGCCTCCCCTCAGTGGAGGGCCGGGGCCTGCAGGAGCCTGAGCAAAGGCCCTGGGGCCAGTGCTAGGGACTGTGGTGGTGTTGGAGCTGAGAGCAGGAACTGAGGGTGGAACAGGCGGGCGGGGGTTAGGGCTTGGGCTCATGTTATGGGGCTTTGTTTTCATCTCAAGGGCAGCGGGAAGCGCTCTGAGGGCTTTCAGCAGGAGAAGGAGACAGATCAAGTTTGGACTCTGGCTTCAGCGAAGAGCACAGACTCAGTAAGCGCTGTAAGTGTGAGATGCATTCCAGATTCCTAAGGCCTAATACCGGAAAGAGAATGTAAATGACCTCATTAAACGTTGGAGTATTTGGGTAGTGTGCTAAAGACATTTTTAGTTAAAATTAATTTCCCCTGTTTCTTTTCATTTATTGTGACTACTAGAAAATTTAAAATTATGTACGTGGTTGGCATTTCATTTCATTGGACAGCACTGACCTAGGCCATGAGCCTGGGTCCTCAACCGTTTCTCTCCAAAACTTCCAAAGGGCTCAGAGCACGGTACATGTCTGACTGAGCGCTCTGAACACAGTAGGCTGCCAAGGATGCTGCAAAGGCAGCGTGGGGAAGAGAGACCAACAGGATCTTTAGAGTCAGACAAACCTGGATTCAAATCCTGACTCGACTCCTGGGGTCCCTAACCTCTAGGGCCAGAGAGTCCTCCTTATCTGTGTCAGGGGTCTGCCCAGCTCTGCTCAGCTCACTCTGCTCATTCAGATGAAATGCAAATGAGGTTGGACCTGCGCTGATGAGAGGGTTTGTCATGCAGGTTCTTGGTGTAAATGCACGTCGGCCTCAGGCCTAAAGCACCTGAGGGGCGGTGGTGGGACAAGGCTAAGCAGTGGCAGTGGCTGTGGCAGGCCTGCCCCTGCACCGCCAGCCGCTTGCCTGCTGTTGACAGAAGTGGCTTTGGGTTTTTGGGTTTTCCTGTTCTGTGTCTGTGTCCTGCTGTGGCCTTGTCTTCATCCCTGATGGAAGCAGAGGCTGCCCAGCAGGGTCCCATCCCCGTGGCCCATTCTGGGTGACAGCTTGGAGGAGGTGCCTCCTGATGAGAGACTGGTCTCAGGGCAGCCCACCTCCCCAGGACTGCCTCCCCAGGGGCCTGGCCTCCCCCACCCCTCCCCTAAGAACAGGCTCTGAGCTCCGTACCCCATCTCTGTTCCCAGAGGGGCTGGAGACAGACAAAAGGGAGATGTGTTTTCTGTTATCAAGACAGAATCCTTATGCTTAATTAAAACGTGCCATGGCAACCACTGTGGTGTGTGTCGATGGGCTGAGTGGCCGGTGCCCACGTGCTGTCCTTTTGTTCCTGGCTCCGGGAGACACTACCAAGCTGCGCCTTTGTCTGCAACCCCAGGAGTGGGAACTTGAGGACTCAGTGAGACTGATGCCTGCAGCTTTTTGGGGGCCAGTGCCTTCTCTAGGCTGAGAAGCCCGGCAGTCTCAGAGCAGGCTTGGCTCAACTTACATCAGCTGAGGGCCACTCTGGGGACACAGGTGTGACCAGACACAGTCCCCATACTCAGGATGCTGCCCGGAGGGGAGGGGGAGGGCGGGACACACAGCCGGCCAGATCACTGTTAGGTGATAAGGACTTTGGTGGGGTGTGGGAGGCAGGCAGCTGGGGATGGAATCAGAGGAGGCTTCCTGGAGGGGTCATCTGAGTATGGGTCAGGAGAAGGGGGAAGAGGGAGCATCCAGCGGCAGGAAAGGCAGAAGCCCAGGCATGGAGGCGCGAGAGAGCATGGCGTGCAGCGGCTTGTGCAGGTTCGGGCTCGTGGACCGTGAAGTGCCAGGAGGAAGTTGGGACTGTGGAGGTGCCAAGCTGAGGGGCTCGGCGTTGTGTGGTGTAGGCAGTAGGGAGCCACAGAAGGTTAAGTAGATCCGTCAGGTCAGAGGCTGCTGAGCGGGGTCGTGCTGGGGAAACTCACATGATTCCCGTCTCCCTGCGAGGTCAGACTTGTGCTGTAGCCACACAGCGTCCCGGTGGGGACAGTGGGCTGACCTCGGAGGACGCCCACTCCCACTACGAAAGGACACTGTGAAGTGTGGGTCCAATGAAAGGCAAGTCGGCATCATGGGCCAGGAGTCGTCTTAGAGTCAGGTGTCATTACAGCTGTGCGACCTCGGGCAAGTTACTTAACCCCTCAGAGCCTTGGGTCTCTCATTTTTAACATGAGGAGATAAAATCACATGCACGAAGCATGTCACAAGGGCTTACTGCACAGTAGGTCTTTAAAACGTGACACCTGTTCCCCCAGTTTAAGGTGACACACAAGTGTACTGAACCCAGTGCACTTATGTCAGAGTCTGTCGACCTCAGATTTTTCCAGGATTCTGAGGGCTTTCAGGGCGGGCTGTGGAGGCAGAGGAACCACTTTAGGGGTGCGACCCCCTCTTTAGCAGGGGTAGAGAACCCTCGGGAATGCAAGGACAGGGTAAACCTCTCCGGGACGGAAGGCAGCCTATGCCCGTCCCCCAGGATGTGAGTGTCAGCAGCTGTAAACATGAGTGCCCAGGGCACCTGCTTCACCCACTGCCCACGCAACGTGGGCGTCAGACGTGGACGGAGTGAGCGAAGAAGGTGCCTACCCAGCAATGCCAGGCCCAGCAGCCCAAGCGTTTCCTGGAGATGCCAGGCCGTGGTGACAGCATCGGCTGCAGCCAAGAGAGTCATTAGACTTGGATTTAAGAGCCAGAAGTGTGAGGTCACATACAGCGGCCTTAATACTCTAAATTAAAGTTCTGTTACAGCCTCTTATGTATTCCAGATGCTTTGAGCTGCTCCCTAGAGAACAGAGGGTACTAGGTCGTGTGTCCCATGGCTTTACACTGGACAGGAAAAGGCACAGCTGGGCATGACACAAAAGGGCTAGAGCGGGGAGCTCAGAAAACTTATTCGGGGGACTTCTTGACCCAGAGACCGAATACATCTTAACACAAAGGCTGTTGCTTAGGTAAATTTCCAGGGTCTTTTAAACTCTGTAAATACAGAGGCTCTGGCTTAACAGCTTCACAGATGGTGATTTTATTTAGGTCATTTATATAGCAGGAGCCCCTCCCCGTCTCACTGTCTTGTCCAGGCCGGCCTGGAGAGGAAGAACTTTTTTTTTTTTTTTAAGTGAATATGGGCTGCCGCATCTGATTCAAATGGGGGCAGTCTAAGGACCCCTGTGACTCCTCAGTTCTCTGGTAAGGTTTAAGACTTTGGAATGAATTAAAACACCAAAAGCAAGAAGGCCAGAAAGGAGAGAGGATGGTCCCCACTGGTTCCTCCCGGCTCCTGCGGTGCCCATGGCCATCTGCCCCACGGGGAGCCCAAGTCACTGAGAGGGAAATTGTCCAATTCAGGACCAGTTAGAAATTGGGCTCGTGTACCAGCCAGTAGGGAGCTTTACTCGAGGAGAAAATGAGAATTTTTGTAGTTGCTAAAGAGAGCACCATTCTTAATTAGCCCTCTCCTCGGCCGTGGGAGACACACAATTCATGTGAAACTCCAGTGCCCAGAGAAGGAGGGAGAGAAAGCTGCTGGTGTGAGGAGGGGAGGCCAGGCGGCATCCTGTTTCCCGAGGCCACATGTCCACCTCGGTCCCTGGAGCAAGTGGAGGGATGAGACAGGGTCATCAGACTGGGCGAGGCTCTGCTGGGAAACGCGCTTTAAGACGCTGCTTACGCTGGTCCAAAAGACGAAGTGGCTTCGTATTCGCAGCCAGTGACCCTCACAATCGAGGCTGAAGGATGCTGTTTTGCAGTTGCAGGAACCAAGCCCAAGACTCCGAGGGAAGGAGAGGTTTGAAAGGGCCAGCGCGGTGGGGCGGAGTCGCTTCAAAGAATTAGAAAAAAACCCCAGCGACTTTTATGCACGGTGCTTCCAATCCCGAGGCTTCGTGATGGTAGAGTATAGATCGGCTTTAACAGAGCACCCACCAAAAACGGCTTGGAGGATCGTTCGTAATAAGAGTGAATTTCTTATCTCTAAAATGATTCTCTTCCAGGTCATGTGGAGACACCGACTGTCAGAACGACAGTGAGGGGTGAGGGTGACCCCTTACGGGGAACCCAAAAGAAACTTTTAGCAGCCTTCGCCTCTGTAGTAGGTTTGTGGGGGCAGCTCATCGTGGCTTCAATTTGAATTTCTCGAGGACGAAAGAGGTTGATTACCTTTTTATATGCTTATTGACATTTGGAATCTCCACTTTGTGCAATGGCGATTCAGGTCTTTGGTCCTTTAAGGAATATTGGATTGCTTGAATTTATCGGACCGATTTTTGAGACTTCTTTATATATTCTGGATATGAGCACTTTGTTGGTTTTATGTGTTGCAATTTTCCCCCCTGCTCTGTGGCTTCCCCTTTTTTCTTTTTTAATAGCATATTTCGATAAACAGAAGTGTTTAAGTGTTTGATTTTAATGTAGTCAATTTAATCAGTGTTTTTTTTTTTATGGTTAGGGTTTTCTGTTTTGTTTTATAATGTTTCCCACCAAGACAGTCTCTATATTCTTTGGTCTTTTACATTTAGGTCTATAATTGAACTAGAGTCGATTTTTGAGTATGGTGTGAGGTCGAGGTCCAATTAAATTTTTTCATAAAGATACCGTATTGTCCCTGCTATATGTGCCATCCTTTCCCGATGCTTTGCATGCTACCTCTACAATAAGTTGAGTGTCCATGTGTGCATGGATTTTTTGGTCTTGGTTTTATATTTTGTTCCTTTGGTCTATTTGTGTCTCCTTAAGCTTGTACCATACTGCATCAACAGTCTCACAAAAAGTTTTATTTTCTGCTTTTACTCTCTGGTTGGACAAGCTCTCTCACTTGTTTCAAGAGTTTCTTGGCTGATCTTGGCCCTTAGCTTTCCTATGTAAATTTTAGAATCATCTTTCGATTTACACAAAATATCTGTTGAGATTTTGCTTTGGACTTCCCTTGAATCTACAGATTATTTTAGGGGAGTATTGATATTTTTGCGATACCGAGTCTCCCAATCCATGAGCACGATGTTTCTTTTCATTGACTTAGGTCTGTAATTTCTTTCCTAGTTATGTAGTTTTCTGTACGACTCGAATATCTTTTGCTAGATATGTTTGTAAGTACTTGTGATTGTTAATGCTGTTGAAAATTGTATCATTTAAAAATTCTTTGTTTGTGTTTGATTACTTTTTATATATTGATTTTTAAAAAATCAAGTAACCCTGCAAAATTCCCTTATTAATTATAATAATTTACCTAAGGATTCTTTTAGACTTTAAATATAAACAACAATGTCATCCACAAATAATGACAGTTTTTTGTCTTCCTTTCAGATTCTTACACTATTTGTTTTTTTGCCTTATTGCGCTAAGACATATGTTAAAATCTAGTGATAGTGGACATTATTGTCTTATTTATAATATTAAAAGAAAACTTATCATTTTATCATTAAGTATAATATTTAGTGAGGATGTATGTCCTTTACCAATTTAAGGAAACTTTCCTTTATTTCTGGATTATTGCAATTTTTTTTCCATCATGAAAGAACAATGAATTTTATCAAATGTGTCTTCTATATCTCTGCAAGAACACTTAATTTTTCTTTTTAATCTCTCAATGTGGTAAAGTAAACTGACTGTTTTCTAATGTTAAACCAACCTTGAATTCCTGGATTAGCCCAACTTGGTTATAATATAATATCGTTTTCATAGATTGCTGGGTTTGATGTGTTAATATTTTGTTTAGGAATTTTACATCTATGCAACTGAGAGATTGAGATGTATTTTTCCTGCAAGGTACTGTCTCCATCAGGTTTTCTTGCCAAAGTTATGCTAGCCTAATGAGTTGCGGCAGAGAGCAATTATGTTTCTGCTGTAACAGTCTGGCCAGGATGCTACTGTTTCTGCTCGATACCACTAGCAGAAACACTGCATTTGGATTCAAACTTTCTCTTGTATTTCCTCATTTGTCCCAGGTGGAGGTGTCTGGCTGAGCAGGCTGCCTGCGGGTAGGGAGAGGGAAGCTATAGTTTTCTTATCTTTTGTGGTGGTGGAGTGGCGGGG
>NW_011888892.1:185102-193401 GCF_000151845.1 Pteropus vampyrus
CTGTCTTGTCCAGGCCGGCCTGGAGAGGAAGAACTTTTTTTTTTTTTTAAGTGAATATGGGCTGCCGCATCTGATTCAAATGGGGGCAGTCTAAGGACCCCTGTGACTCCTCAGTTCTCTGGTAAGGTTTAAGACTTTGGAATGAATTAAAACACCAAAAGCAAGAAGGCCAGAAAGGAGAGAGGATGGTCCCCACTGGTTCCTCCCGGCTCCTGCGGTGCCCATGGCCATCTGCCCCACGGGGAGCCCAAGTCACTGAGAGGGAAATTGTCCAATTCAGGACCAGTTAGAAATTGGGCTCGTGTACCAGCCAGTAGGGAGCTTTACTCGAGGAGAAAATGAGAATTTTTGTAGTTGCTAAAGAGAGCACCATTCTTAATTAGCCCTCTCCTCGGCCGTGGGAGACACACAATTCATGTGAAACTCCAGTGCCCAGAGAAGGAGGGAGAGAAAGCTGCTGGTGTGAGGAGGGGAGGCCAGGCGGCATCCTGTTTCCCGAGGCCACATGTCCACCTCGGTCCCTGGAGCAAGTGGAGGGATGAGACAGGGTCATCAGACTGGGCGAGGCTCTGCTGGGAAACGCGCTTTAAGACGCTGCTTACGCTGGTCCAAAAGACGAAGTGGCTTCGTATTCGCAGCCAGTGACCCTCACAATCG
The DNA here is from genome assembly GCF_000151845.1 of Pteropus vampyrus. Lineage (NCBI taxonomy): Eukaryota > Metazoa > Chordata > Mammalia > Chiroptera > Pteropodidae > Pteropus > Pteropus vampyrus. Next base: position 185,760 of record NW_011888892.1, read on the forward strand.
AGGCTCGAAGGATGCTGTTTTGCAGTTGCAGGAACCAAGCCCAAGACTCCGAGGGAAGGAGAGGTTTGAAAGGGCCAGCGCGGTGGGGCGGAGTCGCTTCAAAGAATTAGAAAAAAACCCCAGCGACTTTTATGCACGGTGCTTCCAATCCCGAGGCTTCGTGATGGTAGAGTATAGATCGGCTTTAACAGAGCACCCACCAAAAACGGCTTGGAGGATCGTTCGTAATAAGAGTGAATTTCTTATCTCTAAAATGATTCTCTTCCAGGTCATGTGGAGACACCGACTGTCAGAATGACAGTGAGGGGTGAGGGTGACCCCTTACGGGGAACCCAAAAGAAACTTTTAGCAGCCTTCGCCTCTGTAGTAGGTTTGTGGGGGCAGCTCATCGTGGCTTCAATTTGAATTTCTCGAGGACGAAAGAGGTTGATTACCTTTTTATATGCTTATTGACATTTGGAATCTCCACTTTGTGCAATGGCGATTCAGGTCTTTGGTCCTTTAAGGAATATTGGATTGCTTGAATTTATCGGACCGATTTTTGAGACTTCTTTATATATTCTGGATATGAGCACTTTGTTGGTTTTATGTGTTGCAATTTTCCCCCCTGCTCTGTGGCTTCCCCTTTTTTCTTTTTTAATAGCATATTTCGATAAACAGAAGTGTTTAAGTGTTTGATTTTAATGTAGTCAATTTAATCAGTGTTTTTTTTTTATGGTTAGGGTTTTCTGTTTTGTTTTATAATGTTTCCCACCAAGACAGTCTCTATATTCTTTGGTCTTTTACATTTAGGTCTATAATTGAACTAGAGTCGATTTTTGAGTATGGTGTGAGGTCGAGGTCCAATTAAATTTTTTCATAAAGATACCGTATTGTCCCTGCTATATGTGCCATCCTTTCCCGATGCTTTGCATGCTACCTCTACAATAAGTTGAGTGTCCATGTGTGCATGGATTTTTTGGTCTTGGTTTTATATTTTGTTCCTTTGGTCTATTTGTGTCTCCTTAAGCTTGTACCATACTGCATCAACAGTCTCACAAAAAGTTTTATTTTCTGCTTTTACTCTCTGGTTGGACAAGCTCTCTCACTTGTTTCAAGAGTTTCTTGGCTGATCTTGGCCCTTAGCTTTCCTATGTAAATTTTAGAATCATCTTTCGATTTACACAAAATATCTGTTGAGATTTTGCTTTGGACTTCCCTTGAATCTACAGATTATTTTAGGGGAGTATTGATATTTTTGCGATACCGAGTCTCCCAATCCATGAGCACGATGTTTCTTTTCATTGACTTAGGTCTGTAATTTCTTTCCTAGTTATGTAGTTTTCTGTACGACTCGAATATCTTTTGCTAGATATGTTTGTAAGTACTTGTGATTGTTAATGCTGTTGAAAATTGTATCATTTAAAAATTCTTTGTTTGTGTTTGATTACTTTTTATATATTGATTTTTAAAAAATCAAGTAACCCTGCAAAATTCCCTTATTAATTATAATAATTTACCTAAGGATTCTTTTAGACTTTAAATATAAACAACAATGTCATCCACAAATAATGACAGTTTTTTGTCTTCCTTTCAGATTCTTACACTATTTGTTTTTTTGCCTTATTGCGCTAAGACATATGTTAAAATCTAGTGATAGTGGACATTATTGTCTTATTTATAATATTAAAAGAAAACTTATCATTTTATCATTAAGTATAATATTTAGTGAGGATGTATGTCCTTTACCAATTTAAGGAAACTTTCCTTTATTTCTGGATTATTGCAATTTTTTTTCCATCATGAAAGAACAATGAATTTTATCAAATGTGTCTTCTATATCTCTGCAAGAACACTTAATTTTTCTTTTTAATCTCTCAATGTGGTAAAGTAAACTGACTGTTTTCTAATGTTAAACCAACCTTGAATTCCTGGATTAGCCCAACTTGGTTATAATATAATATCGTTTTATTGCTGGGTTTGATGTGTTAATATTTTGTTTAGGAATTTTACATCTATGCAACTGAGAGATTGAGATGTATTTTTCCTGCAAGGTACTGTCTCCATCAGGTTTTCTTGCCAAAGTTATGCTAGCCTAATGAGTTGCGGCAGAGAGCAATTATGTTTCTGCTGTAACAGTCTGGCCAGGATGCTACTGTTTCTGCTCGATACCACTAGCAGAAACACTGCATTTGGATTCAAACTTTCTCTTGTATTTCCTCATTTGTCCCAGGTGGAGGTGTCTGGCTGAGCAGGCTGCCTGCGGGTAGGGAGAGGGAAGCTATAGTTTTCTTATCTTTTGTGGTGGTGGAGTGGCGGGGGGAGTTATACTGCTTTCCAAGGCTGGGAAGAGGCTGAGTGCTAGACAGCTTGTTTCTCCACCTCTCCCCCACCAGAAAAGACAGTGTCCTTGACAACCCTGTACAGTGATTCTTATTCACATTAAAGATTGGGAACACCGGGTGCACCAAAGGAAGGGATGAAAGAGACATGATATACACAGGTATTTGGGTATTCATACCGTTCTGCCTTTAAGATAACCTGATATCCCAGGAGGTGAATAGACCTTGGAAATTTTCAAGGGCTGCTGCTTGTCTGAAGGATCTACTCTATTTTAACTCAACACCACCCTGCCTAATCTCCTTTAGTATACATGAAATCATCGGTGAGTTTTGAGGACTCAAGGAGGTGTTAAATGTGGATACTATATCAGGCATAGTATCCAGCACATAGTACATGCTCAAAAAAATGCTTGTTTTCAGTCTAAAACTGGCTTGATCAATTCCATATCCAATCGTTCTTTAATTAAAATGTTATAGAGAAGACCCTGGCTGCTTGCTTCTTGCCTTTCCGAGTTGGCTGATTGGTGATGCCATAATAGAAAATGCCATCTGTCCTGTGCTCTTGGTCGCTGGTCTCAGGATGCCCAGGGGAACTGAATCTTCCTTGAGGGTCAGTTTCTAAAGTAGGACCCTAAGTTAAATTTGCATATAATGTGATTCTACCATATTCACTTTTTACTACTCATTATTTCATGGACTTCAAGCAGGTTTGCCTTTAACTTTCCCTTTCTGTAAAACCGAGAGGGCCCTGCATTTCCACTACTCTTCCCGGTGGACAGCTGGGTGATTTGGGGTGTTTTGGGGGCATCTTCAGTCTCCTTTAGGGCTTGCCTACGTGCACCCCCTGGAGCCTGGGGTGTGATATTTCAGAGCATACTCATGGTTGAGGCTTTTTGCCTTTCCCCCTCCACTTCACATAGTCGCTGTTGGTTCCCAGAAATTTGGTGATTTTTATGGTCCCGACAGGATGGTGTTTTCAGAATATAGTGGGCCCTGGATTCTATAATGGTGCATAACCAAGAGCCTCAAGGACTAAAACCTTTAAGAGAATTGCGCTATTATTTCTTCTCCAAATTTCTCTTCTGCTTGCCCAGTGTTAGGGCCTTCTGCCTCTCTGAGCCTCAGGAAACCCTGGAGATTTCTTTGTGGCTTGTCTCCATCGAAGAATCAGAAATAACCGCGCCCCCCAGGTGCATGGAGGTGTTCCTGTTCCGCTGTTTTGATGATTCACTAGTGATGGCAGTCACCCCATCCTGAATGTCCAGGGCCCATAGTGTACCCTGTTTAGAGAAATGCCAGCTTTTAGACTCTTCTTAGTTACCGTTGACAGAAGTCATCTTAAAACAAAGCAAAATAGCTGACTTAGAGTTTTCGATTATAAAATCTATGCGTTCTGCTTATTTAATTCTTCTGGTCTCTCTTCTGCTCATTCCTATTGTAATAAAGATAGCATAGCACCTATTGCGTAGGAGGCATGCAATACATGATTATTGAATGAACATTGTCTTTTAAAATTCTTTAATTTTTCTTATTTACAAAAGTAACATATTTTTTTGTAGAAAGTTCAATTAATGTACGAGTGTCTGAAATAAAGTGTGTCTCCTGATTTCCTGGTCTAGTCTCACTCCTCAAAAATTACAATTGTCAACGGTTTGGTGCATATCATTCTAGACTTTAAAAATGTAAAAATAAACTTCACATACACCTACACGTGCACATGTATACACGCACACACACACACACACACACACACACACACACACACACACACTGTATATACTGAGATTTTTTTTTTCTCCCCGTGAAAATGGGATCATTCTATTTGTAATGTTTTTCAGTTCGGTTTTTTCCATTCCTCCGATATATTATGGGTATCATTCCATTTTAGTTAATATACATTGATCTGGTTCTTTAATGGCTGTTTAATAATCTATTTATTCAATCCATTGTTTTGCCGTAGCAAATGATGCTGTGGCTAGCTCCTTGGATGACTGCCTTTGCACAGCTGTGTGAGTATCTCTGTCGCATAGATCCCTGGAATGAGATAGGGCCTTTTAATTAAAGCCCCCAACACAGACCCCAAGCCTTAGAGCCTCGCTCCATAAATACCGTTTGATGACAATACTCTGTTGTTTTATTAATTAGAACAGGAAGGGACCCATTAGGGCAACAAATGCACATTCATAGAGCAGACCAGTTCTAGAGGAGGATCTAACACTTAATATTCTCATCTTTGGAAAGACAAACCCCATTAAATACAGTAAGTAGCACGCTGCCTGTGTATCAGCATGTAAAATATTTCCCAGTGGGAGTTAGCTTGACAGAATGCATAAAGATAGTGCATTAAAGATAAAACAGAGGGAATATTTACCCAGCATAGTTACCTAGAAAATATACAATTTGATCTAGATAAGAGGCTTTTACTGTATAAATTATTGTGGCCTCTACTTCAATCATAAACAGGCTTCGAGTTGGGCAATTGCCTTATAAAAAAAAAAAAAAGGAGAACAGTTTCCAATTGTCTGGAATGAGCTTCAAAAACAGGCAACTTGGTTCTGATAGAACAATTTAAACTGGCTGTCTCCTTATCTGATGTGGACATCATTTTTCTGATGGGGCAACCATCTCAAATTAAATAGTTTTGTCGCAGACAGTCTGTCTGTCTTTTTTTCGTTTTGTTTTTTTCCTTTCCTTTGCCAGGCAGGGTGCTGCAGGCCTCTGCTAATTTAGGAAGATTGGTCTGGGCAATGAGAGAGTGAGACGAATAGAAACAACTTTAACAGCGAAGAATGTGAGCGATATTAAAAAAAATCATAAAGGGTAGTCAGAGGCTGATTTGACATGGAAAACTATATTCCTGCTTGGTCGATTGCCTCCTAAACCTTCTTGAAACCCTGGGCTTTATTTGCAAATGATCTTCACTGTGGACCAGAGAGTTCAACGGGAAAAGTAATGGGCAAAATCTATGAGTTGGTGTGAATCAAATAGGGCTATTGTGTTGTCTGTGGGTAGAGATGAGAGAGACCATTTTGATCAAGTCGTGATGGCTAAGGCAGGGGCTGCTTATCTTATTGTCTCAGGTGTTTCACAGGCCTCCCCCCCGCACCCCCCCTTCCCCACTTGTCTGGTCTTCCTCCAGCCATTTCAAGCCCAGTGAGTGAGCCGAGCTGCCAGGATAGACGTCTCTTCTTCGAGCAGCCAAGCAGTTGAGCTGATAATGTTGGAGGTGCCAAGGTGTGAGTGTGGTGCATTTAGACACTTTGAGGAAATCTAAGGAAGGCTTTTTTTTTTTTTTTTAATTGGTTGCAGGATGCTCTAGCTCAAAGACCGCCCCCAAATCATCTTCCCTCTCAGCGTGCAAACGTACATGTATGATTTTCAAAGCTTTTTATTTTGGAATAATTTCAGACTTATAAGAATGAGCTCCTGTGTACCAGTCCCTTAGATTCACCAGCTGGGACCATCGTCTCAACTTTGCTTTCTTTCTACTCTCTTTCGCCCATAAATATTGACTGTCTGTTCCCTGAGAACAGGGATGTTCTCTTACACAACCACAGTGAGGTCATCGACACCAGGAAACGGGACACCGACGCACGCATGCGCAGTCCGTATTCCGATCACCGCCATGTCCCAATAATCTCCTTTACAGCGGTGTTCACTCCCCAGCCCATCCCCCCAACCCCCTCGGATCCAGGATCTGATCAAGGATCAGACGTCACCTGTATTGTCCTCTCTTTTTAATCTCCTTCGATCAGGAATGGTCCTTTAGCCTTTCTCTGCCTTTTATGACCTTGACATTTTTGAAGAATATAGGCCAGTTTCATTTTGTAGAATGTCCCTCAATCCGGGTTTGTCAGATATCGGCTCATGATTAGATTCAGGTGATGTGATTTTGGCAGGAAGCCACAGATGTCGTCTTCTCAGGAGGCACAGAATGCTGGTTTGTCTCCTTGCAGGTGATGTCGACTTGGATTACTTAGTAAGGTGGTCTCTGGCACTGTTCGGTTACTATTTTAACCTTCATAATTAATAAGTAATCTGAGTCTTGTAAATATCCTGTCCCTCATCAGCTTTATCTGATTCTTTCTTTTAGCATCCATTGGCGATTCTTATGAATATACGTTTTATAACGAATGCGACACGAAAGCCAGATTTTTAGAGGTGGCATTGGGCCAGGGCCTGTGTCCTCAAGACGCTGGAGCAGATCCAGCCAGACCAGAAAGAAGCCAGCTAATCTGGGTGACTTGGAATTCACCCCACTTCTCTTTGCCTTAGGCTGCGACTTTCCTGTCCCATTGGGCTCAGGTTGTTCTGTGTGCTCTGGGCTGAGGAGCAGGGCGGGGCGTGGCTCTCATCCGCTCACTCCTCCCTCCTTCCCGAGCATCATGCTTTATCTCCACCCCATCCTCTTCCTCCTGCTGGTCCCACAGTGCGGGCCGGCAGCGGAGCGAGCGCTGCAGGATGCAGCTGCAGAAGGCTTCCGAGACGTTCTCAGGCCATCGTCAGGGAGGACAGAAGCCTCCCCGTATTCGTTTAGCTGAGGCATCCATCTGGAAGTCGAATAGCTCCAGAAGAGGCTGTTAGCATCAGGCATCCTGCAGCAAACGCCTCTGCCATTTTCTGATCTAATGGCCTCGAGGGGTGAGTGACTTCCCCTCTGAGCTTCATTTTCCTCATCTGTAAACTGGGATGATCACGTCCCTACCTAATAAGGCTGCTGTAGGCTGAAATGCACTAATGCAGCGGTCCCCAACGTTTTTGGCACCAGGGATAGGTGCTCCTATGAGCACTTAATGACTGATGATCTGAGGTGGAGCTGAGGCGGTGATGCTGGTGCTGGGGAGCGGCTGCAGATACAGATGAAGCTTCGCTCGCTGGCCCACCGCTCACCTCCTGCTGTGCTGCCTGGTTCCTAACAGGCCATGGACTGGTACCTGTCTGCAGCCTGGTGGTTGGGGACCTCTGCCCTAATGGATGTAAAGCTACATGACAATTCTCTCTTCTAGGACAGCTGACACCTAGGACAGGTAGAGAAGGAGAGATGTAGATGTCATCCATTTTGCTACCAATATACTTCCTTGGAGGAGAATGGGCTGAATGGAAAAAAAAAATTCATGATTAAATAAACTGTGTCATTTATTTAGGCGGGAAGGCACCCCTGGAGATGAGAAACATTATTCATGCCGATGTCTGAACTTGACCTCTACCCTGAACAGATCAGGGCCCCGATCTCACCCCAGGTCTGTCACACCTCAGGACATGCTTAGCAGTGTTCGAGTGAGACACGGTGTCGGTTTAACCCAATTACTCAGACCTCGTGG
>NW_011888892.1:193451-195425 GCF_000151845.1 Pteropus vampyrus
GCTGGGGAGCGGCTGCAGATACAGATGAAGCTTCGCTCGCTGGCCCCCCGCTCACCTCCTGCTGTGCTGCCTGGTTCCTAACAGGCCATGGACTGGTACCCGTCTGCAGCCTGGTGGTTGGGGACCTCTGCCCTAATGGATGTAAAGCTACATGACAATTCTCTCTTCTAGGACTGCTGACACCTAGGACAGGTAGAGAAGGAGAGATGTAGATGTCATCCATTTTGCTACCAATATACTTCCTTGGAGGAGAATGGGCTGAGTGGAAAAAAAATTCATGATTAAATAAACTGTGCCATTTATTCAGGCGGGAAGGCACCCCTGGAGATGAGAAACATTATTCATGCCGATGTCTGAACTTGACCTCTACCCTGAACAGATCAGGGCCCTGATCTCACCCCAGGTCTGTCACACCTCAGGACATGCTTAGCAGTGTTCGAGTGAGACACGGTGTCGGTTTAACCCAATTACTCAGACCTCGTGGTCACAGCTCTGCGGCACGAAAACAAATCAGGAGGTGAAGCCGCCAGCTGAAAGTAATGAGTCGCTTCCGTCATCCCGCCAACAGTTGTACTTGACACGAAGAATGGGTCGCGACTTCCCGCCCCTCTGATGGATCGGATCGGTTCAGTTTGCTCGAAGTTACACATGGTGGGAACTTGACGACCCATCCGTCATGACGGTCTTCTGCTCCGTGTGCCTGCACCTGCGTGGAGAAGCTGCGAACTGCCCGGGGCCAGGTCTCTGCTCTCAGAGCTCCTGAATTCTCCGACGTGACCCAGAAATGGCTATTTCCAGATTGGGTGGCCCTGGTTTTCTTAGAGAGCCTCTCAGGGTGATCCGGGCGGGGCACTCCTTAGGCTCATGGCCTGGAGATTTTGTCCCTTCCTCCAGTCTGGCACTCTCGGGCGAAATTTCCCATTACAACCCAATTTAACTATATTCAGCTCAAACAGGGGTCGGTTGGGGAGAACAGGGGAGGAGGAATCTTAGTCTAAGATTTGTTTTTTTGGTTGCTCCACACTAGAGTAAATCAAAATGGGATTATGTCATAACAACACAAGGATATTATAAGTTATTCAAAGTCACACAGGTTATTGCGAGACCTCATGAGGGAGGGGAAACAGGAAGTGGAGTTTCGTGTGCTGAGGCTGCCATCTTTTCGAATTTTCTGTCACTCGTACATGTCAGCTGGAGACGGCTGTTGCATAACCCCACGAGCTGACATGTCTTCACTCTTGCCCATCTCAGGGACCAAGACTAATATATCCCGACTTCAATTCTAGAATTCTAAGTTCTATATTTTTTGTATCACGTTTCATCCTCTGAAAGGGACCTTCCCAAATCACGTGAGCCTGTGCTCTTAGAGACGGTCCTTTCTGAATTATGTTGAAAATCCATTTCTCGTTTTTCTATCTTATGAAAAGCAATGTTGCCAGATCGCGTTTGCACTGCCTGTGAAGTCATCTGTGCTAGTTCTTTTTCCTCTGCTTTTCACCTTTCTCTGCCTGGCCTTGTGCCCCGGGAGCTGCCCTGTGTGGACTGCATCAAAGGGGCTCCTTCTGGCTTCTGATCGGGCTCAGTGGGGACCGAGGCTGGCAGGAGACTGGACGGGGAGAGGAGGGTAAGCTCTCTGCAACGTTGCCGTGGGCTGGCTGTGTCCCTCTCCAGTGCCCTCCAGCCCAGCGGTGGGAAAGCCGCCGCCCCCAGACCCCAGGTACCGCACTACTCCTTGTGGCTTCCTGCACCCTGCTCGGACCTTCGTAATAGTCCCTTCAGTCATTCTGCAGATGATCCCAGTCTGAGCGTTTCTTGCTGGTAGCCTCCCTGAAGATATTGCCGTAATGTGCTCTGAGTTCCCTGTGCGAGGTCCCAACTGATGGGCCCTCTCGTAATTTAGTGCCAGGATCAAAATAGATCACCTTTCCACGGCAGAAATGAAACCAATCGTACTTCCCTTTTTGCCTTGGCCGC
>NW_011888892.1:195475-201163 GCF_000151845.1 Pteropus vampyrus
CGGGGAGAGGAGGGTAAGCTCTCTGCAACGTTGCCGTGGGCTGGCTGTGTCCCTCTCCAGTGCCCTCCAGCCCAGCGGTGGGAAAGCCGCCGCCCCCAGACCCCAGGTACCGCACTACTCCTTGTGGCTTCCTGCACCCTGCTCGGACCTTCGTAAGTAGTCCCTTCAGTCATTCTGCAGATGATCCCAGTCTGAGCGTTTCTTGCTGGTAGCCTCCCTGAAGATATTGCCGTAATGTGCTCTGAGTTCCCTGTGCGAGGTCCCAACTGATGGGCCCTCTCGTAATTTAGTGCCAGGATCAAAATAGAGCACCTTTCCACGGCAGAAATGAAACCAATCGTACTTCCCTTTTTGCCTTGGCCGCTGAGAAGCTCAGAATCGAATTTAATGCTCACGCTTAGAAACTTTTCTGGTTAGCATATTCAGTTCTTCCTTTTCATGGCTTCGATTTTCTGATTCTATTTTAAATAACCTTATTTTGCATACCTGCTAAAGTAAGTTTACTTTAGACAGACATGTAAAACTTAAAAGGATGATGACATTGTGACAAAGGCGGGCCCAGATACTCGAGCCTTTCCAAATTCACCAGTAGAGGCTTTCAAGGTCGGGACTGACTGAGGGACCAGGGCTCCGGCTTTGGGTGTTCACCTCACCACGAGTTCACCTGTTATCATCAAGACACGTTCTGTGTCCTTGCTCACAAAGCTTTTCAGGAAGATTTGTGACATCACAGCACCATTTCTGTGTTTTTTTTCCCTGATTTACTTGTCTCGTTACCCTGTGTAAAAAAATGTTTGTTTGAATTCTTGAGTGAATTCATGTTGATTCCTGATAATGCGCTTTCTTTTTCTTTTATTCTCAATGAAGACGCCATCGGTGCCTTAATCCGCATGAGCATTTGAAGAAGGTGTACATTCACCAACCTGAGCCTCTAGGACACAACTTCATTTGAAGGTGGCAGTGATATTTGTCCCTCTTTAAGTTTCCACTTTTAACCTGTTCTCCAACGAATGCTGGCAGTCATCCTCAGATGAAATCCATGGGATGTATTTATTTGGGCTTAAAGACTTGACTCGATCTGAATGATCCTGAGTTTTTTCTCACCTATGTTGGGCCTCAGTTCCTTGTTAACCACGAGTGTTTTACTGATCCTTTTTTGAAGGCTACCTTTTCTTTAAAGGCGGAAAAGGGTCGTATTATCCATCTTACTCGAGAGATGTGACTATGCTCCTCTCCTTCTGTAGGTTCTAAATGCAGTGAAACCGCACGTGGTATCTTACTTTTGGATGGGAATTCTTTCCGTGGGTGGGGAGACATGAGAATGGGCCTCACTGATGGAGAGGGGAGATGAAATCCACGGCTCTAGCCAGCTCCAGCTCTCGTCTCGTAAGCACCGCCCATTTTCTGTTTGGTGACCCGGCCATGATTCTTATAAGTTCAGGACATACTTTATGTGCACGTTTTTCTCCTTTTCTCTCTACCTCTCTTTGTTGTGGGGTTTCTTCTTTCTAAGTTTTAGTTTCTCTCCCAGCCTCTTGGGGGGCTGCAGTGAAGTTTCGTTTTTGTTGTTGTGGTTTTGTTACATTTTTTCCCTTTCTCTTTGGGAATAATTTGACTGCACAATCAGAACTCACTGCTTCAGAGTTTCTCACATCCTGAGCTGAATGTCCAACTCGACTTTTCTGAGAACTTTTTGAATTCCACTTTAATAGGTTTTCGGACAGTTCCCAATTTGGGCTGGGGTTCGTTGGCATCATCTGGAGGGCTTTAAAAAAAATAATATTCAGTGCCTTGGCTCCATGCCCAGAAGGTTTGAATCACCTGTTCTGGGGCGTGGCCTGGGCACAGGTATTTTTAAAAGCTCCTCAGGTGATTTCTAAAGTGCAACCAGGCATAAGAACTGCTGGACCAGGGCCCCAAGGTCACCATTCTGAGCTGAATTCAGTGACTGGTGTAGAGATATCAGTTCTGAGAAAGCATGGTGGGCCAGCTGGTCCTTCTGGATTCGCCCACACTCCAGAGTCCATCTTCTCTCTGCTGCTATCCGCATGTGGAGATGGAGAAGGCCCGTTGAGTGTTGTCTCCTGTCTGGTGTCCTCTTACGGGGGTGGGGATGGCTGAGCTGAGCAGGCCAGGGTAGGAGAGGGCGATCCAGAGCCCACCGATGAGGAAGGCAGGCCCAGGGGGCACCTCTGGAACCTCAGCGTCCACGACCCGGTGAGAGGTCTTTGGCCTGAGGCACTGGAGAAAATGACGAGAAGAAAATGGCAAAGGACAGTTACCCCAGGAATCTGCCCAAGACCACGGAGACCTCGCACCACGCGGAAGGACTAGGCATTCTCATGGCTTATGCACCAGTTGGGCTCCATGATGCGACAATGAGACCACGCCTTGACGAGGGCCGTCAGGGCCACCCCTCTCCCGACAAGCAGAGGGAGAGGGCCTCTGTGTGCGTCCCATGATCAAATGGAAGCACCCTTATTTGTATTATTTTCCAAACACTTCCCATTTTTTCTAAGAGTAGCTTTAGACAAAGGGAAGGAAAATGTTTTTACATATCTGCTGGACATTTGAGACTTGGACTATCTTTGGAATTCGCAGAGAATTTTGCGTTCTGCGGTATCCCGTCCCCTCCGGGTCTTCGTGTTTAGGCTGGTTCCCATTCGCTTTCCCCGGTGTAGCCAGTTATGCGTATCCTAGGTTAACTGCGTAGATGCTAATAACAATATTATGACAGATGATGTCCTAGCTGTAGGGCTACCTGTGGACAGGATGGCCACTTTGTCTTTGCAGGGGACAACCAGCCGGATGTTTGAGAACTCCGGGATGAAGCGAGAGGGTGCTTATGCCTGCACAGCGGGGAAGAACGCAGAGGATGCTGGGAATCATCGGCTAGGCTCAGTGGCTCCAAACACTTCCAGCAGGAACCTGACAGTTCTTCCTAAGATCGGCTGTGGTACGACTTTTAAATGCCTTAACCGAAACAAATATGCATCGCCCTAATAGAATAGAAATGCACAATTGTTCGGATAAAGAAAAACTCTTTGATGCAGCAGAAAGGGAGGCCCCGGTAGGTGCCCACCCCCCAGTGTGTGCCCATCCCCCTCCCTGCACCCCGACTCCATTCACCCTCCTCCTCGAAAACCCATTTGTAACCATTACTCGGGTGTCATGTTCGGTGATGAAGTGCGTGCTCGCCCTTGGCTTGGCGGCTGCGTGCTGGAGCCGGCCTGGCCATGGAGGCGAGAGGAGGGCCGGCCTCTGTCTGCCCGCGGCCCATGAATCATGTCAGACTGGCTGGTAACCTGAGCCCGACGGGCCCCCCACCACAGACGTCCATGACACTCCTTCCAACTTAATTTCAGCCTAAGGGATGCTTTTAAGAAGATTTTAGAGCGCGAAAACATCTCCTCGAAAGAATTGTAGTTACATTAAAAACTAATTATCAGAGCTTAGGGGTATAGATTGGCTGCCATATTTTACGCAGAGAGCCATTTGTCTCCCACCCCTGAAAGATCATTACATAATGGGTTAAGGGCACCAACCCAGGGGATACTGTGCAAAAGGTAGTAAAATCACCAAATGCCTGGAAATGACGAGCAATATGATTATGACAAAATAGCATTGCCTTCCTGCTATGGCGCTTCCTAATATGACACCATTTTAAAGTAAGACATCCTAAATGAGCCCACGCATACAAGCGTGGTTTGTCTGGGGCCCTCAGATTACATGTGATATTTATCTTTGAAAAAATGGGCTTTTTTGGCACAAAGAACCAGGTGTTACAGTCAGAAAAAGATACTGAGATGATCCCAGCTGTCCACGGGTAGAGCAGAGGACTTGCCGTGAATGGGACGGCAGCGGGCATTATGATGTGACCTTATTCGAGTCTTGCGACAAATGAGTGAGGGCGAATGTCATTATTTATTGCTATTTCATAGCCGAGCCTGCACAAATCATTTGGGATGTTTTTGGTCACGCGTAAAGGAAACCCCGCTCAAATTGGCTCACATAATAATTGCCCATTTCAGGTAGCTGAAAGATCCAGAGTTAATGGCAGGTTTGGGTCAGAGAGTCAATAGTCATCAGGGACTCAGTTTCTTTCCATGCGTCCACTCTGTCTTCTCAAGGGTCCACTTCTTCCTAAGGCTGGTTCTCGTCATGGATCCAAGATGGCTGCCTGCCGCTCCTAGGACATTTGCTTCCAGCAGGAGGTCTTTGTCCCAGCATTCCCTTTAAGAGTCCTGGGGCTCCCTCAGATTGGACTAGTTTGGGCTGCATGTCCATGGCTGAATCAATGACACGGCTTGGGGGATGGAATGAATCGCTTGGCTTAGCGTAAGTCATTTTTGCTACTCTGGAAGCTGGGATTAGAGTCAGTGTTCTTGGAGCCACGATGACCCGAGATGGAAGTCTGAGGAAATGGAACAATCCCAGATGTCCCATCACAGGGACAGTGATCTCAAGTAATGGGTCCATGGTTCATGTAGGTAATTAGTACAGAGCCTGAATTTGAACCCAGGCGGCCTTACTCAAGAGTTCTTTCCCTGAGCCATGGTCCTGCCAGCATTCCCTAACTCTTGAAGTTCTGTGATGAATATCTTACGCACATCTGTTATGGTGTCTTCGTTAAGAATGTCATTTTGTACCTAAGTTGATTATTGCCAAATGATAATTCTAGAAAACCACAGGCTGTATCGCCTAATGACGCAACATGGTAGAAAGGCCACTGGATTAAGGACTGGCGCTTGGTTACCTCATTAGCCTAGGATAGGTCACCTCACCTGGAGGGCCTCTGTTTTCCGGATCAATAAATGAGGGGTGATGTCTCCCCCAAGTACCTGACTGAGTTGTTCCGGGAATTAAATAGGACAGTGCCGTTGGAAAGAACAAGAAAAGCACTCAACATTTATTGCGCGTGGATGATGGCCGCAGATAGGCTCATGATCTATTTGTGCCAAATAAGAGAAACCGACACTATGAGAGTCTTTTAAAAAAAACTCAGACATATACTCTAACCAGTTTTTCACTGATGTAGCCTATCAGTATCACCCGAACAGAAAATTAGCTGAGCTTCAGAGAGGTTTCATGAAACCTACGCCAAGGTGGCAGGATGTGCATTCATAAGAAGCTTTTAGTTGCCCCTTGTTGAGGTGTGATGATTATATATGTAAATATTATTCTACTTTTAATTAAACTACAGCCTCATTGAAATGGAAGGTGGAAAGATCTCTACCGGCTCCATTTCAAGATGCGATAAACCTATTAGGTAGAAAAAAAGCACATGGAAATCGTAGGCATCAGACAGAACTTAGAGATGAGGTCTTTGCGCCCCACCCCCCACCCGTCACCTGCCTTCTCTGAGGCTTCATCACCTATGGAGACAGGTAAACAAAGATCACACTTACGACAGAATGAAGGAGTCACCCAAAGATTTGATGCTGCTCCTCAAACAGATGGTTTTAAGGATACCTCGTGACCTTTTAGGAAAAATGCGATCACCAGGTATGTTCGCTAACTTGTATTATTTGTTGTTGTTTTGATAGGATGACCACAAAGGTGACTTAGGCAGGGAGGGCCGTGGTGCCCTTCCTTCCTTGCTTACCTCCTTCATTCATTCCATAATTATTTATTGAGAACCTGCTATGTCTCAGATGCTATACTAGGTGCCAGGGCAGTGGCGGTGAA
>NW_011888892.1:201213-208207 GCF_000151845.1 Pteropus vampyrus
GCCTTACTCAAGAGTTCTTTCCCTGAGCCATGGTCCTGCCAGCATTCCCTAACTCTTGAAGTTCTGTGATGAATATCTTACGCACATCTGTTATGGTGTCTTCGTTAAGAATGTCATTTTGTACCTAAGTTGATTATTGCCAAATGATAATTCTAGAAAACCACAGGCTGTATCGCCTAATGACGCAACATGGTAGAAAGGCCACTGGATTAAGGACTGGCGCTTGGTTACCTCATTAGCCTAGGATAGGTCACCTCACCTGGAGGGCCTCTGTTTTCCGGATCAATAAATGAGGGGTGATGTCTCCCCCAAGTACCTGACTGAGTTGTTCCGGGAATTAAATAGGACAGTGCCGTTGGAAAGAACAAGAAAAGCACTCAACATTTATTGCGCGTGGATGATGGCCGCAGATAGGCTCATGATCTATTTGTGCCAAATAAGAGAAACCGACACTATGAGAGTCTTTTAAAAAAAACTCAGACATATACTCTAACCAGTTTTTCACTGATGTAGCCTATCAGTATCACCCGAACAGAAAATTAGCTGAGCTTCAGAGAGGTTTCATGAAACCTACGCCAAGGTGGCAGGATGTGCATTCATAAGAAGCTTTTAGTTGCCCCTTGTTGAGGTGTGATGATTATATATGTAAATATTATTCTACTTTTAATTAAACTACAGCCTCATTGAAATGGAAGGTGGAAAGATCTCTACCGGCTCCATTTCAAGATGCGATAAACCTATTAGGTAGAAAAAAAGCACATGGAAATCGTAGGCATCAGACAGAACTTAGAGATGAGGTCTTTGCGCCCCACCCCCCACCCGTCACCTGCCTTCTCTGAGGCTTCATCACCTATGGAGACAGGTAAACAAAGATCACACTTACGACAGAATGAAGGAGTCACCCAAAGATTTGATGCTGCTCCTCAAACAGATGGTTTTAAGGATACCTCGTGATCTTTTAGGAAAAATGCGATCACCAGGTATGTTCGCTAACTTGTATTATTTGTTGTTGTTTTGATAGGATGACCACAAAGGTGACTTAGGCAGGGAGGGCCGTGGTGCCCTTCCTTCCTTGCTTACCTCCTTCATTCATTCCATAATTATTTATTGAGAACCTGCTATGTCTCAGATGCTATACTAGGTGCCAGGGCAGTGGCGGTGAATAAACAGGTAAGAGGTAAGCTTACTGTTGAATGCGTTGCATTTCCTTCAGGAAAGTGTTAGATCAGGCTTCCTTTGGTGTCCCTGGGACAAGGTAGAGCACCATAGGTTGATTCATAACCCTATGAGAAGAGAGGTGATTGGCGACCTGGGTGGGCGGGCCTCTGGAGGTGTGCCAAGCACTCTGACCTGTTTCATGCAGGGCATCGGATGAGGGTACCAACCACCATGACTATTCATCTGTCCTCTGCCTGCCTAACTCCTGCTCACCCTTCAGATGTCAGGTTACGTGTTACTTCCTCTGGTAAACTTCCCTCATGTCCTCAAGTCTGTGCCCTCAAGTCCCTGCCTAATGTCCCCAGGTCTCCTTTAGTATTGTTCTTACATATGTGCCCCTTGAGCTGTCTGCTGCCCCCCTAGACTCTAACCTCTAGCCTGACTTAGTTGCCACTCTATCCCAAGACCTAGCCCATGGCCTTGCATGGGTTGGGGTCTCGATATGTGTTTGCTGATCGACAAACATGTTCCTGTCTTCCTCGTCATCAGACCTGGGGTATTTCCATCCCCATTTCTTATTTGACGTCTCTCTCACTTAATACTTGTAACAACTTCCTTCCCGAGACTCTTTCCTCCCTGGTCTCTGAACCATTGTTCTTCGCCGGTTTTATTTCCAGACCTTGGGTCGCCTTCTCAGCCTCCTTCCATTCCATTGTCCCCTGACAGTGGACATTTGTCGGCGAGTCCTTGAGCAGCAAATCCCTTTTCTCCCACTCTCAATTCTAATTTCCTTGGATTCTAGGGGTTCAGGAAAGCTGGCACCACCCCAGGTTCCAAGGGTAGAGACTGTGACCTAGGTTAATCTAATTGGCACACTCCGTGTCCCTGGCCAGGGCGACTGGCTCGTGAGTGAGCATCCATCTGAGCCAGTCCAAGTGGAAGGAGTCTCAGGACGTGTGTTGGGCCAGAGATGCTCTCTCTTTTTTTCTGAGGAAAGCGATAACCGTGAGAGCCAGCCTTAGGGTGAAGACAACACTGAGCGAAGAGGAGGAATACTGAGCAGAGAGATGGAAGGAAAACGGGTACCTGCAGACCCGGCTCCGTCTTCAAATCAAACCCTGGTCCAGGCCGGAGATTCTCTGCGCTTTCCCATTTCATGATTTCTTTTGTTTGCGTTGACTCTTTTGTTACTTGCAACCTGGAGCATCCTTAGCATTGTGGTTTCTCTCCCATGCCTCGGAGGCTGCTGCTCTGCAGGGTTCCCTTCGGCCCTCTTCACTTCCACAGCTTTGGATGGGCTACCTGGGATTTGTCTGGCTGTTGGGCTGCCAGTGAGTTTACACATCTGCCAGCTAAATCAGAGACTCCGATACGAGGCTGAGAAACGGGCACGTTAGGAAGATTTGTGACACTCCCCAAAAGGATGCTGGGCACTTAAACGAATGAATGGATTTTGCCAAGACACGAATAAAGCCTTTTCATTGGCGACAGGTGTGCCTTATTGCGCCGAGCTGTTTTCCGAGAAACTCGCGGAGATATCAGGAGGGGTCTGTGTTGGAGCCTGGGAGGCTGGCTTGCTCAGATGAACCCAGCGCCACTCTCTCTGGTCAGCAGTGTCAATACCAGCCACTCCAGTGACAACGGCTAACATTTATTAAGTGCTTTCTGTGTGCCAGGCAATGCTCTGGGGGCTTCATGGCCAGCGCCTCATTTCATCCTCAAGGAAACCCTAGCAGGCGGGTGCCATGAATATCCCCATTTTACACCCGGGGACACTTAGGCTCAGAGAAGTGATTTTCCTAAAGACACAAATGCCTCCACCTGCTATTTGTAGTTGTTCGTACACTGATGCTCGGGAGTTCTCATCCCCAGCACGGGAATGTTGTGTTCTCAACAAATTCTCTTGTCACCTGTAGAAGGACTGGAGTTAAAAAGCCTTCCAGTTCTTATTATGAATCCCACATGCACCACCTGTCTGCTCTGACTATTGTAAATACCTAAGCTGAGCGTCAGTCAGCCGTTTAGAAGTTTACCCAGTTCCAAAAGTTGATTTGGTCAATATCTTACCCATAAATTTGTTACCACATATACTTCAACTCAGCAGAATCACAGTTCTTTCAAAATCTTCTGTGATCCAAGTTTTAGTAAGAAAGACTGCTCTTGTCTCCCACAAGCTGGGTTTCAAACAAACAATAATCGATATTTCTACAGTGATATTTTCCCAGCTCTTGACAAGGTCCTGGGAAATTGGAAAGCAGTAAGATCTTGAGGTGGGACAGGCTTAAGGACAAGAAGCGCTGGCTCAAAAACAAACAAATGAAAACAAGTGCAGGTGATCCCTTGTGAAGGAAGGCAGGGACCGAGGGAAAAAACCAGAGCATTTATTTAGCTCCTTCTGTGTAGCAGCACTGTACGAGGCCCTGGACGTATGTTGTCTATTAGAGTAATTTGTGACGATTAAAATTCCCTACCAATACTTAACACTGCCACTCTATTCAGAAATATTTCTAGCCTAAGAAAGGAAAGAGATGCTGAAAAACTATAATGCTATGTAGGCATCACTGGCCTTTTGACTGAGTACAAACTTGGTTCGCCCAGGCAATCTCTATTTTCTAGAGCAGGGAGATGACAACGTTTTATGTCAAGGGCAGATAGTAAATCTTTTAGGTTTTGCAGGTCATACAGTCTCTCTCTCGACTATGCAGCCCTGCTGTTGAGTTGCGAGAGCAGCCACAGAGAGGGCGTGGGCTGTGTTTTAATAAAATGTTATTGATAAGTACTGAAATTTGAATGTTATGTAAATTTCACATGTCATGAAAAACTTTTTTCTTTGGATTAAAAAAAAAAAATTCTTTTTAATGTAAAAACTGAAAACCATTCTGAGTTCCCAGGACATACAAAAGTTGGTGGCAGGCCAGATTTGGCCTGTGGCTGCAGTTTGCTGACCCTTGTCACAAAGAAAAATCTTTTATGCTGAATTTGTAGCTCGATAGTGATCACACGTGAGTAATAATAGAATTGGAGGGGAAAAGGTGACTTCAGAGCAGATGTCTTTAACTCACCCTTATGAGTCTCGAGAAGTGAATTCTCTACTAGCCCGTGAACATTTATGTACCATTTCCATGCCGGCGGACCTGTTTCCAGGTTATTGAATAGATCAGACAACAGGTTAGAGAGCTTGCTTTCCAAATCTGAATTCAGGTGTATGTGTAAATGGGAACTTGGGTATAGTGAAGACTTTGATGAGATAGAAGGTTGAACTTGAACCTGTGAGACAGCTGCTGAGACGCCCATTTCGGCAATTACCTCGATTCTTAGCTCTGCCTGCTTAGCTCTGCCAGGAGGCATTAGCTAATGGTAGGATCTCGTGATACGTTTGAGAGCTGGTGATACATTTTTAATTCACCGATGCATACTTCATGTGCTGTTTGTATTCAAGTGTACCTTTCTGTGCAAACACCAGGATATCCCACCTGCCATATTCAAAATGGAGAGAACCCTTGTGAATGGGTTTCTGTCATTACCATTTAGGGAGCATCTGCCATTTCAATGTCTTGAAAGCCAGCAGATCTGAAGAGGCTGTAGACAGCACTATACATAAACCATTATTACAAAGAAATCGAAATTTACCAGTGAGAGGTGTGGAGGAAGTCGGGGTGAGGGAAGGAGGAGGTAGGAGAGAAACGTGCAAGCAGTTGGAGTTTCTGCTTCTTTGAAGGAGAAACTGAAGCCTGAAAAAGCATTTTTATCTTCCTGGAAAATCTAATTGGCCCGCCCAATACGTGGAAAGCAAACTTTTGGATCACCCAGCCCGCTAAACACCCTGGTTTCCCACCAGCCACCCAGTCTTTCTGGCGAACAGAGCTTTCTCTTAAGTAAACATTTAAGGTCTAATTGGATCATTGGTGGTGTGTCACAGTAATTAATGCACAGCTCGGAGCAGTTACATAAACGCCCGCCTGAGTGGCACCGGGTGCTGCTGGGAAGTCAGGGGGCCAGTGGGTCCAGCCGAGGCCCGCGGGAGATTGTTCTCCGCGATGAGGAAGACATAGCAGGACTATCTCCAGGATACATGGTGTATTATACAGAGATTTCAAAGAATCTCAGCAATGGCCGACTAGTGATTAGGGCTTTATTATTATGCTTAGCTAGCTAGCTACGAAGAGATGAAAATGACCCCCAAATTCAGAGTGCGGTGTTCCCATTGATTTTATGTCTCTTTCATTGGTTAAGACCGGAATGCAGAAACCAACCTGAGCCAGCGTCTGCCTAACAAAGGAACTCGCTGGAAGGATGTGGGGGTGTTTAGCTGGAGCCAGGAGCAATACAGCGAGACCTCAGGAGAGCAAGGGCCTGCGAACAGGCTGGCCTGCCACAGACTCTGCACCTCCCGTGTCTGTCCCCAAAGAGCCACTGCCTCTTGTCTCCATCCGAGCTCCAGTAAATGCCTAATGACCAGCTCTTTGCGGGGGGAAAAAGCCTCGCCCTGGAGCGTCTGCCAGTCTCCGTGGTGTAAATACTCCCACCGTGGTGGATTCGAAGCTGCCAACGTGAGGTCACGTTGGGAAGGGGTGCCCGGTAGCCCACCATTGTACAGTATTTCTGCCATACACATGGATGTAAATAGTCTCAAGAGCATAGATAATAAATACAATGTGAGATAATAATAATAAATGTAGTAATAATAAAGTACACTCACTAGGAAATAATTAGGAGGTGAGGAGTTCTGAGGATTGCCTTTGTTTTAAATATAATTTATTTAACTGTAAATTTATATAATTTCATTATTAATAATGCCTGTGTTAGCAGGTTTGGTTTACAAAATTCTCAGTGATTTAATAATCGGCTCTCATGAGCTGGTAGATGTGGGCTGATCCCGGCACCCCTCTGGCTTATGCCCCCACTTCAGTGCATAACACAGCTCCCTCACTCAGAAGGTCTCCCCAACCGCGTCAGGCCAATTCCAGTCCTTACCTGGCTGGTGGTTGAGTGGGGGGCAATTCTTTCCCGGAAGGGGCAGGGGTGCCGAGCGTGAGAACCCCTAGCAGCTTCCTTCCGTGTGCCTGCGTGGTAAATATTCAGAGGGTGGTATTTGCTCAGGATTTGTTATGTACCAGACACTTGACAGATATGTTCTCATTTTACCTTCAGAATTCTGTGATCTGAGGATTATTGTCCCTGGTTTACAGACAAGGAAACTGAGGCTTGGAGAGGTTTAGTGATTTGCTCACGGTCACGAAGCTGGTAAATTGCAGAGCTGAAATTCACACACGATCCCATCCTTATCCCAAAGCCATGTTGTCTCCCATGCAGGGATCCCCTGTAACATGGGACACTCGACCCACAGGAGAGAAGTTCCGGACCCTGTGGACAGCCACTGGGATAGAGGAAAAGCAGGTATGAGAGCAAAAGCATGCATTATTTTAACTCTCCCAATCCAGTCTCTCTGGGGCTGCCTCTCTTCTTACTTCTAATCTCTTGGGGTGGGGGTGGGGTTTGGATAGAGAGGAAGATAGATACTGGCTTCATTGTAATTTAGGGTTTTGTTGCAGATCATGTTGAGTTGAGTAGGGGTGTGGATGCTCGTTTTTTTTTTTTTTACCTTATTCATTGTTTGCCTTCCCAGGTCACTTTTGTGTGTCCCTGCCCCCAGGTACTGGGCACAGTTGATTCTTCCTGCAATTAGTATTCATGGTCAGCTAAGCAGAACTAATGCAACAAACCGTTTTTTACTTTGAAGGTTATATTACATGTTTCCAGGCTCCTGCGGAAAAGGCTCTTTATGAATAAGAGATTCTGGAGGATCTCTAGGAATTTAATTTTCCTTTTTTTGAAT
>NW_011888892.1:209052-238688 GCF_000151845.1 Pteropus vampyrus
CGATGTTCTTCAGAGGTTTATATTACATGAAAAACAAAAAATCTAGGAAAGAAGTAACATCTGACTTTTCAGAAAGATGCCTTTAATTCTTGGTTTCTGAATCTTAACATCCAATTTTGTTTACTTTTTAAACTAAAGATTTTTACTTATTTTTAAATTTACATTCTTCTTTTGGAAATAGTCCCATGTCCATATTATTGTATTTTCCATTTCGCTTTGGCCACTAGGAAGCTCTGAGCCAAAATGGTGGTCGGCCGCTAGCACGTTGTAGGAGCCCGCGGTGCTGAACCAGGTGTACGAATCTCACTTCTGGATTCCCTTATGTGTCACCACCCCCACTTAACTTTTTCTCTTTTATCAGTTAAAATTGTGTTTATGGATTTCTATAAGGTACCTACCTCCCCCCTCCATGTTTTAAAAAGTTAAACGAGCTTTGTGTAGTGTGATACTAAAAAATTGCTTCTGAGAAAATGGTGATGCCCCCGAGAAGGTGTGTGCCATTTTTCTGCTGGGGTTGGGGTCTCCCACCGGGGTGTCTCTGCATCATTGACATCTTCCCCTAGGGCCTCACCCAGAGCTGGGCCCTGCAGTGCCCAGTGGGGCGGGCGAGGTAAAGCTGGGAGGAGAAGGTGGTTGGCGAGTGCTCAGCAAGGAGACCCAGGAAGCCCGCTTGCCAAAGGGCTCTCAGACTTAATGGGAGGAAGCCATTCTCTTTGGGAATGAGGTCTTCTGCGTGTGTGCGGGGGCTCCGGAGTGTGGCCTTGGCTCAGGAGACGGAGGAGGGGCGGCGTTTGGGACCAGCAAGTCGGGGTTCTGCACCCAGTCCAATGAGAGGCCGCAAACCCACTTGTGATGAAACACACTCTTTCCATCTCTGTGTACAAGGCACAGGCAAATTTTAAAAGATCGCTCTCTCCACCCTCTTTTCCTTCCTTCCTCTTTCTTCCCCACCTGTGGAGGCGGCTGGTCCTCATCAGAACGCCCGGAGACCAGGTCTGCTGGGAGGAAATACGGCCCAGGTGGTCTGCACGATGCCCTCACCCCAGAGGAAAAAGGGAGGTCTCCTTTGAAAAATTACCTATTTTTTCCTAGTGGATTCACTCCAAAAACTACAGAAGATACAGCTGCCTTTGGAAAAGAAGGTAAAGCGGAGTTTTCCCTTTGATTAAAGTACACACTCTATTGCTCACGACACGCCAAATGGCTAATCCTGTCCACTGACCATTCATTTCTTTAAAAAAAAAAAAAAAAAAAAAAAGTCCGTTGGTGGATTTCTTCTCCAAATGCGTGCTTAGGACAGCAGAAATTTCTGACGAGTCAAGTACAGGTGATTAAAGCTTGCAGTGTAAATCGGTTAACATCTGTAATTTTCCTTGTTCTCTAATGCTATTAGTTATTTCAAGGGTAAAAAAGGATGTTTTACTTAATTTTTTTGAATCTTACTAGGTACCCGTAGCTTAACTTAATGATTTGTATAAGTGATAGTAATTGCTGGGACTACAGTTGAGTATTATTAGCTATAAAATTAACATGGTTATATGTCCACCAGAACTAGCAAGGGACAGAAATGCAGTTGTATCCAAGAGAAAATAATTACAGCAATAATCAGTGTAATTCATGATAATGGCCGAATTGAATTTCACACCATAGCTCCAAGCACTTACATTTAATGAATGTAGTTTGTGCTTGTTTACTAAAAAGGTTTTTAGCAGAAAATCGATAATGTAACTTCAGTGTTTCTAATTGCAAATGCAATTATTTTTTTTAAAAGTAGTGGTTCAATAAGGATTTTGTAGAGAAAATTGAGGTATGTGAGTGCAGCAAATGCTGGCTTTAATTAGTCTACCTGCGCATTAGTGCCACGGCGCCTTAATATCTATTTATTACGGCGCATTGATTAGAATGGATTTGTATTCAATTTTAAGGCTAGCTAATGTAATGGACATTGAAACTTTTCTGGAAGCATTGGCTGGGATTACAACATGTCACTGGGTAATGAGGCTTTCCTTCAAGAGGTGATTTCAGAAATCGTCCTACAAACCTCATGTTGGGGCCAAGGATGGGAGGGCCAGGACAGGTGCCAGTCGCTGTGGAGCGAGGGACAGTGACCAGTGTGGTGTTGGGTAAGACAGGACAGGTGGTTGTTCCGGATTCTTGCTTACTCGAGTTGAGATCTGTTTGTGCATTTTCCAAGCCCAAGATGTGCCTAAGACTGTTATGTCGGAGTTGGTGATCTTCTCCCAAGGAAAACCTTTTGATGGACTTCTGGCCTTGGAGCTCCATGGTGAGGCTGGCCTGAACCCCTCATTCCGAAGAAGCTGAGGGAAAGTGTATTTGTCTCAGGTCTCAGGACTTTGAGTAAATTAATCCAGTTTATTTAGATCCAGCGTTCACGACTCACGCTAATGTAGACGAATCTGCGTTCTTTACCTGACTGAATCTCATGCTTAAAACGAACCTTGAGCCTAACCTTCCACCCCCACTCCCATGGTCGTCATAGTCACCACCCTCCTCCCCCGTCATCAACATCCTCTTTCTCGAGGTCTGATTTCTGCGTCGGTACGTTGCATGTGATTCGGTCTGGCTGAGCAGTGCGGTGTTTATTCCCTGAGAGAGGGTGAGGGGCCAGCCCTTAACGAGCCGATATCCCTCAGTAGCCTCAGTCCTAAATGTATTCACTGGGCTGGGATTTCTCACCTTGCTTTGATGATATCCTGGTATCGCTCTCTCAAAACCAAATTAATTTTAAACTTGGGTATTTTGAGTTGGGGGAAGGAGCAAGGCTGGGCATTATTACAATATTATAACCAACAATGATATACTGTTAAAATCCAAAAGGTTTCTAAGTCTTATCTCACAACATTGCTAGAGTACTATGTGACGAGCAAGTGCGCCAAGGACCCTGAGTCCCAACCGTGTCTTCTATCGTGGTTTTATTAAAAACGAGCCCATAGCAAGAGGCCAGTTGGGCTTCTGGACCACCAGGACAAGACTTGGGGTGCCAGTGTTATGGAGAACTGTCCCCTTCCCTCCAAGGGCCAGCTGGGCTCCCACGACTGACAGGAGGACTTTTCTAAGGTCACAGGACCCGTGTCCTGGCTTCCTAGGGCACATCGAACTAGGGGCCAGTTAACGAGTGCTTCCTGCGCGCCATGCCTGTGCTGGGTGCCTCCCACGGGTCGTTTCGTTTACAACAGCCTTTGAGGCAGGCGGTACCGTTACTCTCCTGTTCCAGATGAGGACACCGAGGCTCAAGGAGGTTGTCAGTGGCCCTGACTCAGAGGGCTGGAGAGTCAACGGAGGAGCTAGCGTTCCAGGCTTTCCTGACACCTCACTCCGCCCTTCCTCCCGCCCCTACGGAGCCTGCCCAGGTGTTCCACATTGACTCCGCCCACCGTTACCAGGCTGAATCATCCCAGGTGCAGTCTTCTCTTCTCTGGGCTGAAAATTAGATTTCCGGCTGTCTCCCCTGCTCCCTACCCCCTTTCCCGCCGGCTTCCTCCACTCCTAGTGCCCTGCCCATAAAGCAGTAAATGTCAGGTAAGCGAATGATGCCAAGACCCAGGTGAATCCGATTTGATCGTATCTCTCTTTATGCAGATAGCACAGCGCCGTCCACGCTCGCTGGCCCTGAGCCTCCATGCCGTCTCCCTGGAGTCTGGAGTCTGGGCGCTGGGGCCCTTTCCGTGTGCTGAGCCCGGCTGGCGACCTGCGCGACAGTCCCATGTGTGTGGCTTTCACGTTCGCGGGAGGGCACTTCCTGCAGAGTAAGTAAGAAGGGGAACCGGGTGCAAAGCAGGCGTGGGGTCAGGGCAGGGCGATGGGGTGGGAGGAACATCAACTCTGCCGCCTCTGGGGAGTCCCTTTCCTTCCTGAGCCTCGATGTGCCCATCTGCTAAGTGGCGCCAACGACCCTGGCCCTGACTTCCTCCTGAGTTTGTTCACGAGGCTCCGAGGGGGTCTGTTCTCCCTGCATTTAGGAAACTTTTAAAGTGGTTGGCAAGGGAAGGGACTCCATCCAATTAAGGAGGAGGAGAAACACAAGTCGCCAGACAAATGGGTTTCTGGTATGGGGTGCAGCCGAACCCATAGGGAAGTAGCCCACAGCTGCCTCATCCTAGGAGGACACAGCCCCGTCCTTTGACAGCTAGAGTCATCAGCCTCTGTATGAGAAAAGTGAATGCGTAGCTAAAGTTTCTTCATCATTTAGGGCACATGGTGAACACACAGCATGGCTGCGCGGAGCCGACCAGGAGCCCCTGCCCGCCCGAATCATCTCTGCGAGGCTGGGAGAGACAGACACCCTAACTGTTTGACCAACAAATGTATAGAAAATAGTGGCCGGTAAGTAGCAATTACGTAATGGTCTTATCCGAAGAAAATATGGGTTCAAATTAAGATGATTTCACCAGGAAAACATTGAAGTATACAAAGAGTTCTTAATAAATAGAAATAAATAGAGCAGGGTCCACGCCTCGGTTATTTCCGACGGTTGCCTGCCCTCGCCGTCGCCCCTCTGGCTGCATTTTCCGCGGGGCTCAGCGCGGCATTTCGCTCTGCAAAAAACAACGAGCTCCTTTCCAGCCAATGATTACTTGTAATTATGCTTTCCCCTGCTATTATTCTAATAGACCTGTCATGTTGCTCAGAGGACTCTGGCGTTTGGAATATATGATGGCTTTTATGGATGGACCGCTGGAACACTTAATATAGCTCTATTTTTGAATTATCAAGTTCTATCCTTTTGAAGTCTGTGTTAGTGGAACTCCTATTTATGAGATGTGCTGTGCTTAAAGGTTTGCTATTGATGAAGAGGTCCAACAGAGCCTTTATCGTAAGTACGGCCGCGTTCTTCCCAGATAAATAGCCATGCTAAAAGGTATGGTGTGTACCTAGGCTGCAAATTACTAGCCAAGTACCTCATAACAGTATACTTCAAAAATACCTTTATGCTTCTTGTTTGTTCTCTTTTCCATAGAGATGAGTGACATTTCTTGGAACACAGAGGGGTGGAAGCTCGTTGGTCATCGCTGGTCATCCGCATCGCTGGGGCGTGGGGAGCGTGTGTGTCTGGCACAGAGTGTCTGGGTGTGTGTACCTCTGGGGCTTGGGGCTTCAACCAGCGCCTCCCGAGCTTCTGTTTCACCCATCTGCTTTTCTTTAAGTTTCTTTAATTTAAAGATGGACTTGGATGGATGCAAGCGATTTTGGGGGGAGGAAAGAGGGTTTATGAACGGGGAGCGTGGTTTATGTTCTGGGGAGCGTGGAAAGCATCGTTGGGGGCGCAGCTGGGACCTTCAGCAGCGGCACGGGCAGAGCGGGCCGGCGGCACGCAGGGATCACAGGCGGCATGGTCTGAGGGGGAAGTTGTCATCGAGAGTGCGTCCCGAAGGTCTGATTATCGGGCAGTGTGATGACCACCAGCTGGGGTCAAAGTTTCCTTTAGCTCGTCAACTGGGTTGGTCTTTTGTGGACCTAATGGTGTAGGCATTTGAGGCTAAAATAATGGACAGTGCAGGTGTGGTCTTTGGGTAGCTAGCACGTGGAAAGACGTCGTGTGGTTGACACGCACGGGGACGGTGGGAGCAGGGGAATGGCGGCCTGGCTGCCTCATGGTGTCCAGAACTGAACCGGAGCTCCTTGAAGTTTCTAGCAAGTATCCCAGATGCAGACCAAACTCCCTTGGCAGCCGATATCGAAAACACAGAGGCAGGACCATGGAGCAGCTTTCGAGCAGGCGGCAAGGCCTTGCATGGATCCCCCAGAGAGGGCAGGCTGTTTCCTCCGAGTGTTTGCCTGGTGTTTGCATTTGGACCCTCACGCATCAGAACCCTGAGTCCACACTCCTGTGTCATTCATCTTCACCCATATATTTTACCATTAAGGATAGCCTTCCCCTAAAGCTTGTCTGTGTACTTGCTGGCGTGACAGATGACAGCGACTCTGAGCCATGTCAGATGGCATTCGTATGGCTCCAATGCCAGAAGCATTCTAAGCGCCGGTGTTGCATATTTATTGATCTCCATATTCCCAATAATCTGATGCCCGTCACTTTTGACAGCATTACGTGGAGAGGTCAGCTAGATGGGGCTAATGAATCTGTTTCCAAGATGGATGATGTTTCCGGCAACACAACCCCTGCAAGTCGCTGTCAGTGTGGCTTTTCGCTGTCAGGCCAGGCATTTGAGGACTTTTTTTTTTTTTTTTTTGAGTTTTAAATAGTTGACGTTAACATTAAACAAAACCCGAAGCTATGAAATCTCAGTATGTATATACGATAGAAAACATGGATGCCCCGGCATCTTTCCAAATGAAAATCTTATTAACAGACTTGGTGCTTGTGGCGAAGTCCTCGGCAATTGCAGATTGGCCTGGCTGTCTAAAATGTGTGACGGATTAGTCCGAGATGATGTGAAGGACCAAACGGGAGCCTGCTGAAGTCTGGAGGATTAAACCGGCAAATAGAAAGGCTCGCTGCAGTCGGAGGCACGCGGTGCTTTTCTGTGTGTTTCTGAGCTTCCACGCTGCTGCGAGCAGCCGGCACAAAATGCACTCAGATTTAGATAAGGCTTTACGGGGGAGAAAAAGGAAGATGGAATATGAAGCAGTGTTTGCAAAGAGGATTCCATTTAATAAAATGCGAATTAGTGACACTGGAAATGCATCGGGAGCAGTCATGAAAATCTAAAAGACAGGTTTCCCACACCTGAACCCAGAGCCCTCCGAAAGCCCCACAAGGGGACATGCAGAGACGTTCTCACTGTCTGATCTGAGGGTTGCCATGTTGGAGAGTGATCCTGGTGAGTCTTCTAATGAGTCCATCCCGATTTAAATCCAGGTGGAGATTTACTGGTTAAAAATTCACTGGGTCGTTCTGAGTGCCTATGTGCCAAGGCGATTTTTGAGAACTTGTTGCATATCTCGGTAGGGCCACTGAGACCTTTGGGTTCTTTAAGAAAAGCATAGTAAATCTTTCGTTTGAAGTGCAATGTTCTACAAAGGCAGGTATATTTAATGGGTTTCTTTGTGACAACATTCCTCTCCCAGCTCTATCCCGGAGCAGACACAAACAAGGATGTATAATGAAATTAATAATACTTGGCTACTGGCTCATCCAGAACTTTCTCGACAATGAATTCATCTATCCAGAGCTAGCCCTCCATGGCTTACAGTCACAAAAATGGAAGAACTTCTTGACTTCTTTATTTTCTAGGGTTGAAGGAAGGACGTCAGGGAACAGATGACTGACTGTTGCTCCTTTTTCTTTAGTGGGTCTTAGAACCTCTCTTCATCCCATCCCTTTTCAGGTTGTGCCTTTCGCATTGTGCTGAATGAAGAGGCAGAGGTTTGAGTTGAAGGGCAGCGAGGTTCAGTGCTGGGCAGGCGCTTATGTTCTTTTCAGATGGAAAACTTTCTTCTCCTTCATCCTCCCTCCTCTACTCTCGCGGGCTGTATGGACTATTATGAAAGCATGTTCTCTCTTTGATGAATACCTAAAATAAAAATAATAGAGGAAACGAAGTCAGGTAATGGCAAAAGTTAGCTCCAAGTAAGGCCGAATGGTGAAGCATGCCGTCTATGGTCTAAGAGACACAATTCTCATTAAAGAAAAAAAAAACGCCATCAAAAATATGTGAGAGATACAAGTTAAAGCTCCCCTAGGCAGCTTTAATTTAGGCATGAGCAAATTCCATGGGTAGCAGTTGCTATGGTGACTAGTAGACAATATGGTGTTTATGTTGCTATTGAGATATCTCGTACTTTACTGAAATAAGAAAAAAAAAACTTTTAGGGACCTGCAAACACTACTCGAAGGGAGCGTTTCTCATAACCATTTTACTTCTTCCGTTTTAGTGTTTACTTATAATGAAATGGTTATCTACGATTATATACAGGCTGCGGGTTAGTTTGTTATTAATATTTTCCTAACTGAGATGTCCCTTTAAAAGCCTAGTCCCCGGGTCATCTCCGATGGTGCCCTGGCTGCCGTCTCAGGGAAGAATTCTGTGGTTCTGCATAGCATGCCATGAGGTGTAGGCCAGTGTGGGTCTGCTGAACTCGAAGCTAAAGGCCCAGTATGCTCGCGAGTTCAGGGCAGGGGGGATGTGGCAAGAGGTCGAGATGCCATGCGTTTAAAGGGTATTCGATAGTTCACACAATTTTGAAGAACATTTGAGGTCCTTTCTGAAGACAGCTAAGATGTTCGAAAGAGGACTTGTGAGGCAGCACGGTTGTCTCCCAGCCGAGACCGTCGCCCATGGAGTGGCAGGAGAGAGGAGCGGGCCGTTGCCTTGTTGCTGCAGGGTTCTGGCAGGTGGACCCCAAGAACTCAGGTTCCTGCTTGGATTTCTGTAACAGTTCACACAGCAGCTGTTCTGCTTTTCAGTGCCGTAGCTCTCACCGCTTTCGAAGCCGGTCTGCGCAAACTCAGGGTGTTCCGAGTCCTTTGAAATTCTTAAAAGCAAAATCGGTTTATCATTAATTTAATTTAAAAACTCGTGTCAGTTAGGACTTTTCTTCTTTGGAGATGGAACAGGGGAGTCCTAAGGAGGGGGAATGCGGAGGGAGGGTCCCGCCAGCCCCAGACGATGGAGTGATGGAGACAGCACCCGGAGGCACCAACACACCTTGATCTGCACATGCTCTTCTTATTCTTCTTAGCACAAACTCGTAAGCAATTTTTTCCCCACAAGACAACACGGAGCAGAGGAGCAAGCATCGTCTTTGGGACCAGAAAACCTGAGTTCTGGTCTCAGTCCTGTCCCTTCCGAGGATGTGGGCTAAGGGAAGTAATCCATTGATATTTCTCATTTGTCAAACGCTCCTAATAATACCCACCTGGCCAGCTGGGACCGGGCGGAGCAGGATGCTGGAACGCTCCGGCCACGGATCTGGGCTGCGAGTTTCATCTCTCAACAGCTGTTCTCTATCCCACCCCTGCTCCGGCCAGCCCCAGGTGTGGGTGACTTATTTAATTCCTCTGTCCTCCGTTTTCTCATCAGCAAAATACAGTCACGTGCCTGTATACGTTCTGAGATGCATCACTAGGTGATTTCGTCATCGTGTGAACATCGTAGAGTGGTACTTACGCAGACCTGAATGGTATAGCCTACTGTGCAGCGAGGCCATGTGGTATACCACCGTCGTATATGTGGGCCTTAATTGACCGAAATGTCATCATGTGGCTCATGACTGTAGTGTCATTGACCTTGCTGGCTCCACAGGTGCCCTGGTGCTCCTCGCGTTCTGCGATTATATGGCATAGCTTTCCAGATTGCTAAACATCTTTCCCTTAAAAAATGCATGCAGAGACCATCTCGAGCTTTCATGGTGCAAATTCGTCTTCTTTCCCTGAGTTTGAAGAGCTGCTCACCTAAAAAGTGGGTTTCAAACCAAGTCTTATGTATATAACGGACATGGCTTCTGGAGTGGGAAGGAACAGAAGAAATCATTAATTTGAGCTTTTTTGCCTTTAGGCTGGTAATGTGTTTTAATTCTCATTTTACAAACGAAACAATCGAGTTTTCTGGAGTTTCAATGACCAGTGCGAAGCCTCATCACCCTCAGCATGTTGGTAGCCTCTACCTGCTGTACGTTTATACCCTCAGAGGGGTCACCAGAAGTGGGGCAATTCCAAGGAAAAATGTCCAGAGGGTGAAGCCAGTGAATCTTTACTCAATTACTGTCAAAACAAACACTGCATCGCTTGAGAGACAGACGGTGGGCCAGGCACCCGGAGTGGGGGCGGGGCGGGAGGAGGGAGCCGGAGGGCTGTGGAACTCTTCAAAGAGCAGCGTTTGGTCACCTGATTCGTGAGTCCCATCCGTCTCCAAAGCCCTCAGTACCGGAGACCCTTCAGCACCTCACCCCGCACCATTGCCTCCAGATTGCGAAACTCATTAGACTGTGAAGTAAGGCAAGTAAGAATCAATTTTTTGTCTAGCCCCAGAAATTCTTTGGAATAATATGTCAAGATGGTTATCTCGCCTGTTGCAGTTGGCTTGAAAATATCAAAATTTCTGCGGGTATTTATGAGATTTCCATGTACCATCTGGCTCCCTACATGTTAAGTGTGACTCTACAGATGCCTGGATAATGTATAGGGAGCTGAGCGCATTTATTTTTGCAGAGGGTAATTATTACAGTCTCTCCTTCCAGGAACGAGCCTTTTGTTTTATGTTTTCAGTGAGACCTTGTGAAATATTAAGATATTTTACTGCCTTAATGTACAGAATTGTTTGCCTCTCCATATTGCAATCTAAAACTCATTAACAGTTGAACAATTTAATCAGAATGAATCAAGTTGGGAAATGGATACACGGGCAGTTCACAGACCCATAAAGCATGGCTGCAACTTTTCCGAACAGCTTAATAAAACTTACGAGGCAGCAAGAAATAAATGATTATCCTGGACCGTATCCATGAACTTGGTCATTGTTCTTCTTCATTCAGCACATTTGCCGAGATTTGATCTTAAGTCATGGGATGGACCAGTGATTATAGGGATTTAAGTTGCCAGTGCTTCTGTAAAATTTTTCTCTTAATAATGAGCACGATCAGGGAAGCAAAGTGTAAGCGGGTACATTGAGCCTGAGTTAATGAAGTGTCCCTCCATTGGAAATGGTCTCTGGGGATGTTGGGAGGCTCTGACCCACAGTTTTTGGGGAAGACCCTAATTTCAAGAGTGACTTTTTCATTGTACTTTAAAAAACATCATTGATTCCAGAATTCTCCCTGTAGAGGCAGCCAAGTGTATTTTGTGGAAGTGAGTTTTGCTTTCATTTCTAGGTTTGGGCTGTTCCTGCATTAAATACTCCAAATCGTGTGACAGAGTCAGCTGGGATGGTTGGGATGGTTGGTCACCCTAAAAAGTCCCAAGCCTCAGATATTTCCTCGCCTCAGAGCCTGAAATCACTCTTCCTTGCGATGCAAGAATTTTGCCTACCACTTCTTAATCAGATGATTATCCAGAATTGTTATATATATATTTTTTTTTCATAATTTTTATCCCATCTTCTTCTGAGAATGAATTGAAGCATCTGTTTAGGCTTCCAGCAAATGTCTGGATATTTGACGTTTCAGCCACGTTATAGCATGTGTCAGGATTACCTTTCTTTTTGTGGTTGAATAAAATTCCATGGTAGAGATAGGCTGTATTTTGCTGATCCGTTCATCTGTCGATGGACACTTGGGTTGCTTTCGGCTCTGGCGAATAGTGCTGCTGTGAGCACGGCTCTAATCACTTAATGCTTTTATTATTCACGGATGATATTTGTCTAGATCTGTTGTTTCATCATAGGTTGCAAAATGGTTATTTTCTAGTAGTTCCTGTCCATTTACCGATTTTTAGAATAATAAATCGATATGCCAGTATCTCACAAAAGTGACCAATGAGGTGTTTGGGTTTTTTAACCAACTTTTTTCACAGCTCTTTTTTCAAGTTAGTTTTTAATGTCCTTTGACATAACTCCAATCTTTTTTTTTTTTTATTGCTTCTTTTATTTCTGGCACAAGGCGTCCTAGACTAATCTTGTACATTTCTACCTGAAGGGAAAAAACGCCTTTTTCCTCCTCTGCTCACAACTCTACTCTCAACACTTCGCTTCTGATCGGCAAACGTGTGAGTTTTTCCCACACCAAGCAGTACTCCAATTGTCTGCGGACGCCATCTGAGTGTCCTACAGTTGAACTCAATTCTGACATTATCTTCCTGGGGACAGTGTCAGATCCCACAGGATAAGGGCTCAGCGCCACAAGACTGCTCCTCTTCCTTTCCACTTCAGACACCAGTTGCAAGTTCAGGTTGTCACCTGTGTTTCTGACCGACTATAAATCAGGGGTTTCACGACCCCCTCCTTTGGGTTCAGTATTTGCTAAAGTGGCTCATAGGATTCAGGGAGACATTTGTGTTTACTAGTTTATTATGAAGGATAGAATTCAGAAACAGCTAGATGGAAGAGATGCTCAGGGCAAGGTGTGGGGGAAGGGATGGCACCCCCATGATCTCTCCAGGCACCTCAATGTGTCCACCAGCCCAGCTCAGCAAACTATGTAAGTTAGGGATTTTTATGGAAGTGTAATTACATAGGCATGATTGATTGAATCACTGACCACTGGGTATTAATTAAACCTCCACCCCAGAGGTTGGGATAAGGCTGAAAGTTTCAACCCTGTGATCACATGGTTGATTCCCCTGACAACTGGCCACCATCTGTGGTTATCTAGGGACTTTCCCCAAATCATCTCATTAACATAAATTCAGATGTGGTTGAAAGGTGTTTGTCAGAAGTAATGAAAAACTCCTTTCGCCTTTATCGTTCTTATCACTTAGGACAGGGGTCCCCTGCCTTTGTGGACCGGGGCTCCTATGAGAATCTAACACCTGAGGATCTGAGGCGGAGCTGAGGCGGTGATGCTGGCACTGGGGAGCGGCTGCAAATACAGATGAAGCTTCTCACTTACCCGCCGCTCACCTCCTGCTGTGCGGTTCCTAACAGGCCACAGACTAGTTAGTACTGGTCCGTGGCCCAGGGTTCGGGAACCCCTGACTTAGGAAATTCTGTTTTAGGAGCTCTGTGTGAATAGAGATGAGGAAATATATATTTCTTATTCTAAATCACATTGTCAAACCACTCATGCCTAAAAGCTGCCATTTTCCCAATGAGGCCTGGTTCTTTTGGGATTTGGTCCTTAGAGACTCTAATCTGGGTACTTGGTATGTTTAGTACTAGCGCATCATCACTTACTGCTTCTAGGCTTTTCAGTCAACAGAGCTAAAATGTATATTTTTTAAAGAGAAGAAAGTTATAAATTCAGACTGATAGTTTTAATTATAATTTAGGATCACAGTGTTTTTACTTCTTTGATTTTATACTGTGTATCTTTTATGATGAAAATCTTGGGTCTGTTAGATTAACATAATTTTTTTTTTGTGGAATATATCTACATGGTTTCAAAATAATAATACCAACATTTATATGATAAGCTACTGAAAACAGTTTCAGATTTCTTCTTTATTTTTTTCTTAGAGTATATCCCACTAGGGTGTGCAATCGAACACTGAGCTTCAACGTCAAGTGAAGTAAATTTTTCCCTCTCTGTGTCTCTACTACCAACTCAGTATACACTTAGATTTACTTGATTCAATGTGCTTTCAATTTTTAGGATTCTTTCTTTAGAAAAATCTTAATTTTTATTTATTTTTCTTTTTTAGGCGAGGCAACCCTTGGTTGACCTCATAGATTGCAAGGACTTTGTCAGCTTACAATCCCTTATTTTTTTTAATTTTTTTTTATGCCTACAGCACCTGGTCTTCATAGGTGGTCTCCCCCGCCCCCAATTTTTTTTAATTATAAAAAATTTTAAGATCTTAAATTTAAAAAAAGCTTGTGTATTTGGTATATCTACAGAAGTTTTGTTTCTTTCCTTTCTCACCCTATTTCGTTTCTTCCTTCCTCCATATGTAACCATTTTCATTAGTTTTTGGTTTATCTTTTGATTGTTTCTTATTGAAAATATAAGCAATTCTCCCCCCACCACATACACACACACACACACAGTTTTTCTTTTCTTACACAAAAGATGCATGCTTTTCAGTGTGCATGGTATCGCATTGAGAGGCTATTCTAAGTGTTGGGGCATATGGGTTATTTGCACCATTTAGCTATTATAATCAATGCTGAAATCGATAGCTTTGCGATTATACTGCTTTGCATTTTTTCCAGTGTATCTTTGGATAGATTTTTAGAAATGGGGTTGTTGGGTTAAAGGGGAAATGCAGGGTAAATTTGTTAGGCAGTGCCAAATTCCCCTCCGGAGAACTCGTCCCATGGTGCACCACTGTAATGGCCTGCAGTGCCGAACCTGCCTTTCCCCGGCATCAACGGCATCAGCGGCATCAGCAGAGCAGATGGTAGCACTGCCTTAGGTACTGGGAAGAATCACAACATTCATTTTTATCTTGAGATTTGCATACCCTGTGGATAGTACCAGTTTGGACCCCTCCTCTATTCATGTTAGGATTTAATTTCTTGGAGGATGAGGGGCCTTTCCCCCGCCCCAACCCAGGGCCTCATCAGATGACATTACTTCTTTGATATTTCCTAAGGTAGGTATTTTCTAGTCACATTCTGATGGAGGGGCCAGCCTTTTTGGGCTCCTCTATTGTGCTGTGTCTCGGTTTGGGATTCCTTTCTGGTGTGGGCCAAGGTCTAGACCCCTGTGCTCATCTGAATGTTCTGCCCTCAGCCCTGAGCTGTGGAGCCTATATCCCAAGCCGATACCCTCTTGAGAACCAAGTTTTCAGCTTCTGTGTTTGTCATTCTGGTTTGGAAGACCCTCTTCAATTCCGGTACCAGGGTTTTCTTTCTTTCTTTACAGTTTATCTATGATTATATTTTTGTATATACATATTTTTTGTATAATGAATGGGAGGGGCTTCTTCAGAATCTCAAGTCTCCACGTTGTTGGAAGAAGCTCAAGGCAGACTTATAAAAGCTACGCCAAAGGAGGGCCGCGAATGGAAATTGGGAGTGAAGTGATTATTTGTTATGCAAAAGTTTCCTTTAAGAATGGGTTTCTCCTAGCTCTTTCAAACTAAAAATATCTCTTGAACCAAAATCGAATTTGTATGACACAAAATGGGGTATTCCTGATGGGCGAAGGAGCTATTTCTATCCCAGAGATGAGGAGTCTGGGCTGTGGGCTGCACGTTTTTGCACTGTGGGCCTGAGCAAAGAAAAGACAATCTCTAAATTATCCTTTTGGCCTCATTCCAAAGCTTAAACTCCAAACACACCACAAAACATACTGTAGAAGATAGGCCTCTGGGAGGAATAGATCATGAAGAGAAAAGAAACCAGAATTATTCCTAATGGGATAATTAGGAAAATCCTTTTGTCAATACCGCTTCATTTCCTTTCAGATTCCTAGATGCCCTATTAACAATGTAATCAGTGCCTTCTGATCATTTTTAAAAGGACCTGGAGCTGACCTTTCCCCTTTTAAAGCGATGGGTCTTTGGTTTTTCTCTTCTACCACTCCAGATATTTCTAAATGCTGGGCTCTGTTGACTGTGGTTTTGTGCCAGAAATCACATTGGACTGAAATTATTTCGATGGTGGAGAATACAATATGATCCGCTGAGGTTTGCTGGGCCACCGGATTAGCTCAGCTGAGACTTGTGTGCTAACGAGACCGGCAGTCCGCAGATAATTCAGAAACAGGACAGGTTTTGAGGCTGCCTGTTGCTGCCTTGCTCCCCTTAACCTGCCAGTGCGTAGGCCCTGTTAGGTATGGAATTTTAGAATCTCTTTTTCGAAGGAGAGTTTTTGGGACTCGTCTCCAATAATTCTTATCTTTCCTACGATGTCTTCCATATTTACCACAGGCAAAATGAACAGGTGTAAATGAAAACTCCGTCAGGTTTTCTCAACAGAGACCCAATCGCATCACTCCCCTGCTTAAAACCCTGTGGTGATCGCCCTGAAGAATCAAGTTCAATCCCAGGAGGGCACTCCAGGTCCTCTGATGGTCTTCCCCCTGCTACTCTTCCCAGCTAGAGATGGCCCAAGCTCTTTCATTTCTCCCAGAGGCCATGTAATCAGCCCTTGACACGTGGAACCTCACAAGGACCAAAGATAGCTGTGCCAGGACCCCGGTCCGTGGGTTTCGGGCTTTACCCTGGGATGGCTCTGTGGCTTTGCCTCCTCTTGCTCCAGCTCGCCGTGGCCCTGTGCTGGGATGGGACTTCTCTGCCTGCCCCTCGGGACGCACTGCTCCGGCTCCCAGAACGTGTCCTCCATGTTTCTTACTTTGTTTGAGCATTCGCTGTGTTCAAGTGTAAATTTGCTCCAATTTTTGCTTGGCGCACACGCCTGAGGAGGCATCTCGCCTGGTAAGGGGAGATCGATTGGTGAGATGAACGAATGAGAGAGCAGACTCAGAGAGGGCGTTACGGTTAGACACCAGCTGGCCTGGAGGAAATTGGACCGGAGGACCTGGTGGGGCTGCAGCCCACTGTGAGGACTGGGGGCGGGGTTCGCCCCGTGCCAGACAGATTATGGCCCCCCCTCGGGCCTGCTCTGCCAGGGCGGTTAGGCTGGTTTCCTAGACTGAAAGTTGCAGAGGGCAGAGACTGGAAGCTCTCAATTCTCCACAAGGGGCACTGTTTCTGTCAGAGAAATGCCGTGTGAGTTGATGAAGGAATAATGAGAGTGGGTGAAGGGGTGACAGAAAATCCAGTACCATGATGAAAAAAAGGCTCTGTGGGAACCTCTGGGATGGATGCGAAGACCTAGAATGGACAGGAAGATGCTTTGGTCTAAGGAAGGAGGTTGAGCTGAGCTATATGTGTGACAGACACAGCTGCGGACAAGGTCAGAAGAGGAATGGGCTCCAGGGGCCTGGGCTTTGCTTCGTTTTGACCCTGGGTCATTTGTGTTCAACTCTCTAGCTGCCCATTCATTTGTCTATTCATCCGTCTATCTCTCCGTTCAGCCATTTGTCTATCTACCCAATCATCCATCTATCCTTCCGTCAATTCATTCATCCATCTATCCATCCACACATCCACTTGTCAATGCACCCATCCCATCCAAACATCTGTCTATCCATCCATCCATCCATCTATCTATCTATCTATCTGCAGTTCATCTGTCCATTCATCCTTCCATTCACCATTACCAAACACCCATAGTTACAAGGGACTAGAAACCCAAATATGAGAAAGACTCTGTCTCTCCCTCTATGGGACTCTGTGTTATGGGAAGAATGTCATACAAATAATTACTGTGTGATAAGACAATGACTTCAGTAAGCCCTCTCTCCTTCGTGCTGAGAGGAGGAGGATCTAAGTTTGCCTAGAGTCAGGAGAGGCTTCTCAGAGGAGGCGATGTTTGAGCCCAGACCTGAGCAAGAAAGTGTATCTTGGGCCTCAAGTTCTACCTTCCCTGTGCCAGACAGGCATTTTTGTACTGGACACCAGCAGCAGGTGCGGAAAGCTAGCGGGGAGACAGAGCCAGTTAAGTACTTAACTGGTATTGGGGCACCCCAACTTTGAGGGGCCACAGACTCCGTCCAAGAGCTGGTCATTGCCCATGGGTAGTTGGAAGGAAAGGTCAGCTGCCCTCAGTTACTTATATCTTGGGCCAAGGCTAGAAGTGGGATGTCCAGGCTTGTTCGGGGACCGGGGACCGTTGTCTGTAGTGCGCCAGGAACCCCATGAATTTTAATAGCCTCCATTCACAGTGATTAAAACCTTAATGAAATTTAATTATCTTGGTGTTAATTGTTTTGCGTTAAGTTATTGCATTCTGACCACTCATTGTGTGCTGCCAGCTCAGGCCAGCAAACCCTACCTCTGCCGTAATGGGAAGGAAAGTTGAATGTATTTAAATGAAATTTCCCCCAAAGTAATTGCCTTCAATGAAACAGCACGTAGGCGTCAGGACTGAATTTACAAACCGGCGGCTGCAGATGAGAGCTCCCCTGTTTGGAACGGCTTTCATTAGTCCGGGGTCTCCAGCAGGAGCGATGTGGGAAGTTCAGAATGCAAGTGACGGGTGTTTATGGTTCGCAATTGCATTAAACAGGCTCTTAAATGCAGGTTAAAGGGCTCCGTGAAATATAGAACGCACCTTAAACTGCGCCTAAATTTTTGCCATTTTGGACGCCGTGTTACTTACAGACAGAATTAGCGGAGCTTTCGGTTAATCAGCTGTCAGTGTGAATCGCAGTCGAGAGAAAAATGCCAGGAAGCGAAGCGCAGAGTGCCGGCCTGTTGCTTTTTTTTTTTTTTGGTCCCTTCCTTCTTCCCCGGGCCTTTCGAAGGCCTTCAGCTGATGGAGAGCTTTTAATTTCACATTTCGGCCCCCACCGCAGGTGATAAACAAAGGTTTCCTCGCCGCCCCGGCCGGGGTCAGTTATCCGGCCTCCCCCTCCCTTCTCCCCAGCCCGTAATTACACACAAAAGGTGCCTGAGATCCACGGCTAATTTGCGGCCTCTGTTTAGCAGAATTTAATAGCAGGTATTACTGCTGCCGCGGTAATTAAGGACCTTTGTCAATAAGACGGAATGGATGGCCACACTTGGTTGTAATCAGTGGGCTCTCAGGGCCAGAGGAGTGAAAAGGGAGAGAAGCAATCCATTCTGTGAGTAACGCGGCCCTCCTCGCTCCTGCCTCCCAGATCGGGCGGTGGGATAATAATTCCCCAGGCGACGAAAGTACAGGAATAAAAGTACTTACCCTCCAGCCGGTGATTTTTTTTTTGACTTTTTATTTACTCTACTGAGCTTTCTTATTTGCTCCAGGCTGCATTTGATGAAGTATTGTTTAAACAGTGCAGAGCAAAATGGATATGCGAGTGGGGAGTGGAGGAGGAATTCTAACCAGGTGGCGGGGGGCACCCTGCTCAAAGGTGGACAGCCGTTCCGTTTATCAATTATTTCTCCGAGATACAAAAAAAAAAAAAAAAAACAAAACCAAGTGGCTTCGTGAAGAGGTGGAGGGTGTCATTTAGAGCTGTCTCTGAACATAGTCATTCAGCTCTAAATGGGTCGCCTGTAACAAGCGAGAAGTGAACTTGGGGGAGCATTGTCACCCTCTGCCTCCTCCCTAATGCATGGATGAATGGCCCGGTGGAGGGGGTGGCAGGGGAGGGGAGGGGACAGGGGCTGGCGGCCACAATTCAAAGAGACCTTCAAGGTGTGTGCCCCTTGCTGTAATTGGAGAGGAAGCTGCCTTTTCCCTCACCGATTCCCTGCTTTTTTACCGGTTTTAACAAGCATGATGCTTTTAATAGTGCTTTGAGCACCATCTCTTTAGACGCCTCTCCCTTTTTAAAGCAGCTTTAACTATACTCTTTCTGTCGCTAATGTCTGAAAAACTTCTCCCTTTAATCATTCCCCGAGGAGGCGGCAAACAAGCAGCTCCTTTCCTTTTGCAATTATGGGCTGCGGAGTCTCTGCTGAGGGAAGGAAGGGTGGTGGGCAGGCGGGAGCAGGGGAGCTGATGCCAGGCCTGGAGCTTGGGGACATCACAAGGGAACTCTTCCTAGGGAAGGGCTGGGGGTCGATTTAAAATGCCCAAACCCGCAAGGCGGGAGACAAAAATCCATTTGACCGCTATCAACAAACAATGTGCCTGGATTGGGTTAATTAAAAAAGATTCAAATTAGTTTTTGTGGCTGTTATACGATCCCCGCCTCGTTCACATTTGACATCATTTTCCCCTCAAGGCCCATTGGATTCTTCTTAATTAACTGGAGGATTGGGGTGGGCTCAGACCATGTGGATGTCCAGTGATCATGGGGTTGTGACTGTGCGATATGCTGACACCACCAAACATCCATGTGGTTAAGCGTCACTTAGGAAAGTTTGACAGAGTCGTAGGAGAGAAGTGAGTGCAGAGGTGGCTGGCTGGAGCAGGAGGGGACATCTTCTCTAGGTCTGCCCTCTTCCAGGCCCTGAGAGGGGCGATGCTGTGCTAGGCCGAATAGCGTCCCCTAAAGTTGTCACGCCCTGATCCCTGGAAACTGAATGTTACCTTATAAGGAAAAAGGGCCTTTTCCTGGTTTTATTGAGATATGTGACATACAACATTGAATGAGTTTAAGGTGTGCCACACAATGACTTGATATACGTATACATTGTGAAATGATTTACACAAGTCTAGGTAACATCCATCACCTTGCATAAAATTTCTCCCTTGCGATAAGAACTTTTAAGATCTAGCCTCTTAGCTACTTCCAAATATACGATACAGTATCGTTGGCTAAGTCACCGTGCTGTACATCACATCCTAGAACTTACTCCTCTTATAACTGGAAGTCGGTACCTCTTGAGCACATTCACTCATTTCCCTCATCCTCAAGCCCCTGCCTCCGGCAACCACCAGTCTGTTCTCTGTGTCTCCGAGTCTGGGTTTTGAAGATCCTGCATTAAGTGAGATGCTACCGTGTTTGCCTTTCTCTGCCTTATTTATTTCACCTGGCATAATGCCCTCAGGATCCATCCACGTCGTCACAAAGAGCAGGATGGCTTCTTTGTATGGCTGAGTAGTATTCCGTTGCGTATAGATACATTTTATTTATCCACGCGTCTGTCGATGGACACTTAGGTGTCTTGGCTGTTACGAATAATGCTGCAGTGAACATGGGGTCTCTTCGGGATAGTGATTTCATTTCCTTCGGACATGGACTCAGAAGTGGGGTCGCTGGGCCCTACGGTAGTTCGTTCTATTTTTAATTTTTCGAGGAAGCTCCACAGTGTTTTCCGTGGTGGCTGCACCTGTTGACATCCGCACCAGCAGGGTTCCCTTCTCTCCACGTCCTTGCCAGCACTTATTGTCTCCTGTCTTTGTGACGATGGTCACCCTGCGAGGCTTAAGGTGACAATGGTCTTTCCCGACTTGATTCTTAAGGACCTCGAGATGAGGAGAGGGTCCTGGATTATCCAGTGGGCCCCAAGTGCATCCACAAGGGCCTTTATAACAGGGGCTGAGGAAGGTCTGATGCAGACAGATGAGCAGAAGGCAGCGCGAAGACGGGGCAGTGAGCCGAGGAAGGCCAGCAGCCACCAGAAGCTGGAAGAGGCCAGGGGTGGGCTCCCTAGGGCTCCCAGAGAGAGCACAGCCCTGCTGACACCTTGCCTTCAGCCTCCTGCCCTCCAGAACTGGGGAAGGCTAGACTTCTCTTGTTTCAAGCCTCCCAGTGGGTGATACTTTAACACAGCAGCCCCAGGAAACCCACACGGACGCCCGGCGGGGGGCCCTGATCCATGGAGGAGGCAACTGAGCACTCGAGGACAGGGAGAGAGGATTCTGTGCCCTGGGCCTCCTGGAGGGGCGTGGCGACCTGGGCCGCAGGTGTGTGCCAGGTGTTCCGATAGCTGTGGAGTTTCGCGGTGGTGTCACTCGGCCATTAACTGTAGGTGAGCTGAAGGGGAGTCGCGTAAGCGTGGGTGACCCTGGGAAGGTGGCACTCCAGTGACTCTGAAGCTCTGGAGCAGGGCCCTGCCAG
The DNA here is from genome assembly GCF_000151845.1 of Pteropus vampyrus. NCBI lineage: Eukaryota > Metazoa > Chordata > Mammalia > Chiroptera > Pteropodidae > Pteropus > Pteropus vampyrus. The sequence goes on from NW_011888892.1 coordinate 230,071, forward strand.
GCCTGGTTCCCGTCGGCTCAGCCACGGGGCGGGCCCGAAGCCGTGGGCTGCTGGTCTCAGGTGCCTGCGCTTCGCAGACCTGGGAGAAGCAGCGACGACCCCTCTCGCTCCATTTAATGAAAAGGACATGGGAAAACATGACGAAGTGTGTAACAGCCTCTCCGCGGGCAACGTTCGTGCAGAAGTGAGTGTATTTTCTCACATCGTCTTAAGGAATGTTCCCATAGGTCTGTCCCTTGCACGGCCGCCTTCGTGCTGCGGAATGTGACGTCGGGCGGACCGTGGCCGGCGGGCCAATCGAGATTCTAATTCACAGCACAATGGCGTTCAGAGTTCAGGGATAGGATTATTTCTTGATCTTTTGTTAATATTTATCGGGCACTCCATATGTGTTACGAAGATGAAATGAGAGACCGTGGCTTGGAAGAGGTGAGGCATTTGCCCAAGTCACCCAGTGGTGGCGGCACCGGCTGTGAACGCAGAGTGTGGAAATCACCTCCCACGCTTTTGGGTGGGAATGGTATTTGGGGTCATGGTATTTTATTGGGAGACCCAGGCGCACCCTCTGTAGACGGCACCCTCCCGGGCCCTGGCAGGCCCAGCCACATGGTCCCTGCCAAGTCTAGGCAGCATGCTGGGCACACGGGGCCACAAGGAGCGCTTGCTGTTTTGGGTTGAATTATCGCTGGGGATGAAAGAGGCCTGGGAACGTTCCTGCCAACTGAGATCGCGTAGGAAGGCATCTCTGAGTAGAAGCATAAGTCAAGTTTGGCAGAAATGATTTGCGGACATCGGAGGCACGAAGCACCTTCTTTTAGCTCCTGTAAGGAGAATTGTTAATTTGTTCTAGAAGCAAAATAATTAAAGGGTGATGTCTGTCCAATGGACGTTTTGGTTTATTGCAGCTCCACCAAAATCCTTAGCGAACCGGAATCTTCATTTTCAGAGTGAGAGATTATTTTTGGCTCTTGGGAGTTACCTGCCCCAGCCCTAGCACCCCACGCCCTGGCCTCCCATTGTGTGCTTTTGGTCCCCCGCTGGCCCCTAATGGAGGAGGGCGGCCCTTGTCCTGCCTGTGTGAGGAGGAGCAGGGCTAGCCCAGAGGCCAGACCAGTCTGCACTGGGAGCGTAGTTTGGTTTTGCCTTCTGCTCGGAGCACTGGTTGGGCCTTGGCTGGGCTCGTATGAACTGCACGTACCAGGCAGGTTCCTGGATGGTCAGGTAAGGCGGAGGCAGTGGGGCTGTGTGATGGGGGTGGCATAGCAGGGAGATGACGGATGGCCGGGTTACGTCCTGGCTGTGTGGCCCAGGGCAAGTGTCTTAACTGCTCTGTGCTGCAGTTTCTACATTAGAAAACGAGGAGAATAATCTATCCATCTTACAGGGTCGTTGAGGAGATTAACTAGGAAAAAACGCATACAGTGCCCAGAATCATGTCTAGCATAGGTAGTACATTCCAAGGGGCTCACCGTCGTCGTGAACTCGGTGGCCAGAGCGGCGCTCTGAGGTGTGGCCGACCCGGGAAAAGCCCCGCCCCTCCGCGGGCCCTCTCTGAGCCTCGGTCTCCTCTTCTGTCAATCATGGACGGTAACGAGGCCTATCCCAAGCGAGGACTAGGAAGATTAAGGACACATTATAGATACCGTGGCTCACACAAGCCCGTATACCGTCACTTCCTTCCTTCTAGCGAGGCCTTCTAGAACTTCAAGGATTTCGTTCTTTTACCAGGTTCTTCTTGTCTCCAAGCTAGATCTTCTAGGCAGCCATTTAAGTGCGGTGACTTCTCCCACCGAGTTAGCTTCCAGACGGTCATCTGCTTGGGGCCTGCTCTGCGCCTACTGTGGTTCCAGCTGCTGTAGGGCGGGGAGGGAAAACGCGTCAGATTCTGTCCCTGTGCCCAAGAAACGACCCCTCCTGGGGAAGCCAGTACAGAATCCCAGTGAAATTTACATTTCAGATGCTCAACAAATAAAATCTAGTATAAATATGGCCCAAGCACATTTATACTAAAAGAGTATTCATTGTTTATTTGAATTAAAACGGAACCAGATGTCCTGGATTTTTATTTGCTAAGTCTGGCAACTCAGTGGCCTCTCCTCCTTCATGAAAATGCCACGCTTGGGGTCACCGTCTGCTGGTTTGGGGAACCCGTCTGAGATTGCTGGTTCCCAGGGTCTGACGCTGCTCTGTCCCTCCCTTGCTCACGGGACCCCGGACAAGTCCTTCCCCCCACCGCCCCCCACGCTATGCCTTGGTTCCCTCCTCTGCTCGAATTAACTCTCAGGGGTCCCCTCTGTTTCCCTTCCTTTGACTTCCGAGTGGGTGGAGGACTTCGGCCAACCTGGCGTTTTGGGTGCCGCGTAGACAAAATAACCCAGTGGCTCGACTGCATCTTTCACTTTTCAAAGACTTGTTTTGGCTTCACGTGGACACACTCCGAGCGCCTCCGACCTGCCCTTTCAGTCCCTATTCTCAGCACTTGTAAGGAAAAGGCTCCTTGTAACACAGCCCGGCCCCCGAGCTGGGTTTCTAACGGGCATTTTGAAGCCCTTTTAATTTCCAACCCATTAAGAAAATAAATCTTCGGAGGCTTTGCTTCCTGCTTAGCAGCACGCTCTTGGGCTCGACAGCTGTCAAACTGAAAAACATTCTATGAATTCTCCAAGTAATTTAAAAGTTGCTCAGACTGAAATATGGGGTGATGTCTACTCAGCGGAAAGGGTGCCATTTGTACCTGGGTAATTCAGTTCACTTGATTTTTTTTGCCCCCCAGGGAATTACTTTCATAATGAGAAGAAGAAAGAGGACGTTTTACTCAATTCTGAAGTGGCCATTCCGATCTACCTCTGATGATTTCTAATCGGTTCTGCCTTCACTGCACCTCCAAGAAGGGCGATCTCTTAAACCATCACTTGTCTATGGCAATCATTACTTTCGGATGTGGACGAAAAAGTCCATTTTGGGGGCTGTGTTCTGTGACGTAGGTGTGGATATACGTATCGAATCCTTTGAGGATCTAAGCCTCCCTCTTGCTTATGAGTTTCCTTCTCTTCGGAGATGAAAACACTGCAGGCTCTCTCCGTTTCGAGCACACGCAGCGCCGTGAAGTCCTGCGACAGCATGTGGGGGACTGGAGTCCCGGATTTCCTGATTAATCTTGCCGACGCCTTAGACGGCGCGCGGCGCCCCCCAAATACATGCAGTCCATGCTTATTCGCTTTAACTCTCAGCCGTTTATTCCTCTGCCCTGAGTCACGGTCCTGCCAGCTTTATTTTCTCCCTCCCTCCTCTTTCTTACCCGCCTCATCTCCCTTCTTTTCCTTTCCCTCCTTTCCCTCCTCCGCGGATTCAGACTTTTTAGTCTCAATAAAAGGGCTTGATGTCTGCCATTGGGGACCCTTCTTTCCATCTTTCCCTCCAGAAAAATGGAGTAGGTTTCTTTTAACTCGTGCAAGGCTCTCCTCTCTAAAAGGTTTTTCTTATTGAGTGCCCGGGGTCCTTAGTTTCAGACATTTATCTTCTAGCTAAGCAGGAACAAAAGAGGGAGGCCGCCGCCTGCACCGTGCGCACCCCGAGTTCCTGAGTAATCACCCGGCGGTGAAATGGAAGCGGCCACAACATCTTCTTCATTGTGTCACTTTGGGCTTGCTCGTTAATTTATGAGCTTCAACTGTCAAAATAGTTTGTGCAACGGACCCTAAAAATGGTGATGGAATCTATCAATCAATCGGGGTTTATAGCTCCGGTTTCCCTCGCAGCCTGCCTGCTGCATACAGCACGTTAGAAGGAAAACCACATACAGAGTAGATGTGCCCAAAGTGAACGCATAATACCCCAAAATGCATGCCCTCCCCCCACCGCCCCCCGTGCAGGGCTCTAGAATGCTTGAAGCGCCAATAATGCTCCGCCCGGAGGTCCTCGTGTCGGCCGCTGGAAGCCCTTGGGCCTGTCCGGAGGACATGCTTCATCCCGGAGTGCCCGTTCTTTTAAGCTTCCCACCTCCCGTTATGATAACTGGGTCATCTCAAAATGGCACCCTTCAGAGGTCTTTGGACACGCGTGTGGTGATGAAGTGGGCAAAACTCAGTTCCAAGGAGGCAGAAATTTACAAAAAAGCTTTGTGATTATAAAATCCAAATAGACGCTCGATAATTCATAAAACTCGTTTGCAGATTTGAAGTGTCTTCAGACACCTGCCTACTTTCCTGAGGAACTTTGTCAGAAGCGGGCCACTCGATACCGTGGGGGCTCCTTTGTATAAATTTTCTGTGTTCCTTCTGAATTCTAACCCTGGCTAGGGCTTGTTTGTTTACTGGGCAGACTTTTTTTTTTTTCCCCCCCACTTTCGTTTTCTGATCACAAATACAAAGTTCGTTATTGAAAATGTGAGAAGAGAAAAACCCTTCCCCTCAACCCAGAGATACCGTCTGCTGGCACTTGGTGTCTTTCCTGCCTCCCATGCATGTGACTTTACATATCTGAGATCATCTTTGCAGTTTCGTTTCTTGCTTTTAAAATCATTCTCTAAGCATTTTAATTTTTTATGTCTGATCCCACGTCGGTATGTACCATAGTTTATTTAGTCGTTTCTTTCGTGTCGCGTGTTTAAATAGTTTATCACATTTTGTGGTGATCAACAAAAGGGGCCAGGCCGAGAGGCTTTCTTAAACAGTCGCAAATTCAATGACCTACCGCACTGGACGTTTCCTAGTTTCCAGATATTTTTCTCTCATGCTGAGAGCATCATGAAGCCTCAACGCGCTCTGGATATTATCTCTCGCCAGGGTGCTCTCCTACCATTCCCTGTGGAGCCGGAGAACTCCTATTCATCCTGCAAGACCTGACTGAAGCAGCCCCTCCTCTGTGGATTCTGGGTTCTGCCTCTCTGCGGCACTGGCCCCGCTCCCCTTTGCGCCGGCCTCGCTGAGTGGTGCTCGGCCATCTCTCTGGCCTTCCCGTTAGTCCATAGATGCACGGTGCCCATCGAGATCTGAGCTCAGTGCATCACCGAGTCATATGCCTCAGCGACTCTGGCCACTGTCGCCGTCCAGGACCCCCCGGCTTGCATAGAACCTCCGGTTCTCTGAACTGCCCGTCACGCTCACAGATAAGCCGGTCGTTTAGAGGAACAGCTCAGGCGTTTGGATCGAAACAACACTAAAAAAACCCTTTCTGAGCTCGCAAGACTCTTCCTTGATTTCCACGTTGGGCGTGAAGACATTTTCCCCGAATGTCCCTGTTGTTGATAGCGGCTGTCAGAGTTCATGATGGCGTTTGTACCGAAAGCTCCTAATTTGATATTTCTCTAGTGAATTTAATGAGTACGAAAAAGTGTCATTTAGAGCTAGTTTTCTCTTTGTGCTTTGAAAAATGAAATGCACGTAGTTATCTGTAAATGAGATAATTACCTCCCTACTTTGCTAAAGGCGCCTACTAGTGATTTTTTTTTTTAGCTTGTTTCACTTAATGAAAGCTTTACAAAATGGGGAGCCCAGAGCTTTTAATAGACTTGTCGTAATAGGCTCTGTGAAAGGCAAATAAAAACCAGTTGTTTCAAACCAGTCACAGAAATAGCCTGATGAAACGGCTGGCAGCTCAGACATAAATTTCAGTCTTGGTTGCATTTAGAGCAAATGTAATAATAGCTGCAACCAATATTTTTAATATTACCAATCTTTCAACAATAATTATCTAGAACTTTTAATGTCTGCAATTAGAAAGCTAGCAATCCGGTGGCACAGACCAGTGGTAAACCGTACGAAATCGGATACTTGCCGTAATTGGTAATTAATCACTTTTTATTATCAGGAAGGGATGCTGTACTTTTCCTGAATAGCTACGTCATGCTAATTACAGGCAAACACAAACCTACATATTTGAATTTCGAGCTTTTAGGAAAATAAGCAGCTCATGCCAATATTCTATGGCCGGGAGATTAGCCCACGCGGTTAAACGGTGAAGAAGGGGCCGTGTGTGTTTTGACAAGAAGCCATCGGGCTGGAAGGAAGTTCCCTCTTCCGAAGGGTCTTGGGTAATTTAAATGCTCATTCTTGATGCAGGTTTAGAAATGGTTCCGCATGAATGTTTACATATGGGCGTCTCCCTTGGCAAGCTCACACGCTCTCAGGGCTTCATCCGCTGCCCGGCTCTGCACAATGGCATGGTCGCAGCTCTGGCTGGACTTTCTGTCCTGGATGTCCGCTGGCGTCGTGTCCACTTCTCCAGCCTTTATCTCCTCCGCAGGTGCTGTTCCGTGCACGGGACCATCATTTCCCCAGACTTGGGACTCCAGTCCTGTTTCTGATCGTCCCACCACCTTGTCCCAAACCTACCTCATCCGTCATCAGGCCCTGTCACTGCTGCCTTTGCAGTGCCCCCTCTTCTCACCGCGGCCGCTCGCCACGGGGGGCTCCATATTACCTCAGGATCGTACCCCAGGGAAACGCAACCTAGGGAGCAAGGACTTACAGAGGGAAAGCATGTCCCCGAGAGTTAATTTAAAAATGTTCGCTCCGGGCCGAGGTCCCTGCCCTCTATGCACAGGGCCCCTGACAGCGGATAAGACCACGATAAGACCACGATAAGACCACGCCTTGCAGAGATCATGAAAGAGGAACCGTGTGAACCCGCGGGGACAGGCTAAACTGTTTCACCAAAGATACGGCCGCAGGAGTGTGTCCCTTGGTGGAGTAACGGAGAAGGCAGGGTCATCCCCAGCCGTCTTCGTCCCCCTCACACTTGCGTCTGGAAGTCCAGCTCCAGGTGGAGGGCAGGCATTTATTTTGTGCAGGGCTAAACGCCCTGAGTCTCTCTCTGACCTTCTTTAGTCAGTGAGGAAGGAATGCCGTCTACACCGCCTTCTCGTGCGAATGTTAACGTCCTCGGCACGTCTACTCTCTCCGGGCCAAAGTCGCTTACAGGCCAAGCGGTGTTCAGAGGCCAATAAAACCACCAGCCCTGCACCTGTGACTTTCAGAGCCTCTTACCTGGTCCCCGAGCATGAGAAGGCCTCAGAGGTGTCCCCGAGCCATGGTAGTTCCAGCTCTGCTCTGGCCACCGACTCCCGCACACTGGCGCTGCAGGGCTGGCCTTGGTTCAGATTCACGGGGCTTCTTTCCTTCCTCTCGGCAGTAGAAAAACAGTTACTCGCGGGCAAGTGAACAGAAAGAGTGGAGGCCTGATTTTAAAACGGCAGGCGATGGGCCTCGCCCCTTCCGTGACTCCAGCACAGGCGACTCACAATTTCTGCCCCGGTGACCAGTCGCCTTCAGTGGCAGGCCCTCCGATGGCACACTAGGACCAAATTAATATACAGATAGAATTTAAAAAGCTATTTGTGAAATGAATAGCGATCTCGATAAAGCATCAACTTCTTATTCCGTTTCTTTCTCAATATAACCCGTTACATGAGGCTTCTTTAGCCAAATTTCATTTTGTTCCTTCTTCCATCATTGCTAGCATCCCTGAATTGGTTCCTCGCCCAACAGCACCATTTCGGCTGCAGTCTCTTTCCTCCGCCTTTGTCACAGAGCTGAGTAATGATGTGACAACATGTGATTGGGCGATTGATGTCAAATGTTAGCAGCAACATTCATTTTCCCCTGAAATGGACAAAGAAGAGTATTAGTCATTTAGAAATTTTGTCTAGAAGCTACACCTCACGAGTGATTTTCCAAAATTGAATTGGTCTGAAATTTAAAGTGGCTTTTAAGTTCCTTCCTTTTGATTGTTCCTCAGGTCACTCAGAGTCTTGAAAGGCTGAGGGAGCAAGTTAGTGATGGGGACTGCAAATGTCATTTGTTAGCTCCCTGACTCCACTGCAGAAGTCCATTCCTTAAGTGCCAGGATGCTCCTGACACCTAGTGTCACGTAGAGAAACGTCTCTGGGCTTCGGAGACAGGCAGGTCGAGGCTCCAAGCTTGGCTCTGTCGCTTACTGCTTACTCCGTGACCCTCAATCACCTCATCTGTGATGTGGGATAAGTAATAACGATTATCATCCGCCTCATTTTGCAGAAATAAATTTTAGAGTGGTCAATAATGGGTCCGAGTTACACGGGAGCGAAGGGCAGGGCGCAGCCCTCTCTGGTACCGTTGAGTCCCCAGCCCCTGCTGTGAACCAGGGGGGTCTTGCCCTGCCCTCCAGCCTCCCCAGGAAGGCACAAAGCTTTTCACATATGTGCCATGCAGACAGCTACCGTCCCTCCAGCAATGACCAACCGATGTGCGTCTGAGCAGGACTTGGCTTCAGAGATAGGGCTTCCCCAGGACCCCCAGTGGTCCTTCCAATAGTAGCCAAAACGGCCCCGGAGGATGAGAGCTTGGAATTTCCACTCTCCGCGGTTAGCGTGTTTCAAGAAAAAGAGATCCGCAGCGGTCTGTGCTGGTTATTCAGCATCTGAGGCTCTTGCTCTGGAGTCACCGACACCATCGTTAGCAATGGCTTCCACCTACGGCTCTGATTCATGGCCTGGTTGTGATGGGGATTCACAGCCTGCTAAGAAGCGGGTATCAGGCAGGTGTGGTACCCAGAAACAGTGCACAGGAGCAGGACCACCGAGATACGGCCAGATATGCTGATGAGATCGATACACCGGTTACATGAAGAATCCAAACCCC
>NW_011888892.1:238738-244577 GCF_000151845.1 Pteropus vampyrus
CTGAATTGGTTCCTCGCCCAACAGCACCATTTCGGCTGCAGTCTCTTTCCTCCGCCTTTGTCACAGAGCTGAGTAATGATGTGACAACATGTGATTGGGCGATTGATGTCAAATGTTAGCAGCAACATTCATTTTCCCCTGAAATGGACAAAGAAGAGTATTAGTCATTTAGAAATTTTGTCTAGAAGCTACACCTCACGAGTGATTTTCCAAAATTGAATTGGTCTGAAATTTAAAGTGGCTTTTAAGTTCCTTCCTTTTGATTGTTCCTCAGGTCACTCAGAGTCTTGAAAGGCTGAGGGAGCAAGTTAGTGATGGGGACTGCAAATGTCATTTGTTAGCTCCCTGACTCCACTGCAGAAGTCCATTCCTTAAGTGCCAGGATGCTCCTGACACCTAGTGTCACGTAGAGAAACGTCTCTGGGCTTCGGAGACAGGCAGGTCGAGGCTCCAAGCTTGGCTCTGTCGCTTACTGCTTACTCCGTGACCCTCAATCACCTCATCTGTGATGTGGGATAAGTAATAACGATTATCATCCGCCTCATTTTGCAGAAATAAATTTTAGAGTGGTCAATAATGGGTCCGAGTTACACGGGAGCGAAGGGCAGGGCGCAGCCCTCTCTGGTACCGTTGAGTCCCCAGCCCCTGCTGTGAACCAGGGGGGTCTTGCCCTGCCCTCCAGCCTCCCCAGGAAGGCACAAAGCTTTTCACATATGTGCCATGCAGACAGCTACCGTCCCTCCAGCAATGACCAACCGATGTGCGTCTGAGCAGGACTTGGCTTCAGAGATAGGGCTTCCCCAGGACCCCCAGTGGTCCTTCCAATAGTAGCCAAAACGGCCCCGGAGGATGAGAGCTTGGAATTTCCACTCTCCGCGGTTAGCGTGTTTCAAGAAAAAGAGATCCGCAGCGGTCTGTGCTGGTTATTCAGCATCTGAGGCTCTTGCTCTGGAGTCACCGACACCATCGTTAGCAATGGCTTCCACCTACGGCTCTGATTCATGGCCTGGTTGTGATGGGGATTCACAGCCTGCTAAGAAGCGGGTATCAGGCAGGTGTGGTACCCAGAAACAGTGCACAGGAGCAGGACCACCGAGATACGGCCAGATATGCTGATGAGATCGATACACCGGTTACATGAAGAATCCAAACCCCATTTGCAAGTGAATGTTAATAAGGAGAAAAAGCTCGGCTCAGGCTGGCCCCGAATCAATGGCGTGACTAGTTCTTCCTCAGTTAAGGAACATAATTCGTTCAATTTGTTTTATGTCAGTAAGTGAAGAACCTTTTACTCACTTTGATTCATGGAGGGAGGTGAGACCATGGTACAGTAGAAAGGAAATTACCATTTAACCTGCCTGCCTGGGTTTCCTAACGGATGTCTCAATGGGACTGTGGCGGTGTTCGTAAATTCTCCTGATAAACCGGAGTGAAGCAGCAGCCATTAAAATCCCAAAGGAAACCTGACGTCAGATATCACACTCCAGACGAGACCAGCGGTGTCGGATCAGGAATCGGAGGACCCGAACCCTCGTCTCATCAATTACTCATCGGGCAACTTTGAATCACAGACGCCCCAGGCCTCCGTTCTCGCATTAGTGAAATGGTGTTAAGGATGCCGACTTCAGAAGAACGTTGCGAGTCGATAAACTGGAACATGTCGACACATCAGTTAATTGACCTAACAGCTATTGGCGGAGCACCCACCACGTGTCAGGCTCTGTGCTGGGTGCTGGGGATACAGTGGTGACAGAATTGTCAAGGCCTCTGACCTAAAGGCAATTACAGGTCTTCGTGAGACATCTTTTAAATTTTGTTAATGTGAAAAGTTTCAAACCTTCACAAAAGTGGGCAGAATATTATAATGAACTGTCATCGACGCATCGCTCGGATTCAGGCAGTAACTATCTCGTCGCGTTTGCTTTGCCTGTCCCCGTGTTTTTTTCTGAATTGTTTTCAAGAAAATCACGGACACTGTATTTGTTTTCTGTTGCGTGTGTACCAAATTACCACAGATTTAGCTACTTAACGCACATCGGTTACCTCACAGTGTCTATGGTTCAGGAGCCTGGGCATGATGTACCTGGAGCCTCTGCTCAGGTCTCACGAAGCTGCAGTCCAGGTGTTGGCCAGGGCTGGGCTCTCACCTGAGTGAGGCCCAGTGGCCTCATTCGAGGTCACGTGGTTGTCGGCAGAATTCAGTTTCTTGTGGTTGTAGGACTGAGGCCCGTGGCTTCTCGAGGCTGTCTTCTCCACAGGCAGCTCACAATGTGGCTATTTGCTCCTCCTTTGAAGCCAGCAGGGGGATTTCTCTGACACTTTACCCTCTTCTAAAGGCTCACCTGATTAGGTCTGGCCCACCCAGGATAACTCAAAGTCTTGTATCTGCATACAAGAGAATAAAGTTGGACCCCTGCCTCACACCATATACAAAATTAACTTAAAATGGATACAAGACCTAAATGTAAGAGATAAAACTAGAAGATTCTAAGGAGAAAACATACAAACCTTTTTGATCTTGGATTAAACAATGGTTTTTTAGATATGGAACTAAAAGCACAAACAACTAAAGAAAATATAAGACTCCATTAAAATCAGAAACATTTGAGCTTCAAAGGATACTAGTAAAAAGTGAAAAAACAAACTACAGAATTAGATAAAATATTTGCAAACCGTATGTCTGATAAGGGTCTAGTATCCAGAATCTATAAAGAACTCCGGCAACTCAGCAATAAAAAACCCAACAACCTGATTAAAACATGGTCCAAGAACTTGAATAGGTAAACAGATGGCCAATAAGCACATGGAAAGGTGCCCAACCTCACTGATCATTAGATAAGTTCAAACCAAAACCACAATGAGATACCACCTCACCCTCACTAAGATGGCTATTTAAAAAAAAAGAAATAGGTGTTGTAAAAGATGTGGAGAAATTGGAACTCATATACCGTTGGTGGGGATATAAAATGGTGCAATTGCTTTGGAAAAGTTTGACAGTTTCTTGAATGTTAAACAGAGCTACCACATGACCGAGGAATTTCCTTTTAGGTATATACCTAAGAGAATCGAAAGTCCACACAAAAACGTATCCGCGAATGGTCTTAGCAGCACTATTCGTAATGGCCCCAAACTGAAAACAATTCAAATATTCATCAGTCAACAAATGGATAAACACAATGTGGTATATCCATACAACATACTATTATTTGGCAATGAAAAGGAATGAACGTGCTGATGTCTGCTACAATGTGGATGAACCTCGAACACATTACACTAAGAGAAGCTAGTCCCAAGAGACCACATATTGGATCATTCTATTTATACGAACTGCCCAGACCAGGAAAATCCATCGAGATAGAAAGAGGGTTAGTGGTTGCCGTGTGCTGGAGGGAGGAAGGGAATGGGGAGTGACCACTCGTAGGCACAGGGTTTTTTGGGGGGAAATGTTGAAAATTTTTTTGGAATCAATAATGATTGTTATTCAACTTTGTGAAAATGGGTGGCTGCCAGGGTTCTTTCCAGTTGCTAAGTGATAGTTCAGCCCACGAGGGACAGGGACCAATTTTGCTTGGGGGTCAGGAGAGATGTCAGATAGAGGGGACTGTGGAGGAAACTCACCAAGGACTTCCAGGGAGCCAGGCAGCAGGTATTGGCTGTGAGACCTGGACCACTAAATGTGTCCACTCAGTACTTTCTCCCTCGGAGCTGCACCCTTAGGAGCTGCTGGGGACAGTCAGTCCGGAGGCACCACCCTTTCCTCTTGAACCAAAGCAACTCTGCTCCCACCTGTGGGACCTCAAAATAAGACTTTGTTCACACAAAGAATTTGGTGATGAAGGACTCCTGCCTTGAGCCAACGATCCTCAATATTGCTTCTCGTGTCATTAGAATATCGATGCGTCTGCATCTAATAATGAAGCAGATGATGACATCTACCACTATAGCCACCATTCACAGGGCACCAAACACATGTCACACGATAGGCACACGATATTCATCGTCTCATTTACTTTTCACAAAAACCCTCATGCAGTGAGTGGTTTTGTCCTCACCGCAGCGGTGAGGAGGTGGCGGCTCGCAGAGGTGTCTTGATCTTGTTCACACGATGCGGGGTCTTGAGCTGGGAAGCGCACTCAGATCTTTTTCGTTCGGAAGCTGGTGCCCTCGTCATCGTCCTCCTTTGTGCTTGAACAGTGCTTTACAGTTTGCAAAGCCCTTCGTAAGCCGTTTCTCACTTGAGAGCTGCAGCGGCCTCGTGCAGGAGAGCTGCACTGTCATCCCTGTTCTGTGGCTCACGAGAATGGGCTCTGACTCTAGTCCAGGCTGCAGAATGGGGAGGCGGCGTGGGCGCGCTGGTTTCCAGCAAATCTGCCCCATGGCCAGGGCGGTCGCCAACCACGGAGGAGCCCACCGGAGCACGGAGATGTGGCCAGCACTCAGTAGCCACCCCTCCCGGCCATCCTTCTCAGTATACATGAGATGCTCAAATGATGATGTTTTATTCTAATGACAAGGAGTATAACAAGCACAGGAAATGGCCTGGCATTAATCTCCACTCCATCTTGTGGCAGTGACTGCAATGAAAATGAGAAATAGTTTAAGCTTAACCCATTCTCATTACAATCATAATTACATTTTGTGGTCATTCTTAGTTTCTAGCAGAACCCAACTGCTCTCCATGTCAATTTGAAAGATACAGACAGCCCTTAATTTCTCTCCAGCGTTCATCTGCCCGGCCATCTGCAGAGGACTGATCCTTGGGAAGCTGAAAATTAGGCTTAAGGAACTTATCTGCTTTATGTTTTAAATGGTTTGGCACAGACCTGCTACACATCTGGATAAATGTAATTTACATGCATGTGCCTCAGAAAACATTGAATTGGACGACCGATTTATCTTTCTAATATGTTTAATAGAATACTTAAATCTGGGCCTTTAATAGAATACTTAAATTTGGGTCCTGATTCTATAGCTAATGGCACTGAGAGCTCACCAAGAAGCATGCTGGGTGGCAAGAAGGGAAGAGCTGGGGGCCAAGCCTTGCCAAGGACAGTCCCCTCAATTCTTCAGCCATCGCTGGAGTGCTGAGTCTCTACAGACTGGATCTGTCTCTACAGACATTGTGCGCCAATGATATTCTCCAGATTAACTGCACAGTACAGACCTCTGCGGTATTCTTTTGTGGCCGTTGTTAATAAATTCGTTTACCAATAAATATCTTCCCCAATGGTTCATTCATTCTTTTTCACATATTAATGGAGCACTTGTGATGTGCTAGGCATTGGCCAAAAGCCGGGGACACAAAGACAAATTAAACTGAGCCCCTGCTTTCAGGGGGTCCACTTTATGGGGCTCAACCAGACAATGCAGCACTTCACGGAAGGCTATGGGGTACAGAGGATAGGGAAGGTGGATAGGGAAGATCCCACAGCAACCAGCACCCCAGCTTGGCCGCAACTGGCTGTGGGACAGTGGACAGATCACTGAACATCTAGGGGCCTTAGCTTTTCCGTCTTTAAATGTTTCTACCTGGGGCTGTTGAGAACGAACATAGCCAGCGTTGAGGAATTGCTTAGCAGGGGGCCTGGGTCTCCGAAGGGCTCACTGAGTAGTTGGTGGGGCTTTACCAGGGGCGGCGACAGAGGCACCTTCCAGGGGAGGGCTTGGGCTGGGCTCAGATCCAGCCCTGCGAGAGTTCTCGCTTGAGCGTGGCCGGACACCAGAGCCGGGGACAGATCCTGGAGTGGCCTCGTGCGCCTCGCTAAAGAACTCGGACTTTGTCCCAATGCCACGGGGAACCTTGCAGCAGGGGACGGGGGAGGCAGTGGAGAGCAAGATG
>NW_011888892.1:244627-249243 GCF_000151845.1 Pteropus vampyrus
GATCTGTCTCTACAGACATTGTGCGCCAATGATATTCTCCAGATTAACTGCACAGTACAGACCTCTGCGGTATTCTTTTGTGGCCGTTGTTAATAAATTCGTTTACCAATAAATATCTTCCCCAATGGTTCATTCATTCTTTTTCACATATTAATGGAGCACTTGTGATGTGCTAGGCATTGGCCAAAAGCCGGGGACACAAAGACAAATTAAACTGAGCCCCTGCTTTCAGGGGGTCCACTTTATGGGGCTCAACCAGACAATGCAGCACTTCACGGAAGGCTATGGGGTACAGAGGATAGGGAAGGTGGATAGGGAAGATCCCACAGCAACCAGCACCCCAGCTTGGCCGCAACTGGCTGTGGGACAGTGGACAGATCACTGAACATCTAGGGGCCTTAGCTTTTCCGTCTTTAAATGTTTCTACCTGGGGCTGTTGAGAACGAACATAGACAGCGTTGAGGAATTGCTTAGCAGGGGGCCTGGGTCTCCGAAGGGCTCACTGAGTAGTTGGTGGGGCTTTACCAGGGGCGGCGACAGAGGCGCCTTCCAGAGGAGGGCTTGGGCTGGGCTCAGATCCAGCCCTGCGAGAGTTCTCGCTTGAGCGTGGCCGGACACCAGAGCCGGGGACAGATCCTGGAGTGGCCTCGTGCGCCTCGCTAAAGAACTCGGACTTTGTCCCAATGCCACGGGGAACCTTGCAGCAGGGGACGGGGGAGGCAGTGGAGAGCAAGATGATCAGATTTGCTTTTTAAAAACGTCATTCTGGCTGCAGGGGGAGGGTGACCCCCTCAAACTCGGAGCAAGACCAGAGCCAGGGAGCTGGGGCAACACTTCCAGAGTACCTCGGTGGTGTATGTTCTAGCAGCTTTCATTTTATCACGGATGACACTGTCCACAGTTTTGTTTCGAGAGCTGTTGGAGAATTTGGATTCTTAGACTGGACTATTCCAGAATGTCCCCTATTGGAGCCCCTGCCCAGCCCAGTGGACAGAGAGCCAGGTTGAATTTTTAGTGCAAGTGCCCACTTTGGGCAAGGAGCAGAGTCTGGGCGTCGGGGGCGGTGGCCTGGTGTACGACGGGTTTGGGGGTTTCTAGCCCCTCCTCTGCAGAACCTGCACACCGTCCAGTGACCAGGGGCTCTAGGTAAGCACAGTGCGGTGCTGGGGGTAGGGGAAAACTGTGGGTGGGCCGCGTGACCCAGGCGCTTGCTTGCTTTCTCGAGGCCTCCCCTTCCATATCTCTAAGTGAGACATCACAGTCACAGAAGCCTGTGGGAAGCTTCTGGAGGGGTGGGTTTCGCGGTCACGTCTCCTCATAGCTCCTTCTGACCCATGGACTGATTTTCCCCAGTGGCTCAGGGTCCAGTGATCAGCGTGTGTTTACATATTAACCTGCCCCACTGCCACAGGAGCGTCCATTGTGTTTTTGATTGGATTTTGAGATGTAATGTTGGATCTCATAACTGAATTTAAACACTGAATTTAAAAATAAATTCACAGCCACAGACAAGGCGGTTGGCAAAGGAAACAGAGGCCGTAAATAAACACTGAAAGGGAAAACAGCGTGATAAAACCGGAGAAGTAAATTAGACGTTGGCCACGAGACCCGGCCAGGAGACGAGAGCTGCCCTAATTGATGCTGCGGATCTTTGCACGAACCCGCAGTCGCTCTCGGGGGCCGGCCGCGTCCTCGACCAGCTGTCTCTTCCCCAGTCCTGAGTCACCCACAGCTGGCTCGAGCTGCAGCCTCGGCTTTGGCAGCCCGTAATAGGCCGTGGAATTAGATCTGACCTTTACAATTGTGCCTTTAAAAAAAAATTATTAAATTAAAAAATGGTTAAATCTCAAATGAGCTGGAATCTTTTGTACGAAGAACCCGTCTATCATTGCTTTTGTCTGTAAAATATATTTAACCTCAACCACGTAATTAACGCCAGTGACTCCACGGGGCCGGTCAGGTTTATTATGTGCGCAGAGAGCGCAGCCATTCTCATCGGAAAAAGACGGTGCCGGGCCCCTCGCAGGCATTTTCTTGAGTTGCTTGGCAAAAGCTCTAGGCAGGAAGTCGAATTTCGTCTGGAACAGCTTCCGTTTTGCCTCCTCCCGTTCCCTGCACAATCTGAGTTGAGCAGAAAATGCTTCACAATTAGAGAAAATACCCAACAGAAGACAGTTAGCCAAGCTGAGGGCATGTTCTGGGGAGAGCGTGTCCGGGGCAGGAGGTCGGCGTCACGAAGCCCAGGCTCAGACACCCAGCCGCGGTCTCCATGTGGGGCAGAGAGAGGTCTGTGGACGTCTAATGGCATCTGGAAAGGAGCTTGCTTCTGGGAATCCAGGCTCTGTGAGTCCAATAGGCTCGAGTGAGGGGTTTCTGCGTGCTTGGCGGGTGACTTTGGCAAGTCATCAAACTATTCTGAGCTTCGATTTTCTTACTGCCAAAATAAAGGTGAAAAAATTGGTCTCTGCCTTGCAGAGTCAGTTATGGTTTAAATGAGATAATATGTGTCAGAATCTCCCTTCTGTGTTTGGTACATGGAATTCAGCCACCACGCTTCTCTTTCGCCTGGAAAACACGTGCGCCAAACGGAAAATAGCCAAATACAAGTCGTGTGTACATTAGTGTGTGTGCATGTGCGCGTGGGTGTGCACGTGGGTGTGCACGTGGGTGTGCGTGTGTGTGTAGGAGTGCCTGCCCTGTCAATATCGGGATGTATATAAAGCAATAGTCATTGTGATAGAGCTGTACGAGCCCAACAATAGGCCGAAGTCTCGTGGAACGGTGTCGAGACTCTAGAAGCAGACCACGCAAAAATGGCACCGCAGACCTTGGGGACAAAGCTTGGATTGACTACTCAGTGAAAAGTGCTGGGAACATGGGTTCACCATGTGGGCAGAGTGAAATGGGATCCGTGCTTCACACCACACACGGAATGCAATCCTAGATGGATTAAATGCGAAAGGCAAAACTTAAACATTTTAAGAAGAAAATGGAAGAGACTTCTTCACAACCGCACATAGGTATGACAGGGGTTCTTAAGCCAAACACAAAAGGCTGATAAGTTAGACTACATTAACATTCAGAATTTTCAGCAAGAACTTGGGTATTTGCAACGCACATAACCAAAGATTAGAATTCAGAATGCAGATAAATGGAAAAAAATCAAGGAAGGAACAAACAACCCAATAGAAACATGGGCAACAAACATGAACAGCCATTTTATGGAAGAGTAAACTGGACTGGCCAATTAACATATGAAAAGATGCTCAACCTCCTTGGTAATCAGCAAATTGCTTTACATATTTCGGGGCTCCCTGATTGGGAGCATAGATATTAATAAGTCTTATGTCTTCTTGGTGCACGATTCCCTTTATCATTATGAAGCGTCCCTCAGTATCTTTCTTTACCTTCTTTATTTCAAAGTCTATTTTATCTGATATTAGCATTGCCACTCCCGCTTTTCTCTGAATGCCATTTGCTCGAAATATCATTTCCCACCCTTTCACTTTGAGTCTGTATTTGTCTTTGGAGCTGAGATGTGTCTCCTGGAGGCAGCACATGGTTGGGTTTTGTTTTTTGACCCATCCTGCAACTCTGTGCCTTTTTATTGGCGAGTTCAATCCATTTACATTTAGGGTGGTTATTGAAATACGAGGTCTTCTTATAGACATTTTGGTAATTGCAATTAAAACAAAAAGGGACTAAGTAAGGTGAGGGATATGTTAAGTAAGCTTATTGTGGTAATCATTTCACAATATATACATACGTATATCATACATATATATACAAATCATCATTTCACAATATATACATACATATAGCATACATATATATACAAATCATCATGTCGCACTCCTTAACTTACACAATGTTGTATGTCAATTATATCTCAGTAAAGCTGGAAAAAAATAATTGTCGAATCACCAGTAACTAGTCCTACTTTTTCCATGCAATGAGCCACTGAGATTTTCTTTCTTCTTTGATATTTTCCTAAGTATTACTCATCACCTTCAGATTATAAAGATATAGGAGCCACATTTAAGCACACACGTGCACACCCCCCTGCCCCCCAAAAGGTACCTACCATTTTACATCTGCTAGGTTGACAGAAGTTAAGACGTCTGACAATGCCATGCATAAGTGAGGATGTGGAGGATGGGAACTCATCCGTATTGCTGACAAGAGCGTATACTGGAAAACCAGTTTGGAAAATAAGTTGGTATTGTCTCGCAAAGCTGAACACGTGTACCCAGCCCTCCTGCTCCTAGGTGTATACTTCAGAGGAACCCTCGCTCGTGTTCTGCAGGGGACATGCTGTGAGAACCTGCTGCGGGTCAAAGCAAAACACGGGGAACCACTGTGACGCCCGTCGGCAACAGGATGGGTAAACAGACCGGGAGCGCGGTGTGCATACGTGACAGCGAGTGGGCTGCGGCCGCCCGCAAACACCTGTTGGATCTTAGAAACAACGCTGAAGGGGGAAGCAACTTGCAGGAGGTCTCATAGGGTAGCACGCCATTTTTATGAGACTCAGAAACCAATCAACACTGAAGGACACTGTTTAGACAACGGAATGATATACACACAGTTGGGGATCCCAGCTCCCCCTTCGAAAG
>NW_011888892.1:249293-253827 GCF_000151845.1 Pteropus vampyrus
AAAGGTACCTACCATTTTACATCTGCTAGGTTGACAGAAGTTAAGACGTCTGACAATGCCATGCATAAGTGAGGATGTGGAGGATGGGAACTCATCCGTATTGCTGACAAGAGCGTATACTGGAAAACCAGTTTGGAAAATAAGTTGGTATTGTCTCGCAAAGCTGAACACGTGTACCCAGCCCTCCTGCTCCTAGGTGTATACTTCAGAGGAACCCTCGCTCGTGTTCTGCAGGGGACATGCTGTGAGAACCTGCTGCGGGTCAAAGCAAAACATGGGGAACCACTGTGACGCCCGTCGGCAACAGGATGGGTAAACAGACCGGGAGCGCGGTGTGCATACGTGACAGCGAGTGGGCTGCGGCCGCCCGCAAACACCTGTTGGATCTTAGAAACAACGCTGAAGGGGGAAGCAACTTGCAGGAGGTCTCATAGGGTAGCACGCCATTTTTATGAGACTCAGAAACCAATCAACACTGAAGGACACTGTTTAGACGACGGAATGATGCACACACAGTTGGGGATCTCAGCTCTCCCTTCGAAAGAGGGGAGGGGATGCATCAGGACGGAGCCAGCAGGTAGCTCTGCCTGGCTGGTCGTGTCGTTTCTTGATGTGAGTGCTGGTTTCACAACGCGCCTGTCATCGTCATGCTTCCTAACTTACGCATGCGTTTTGCACATTCTTTTATGTGTCAAGTATGGCGTAATTAAAAACAAAAATAAAAAGAGCGTGCGGTGGAAGGGCTGGGACTTGACCGGCTGCAGCTACCGTCACCGTTGGCTCTCTGCATCGCCATGCGATGTCACCAAAGAGGCTGAGCTCATACCCAGGGAGAGAAGAGGCGAAGGTTATCATGAGAGTCGAGCCCGAAAGGGATCGCAGGCCTCTTCTGAGAGCCACACGCTTGGTGGCACCTGGGGAGAGGGAGGGGGCTAAAAGTGGAAAGAGGTGTGTTTCACGCATGTTCGCGTGTGAAGAAGGACGGGTCCGGAGTTTCCGGTGAGGGGACTCGCTCTTGCCTCCTGCAGCCCTTTGGGATTTCTCTCCCCGGTTACGTCTGATATCAGCGTTTTCACAGTGTGCGCCGTTACTGACCGTTTAAAAGAGCGGATGAAGCCGCTGTGATGGAGAAGGTCCGAGAGCTTCGGCCTCAAAGCGGTGCATCCGCCTGTTAGCCGGAGGCGCTGCAGGGAAGACAAACGGGGATGTTCCGTTTTCTGCAGGAAGCGGGTCACAGTGGGTTTCAGGCACAGAGTCGGTGGGAGGGAGATAGTCTTTTGAAATCTCCATCGTTCCAGAGAATTTTCCATGAAGTAACATTTTAAAAATGAGAACGCAGAGCATTTTTTCAATCTCAGGGCATGTGTGAAGTCTCTTCACCCTGGTCCCTTAGGACCAGGTCCCAGTGGGGAAAAAGGTACGATGACTGTCTCTTTCGCTCCCAACCCTCTGTGCCCTTTGCTGCCGGGCGCCTTAAAGACACCCCGCTCTTCAATCTAATGGACCCGAAGGAGCGTGGATAGTCAATCGTTTAATAGAACGTGGATGAACAGGCCTGAGAGCTGCGCGGATCAGCGGCGGAACGCCTTTCATGGACCCGATATGACGTTGCAGTGACCTGGAAATAATGGATCAGTGAAAATATTTGGAATTTGGTGTGTTGTTCTCTTATTTGTTTACCCAGAAAACTCTCAGTGAGCATGCTGTTCCTGGTCACGTAGCACAGGTCCCCAGTGTGAGCCATCGTCTTTTAGGACAGAAGAGGTACAGGGCTCCATGACCAGCAGAAAGCTCGTCTGCCGAAACTCAAAACCATGTCCGCCTTTAAAATGCCATCCCGTGGAAATCGCCAGCAGGGCTTAGCAGGAGGGGCTTGGTGCTAGAAATCTTAATTTGATCACTATCAGGGATTTTGCATCTTATTGTCAAATTAAAACAGGATGCTGCTCCCTCCCTGTCATTCTCCCGTCATCTATTTTCGGCCAAAAATCTCTGCCCAAACCTGATCTGAGTGTGGCCGGAGGAATGAAGACAATCTCCAGCTCACAGCAGGAGCGTTTTAACTGCTTTACAAAGATAGCTATTTAGATGCAAGTAACATTAGAATATAGAAAGCCTTGGCCTTCTCCCCCAGAAAGTTGACCTTTTTCCAATGCTTAAAATATGGAAACAGCAACGATTAATATTGTACTCCTAGTGGGTATGGTGGCTCTAAATAGCTCGTGGGCTCTGTGTAGATCAAGAAACAATAAAGTCACGTTGGTTATTATCGCATTAAATAAAAAGAGCGTCTTGGATCCTTCCGCGCGGCCCGTGAAACGATGGAGACATCCACCTTTCCTTCCCGTCTGTCGGCTTGAGACCCAGGAGGATGGGCAAGGAAGCCCAGAAAACCGGCCGGTTTCTAATTGTGTCTTTACAGCCAACTAGGCTACCAAAACGATTGTCTTTTTCTCTGCAAGCCTTACTGACCTGTGGCTAATGAGATTTGTGCTTCGATTAGTTGTAGAACATAAATTAGCTAATCAATGGCAATGGATTCACATTGTTTCTCATACATGAGTTCTGCTGCAGTGATCTGTATTGAATATTCAAATCAATTTCGAATACTCGAGATGATTCCAGTAATGGGGCCCGCTGGAACCCGGAGGCATCTGTAGCTTCCTCGCTGACCGGCTAACGCACCTAACTCTCGATGATCGGAGGTCTGCAAATCGCCCTTGTTCACAGTGAGGGCGAAACAGCGTTCGGGAGAAAGTCATATGGGAAAAGCAAGAGAAAGTTCTGGAGAAGTCCTAGCCTGGAGGGGGGGGGGCTCTTTCCTGGAAAGAAATGAGGCGAAATGGGCATCAAAACACGGGCAAGCTGATGTCAGTTTTCTGATGTGCAAACTTTGCAAAGTCGGGGTCCTGGGGCTTTACTTTTCAGCACCAGGAAGCTTTTCTGTGTGTTTTGCTGCAGTTGCCTCGTTCATACAATTAACTGGCATCTTGGCATAAAATGTGGAAATTTGTACAGTCTTCAAGGCATCTGTGGGCTTTATGGTACAAGTTCTGTTAGTACGGAAGCCACAGAAAATTAAATGTTCCCCAAAGAACTTCCAGATGTGCTTTATTCTAATGGGGTCATTATGCAGTAAATTAAAAAGCAGGGTAAATGGAACTGTAAAATTTAAATTACTCTAAAACCACATCTCTTTGCTTTGAGCATTCATTTGTGGGGTTGCATTTGCAATAAATGTGAATTAGGCAGCTGCAATAACTGTTAATCATATATTTATAAAATAGTAATGAGGAAATGAATAGCAGAGTAAGACAGCTGCACATTTCTCTAATAGTGTGTCAACTGTGAACATAATAAGATGTGGAACATTGTTTGGTGCCGGGCTGATAATACCACTGAATGTAAGAGATCGCTTCAGCCTCTTAACTTTACACGAAATTATACATAAAATCCATAAAAGCCCATAATAATGCATTATGCCTCTGAATTGTATTCAATATTTTTCTTTGCTTTGATTTTCTGAAATGAGCTCTACTTTCGCCAAAGCCATCTTCCAGGCATCAGCGAGGCTTTTGTTTCAGGCGATGCCGGGCTTCTGAGATTGCAATTGGATTTAAAGGAAGCGGGGCCAATGCAGGCAAAGAGTTAATGGCGGTGCTTTGTTTTGCTGTCTCGGAGTCGCTGTACCTGGCCAGAGGCACGCCTTGTCCTGAGAGGAGGGCGCTGTGTGTACAGGCCTCCCCAGCTGCCCCCCGATGCCAGGATCGTGGGGGAGAGGCCGCTCCCAGCCCTCCAGAGCCCCCAAGCTGTAGATTCGGCCTGGTGAGAGCAGGAACATCACCTTAGCCGCCATCCGCATCTTCTCTGGGGTTGAGGCTGGGGGTTTCAGGTGGGGTCTAGACGAGGTAGTGAGGGTCCTAGGGTTTGGGAAGAATGGCTGCCTAGGTGGGTGGAGTGATGACCATTATTTGAGAGTCTCCTTGGCCTGGTCTGGCCTGGCGTTCGGACAAACCCCCCTGAAGTGACCATCTGGAAACTGGAGCTTCGAGGTAGATGTCTTCCTGAGCTCAGAGAGGCAGAGAAAGGGACGTGTGATCGAGGGCGGAGGGGAGAGCCTGCCGGCCTCTTCCTCTTGCTCCACGGCACGGCTGGGACAAAGTGGGTGCTTTTTATGGAGAATTTGGGGCTCCGTACGGGCTGGTGCCACCACATCCCCTCAGCCCCACGTCACACACCCATGGGGCCCCAAGAGGGCCATGGCCTTGCATTCGGTGTCTCTGAGCATGCCCCTCCTTTGGTCTGGAATGTTCTTTGCCGCTTGTCAAACTCCGGTTGCTCCTGGACGTCCCCGCTCAAGAAGCTTCCCCAGACTCCAGACACCTTTTCTTATTCCTCTGGTTCTCATTGTACTCTGTGTACGTATATGCTCATTGTTACAGAAAATGTGGACAATAGGAACAGGCACAAAGGAGAAGATATATATTACCCATAGTCACTCCCTGTGTGGAGATAATTCCTGTTAACTTTCTGA
>NW_011888892.1:253877-261812 GCF_000151845.1 Pteropus vampyrus
GCTGTAGATTCGGCCTGGTGAGAGCAGGAACATCACCTTAGCCGCCATCCGCATCTTCTCTGGGGTTGAGGCTGGGGGTTTCAGGTGGGGTCTAGACGAGGTAGTGAGGGTCCTAGGGTTTGGGAAGAATGGCTGCCTAGGTGGGTGGAGTGATGACCATTATTTGAGAGTCTCCTTGGCCTGGTCTGGCCTGGCGTTCGGACAAACCCCCCTGAAGTGACCATCTGGAAACTGGAGCTTCGAGGTAGATGTCTTCCTGAGCTCAGAGAGGCAGAGAAAGGGCCGTGTGATCGAGGGCGGAGGAGAGAGCCTGCCGGCCTCTTCCTCTCGCTGCACGGCACGGCTGGGACAAAGCGGGTGCTTATTATGGAGAATTTGGGGCTCCGTACGGGCTGGTGCCACCACATCCCCTCAGCCCCACGTCACACACCCACGGGGCCCCAAGAGGGCCATGGCCTTGCATTCGGTGTCTCTGAGCATGCCCCTCCTTTGGTCTGGAATGTTCTTTACCTCTTGGCAAACTCCGGTTGCTCCTGGACATCCCCGCTCAAGAAGCTTCCCCAGACTCCAGACACCTTTTCTTATTCCTCTGGTTCTCATTGTACTCTGTGTACGTATATGCTCATTGTTACAGAAAATGTGGACAATAGGAACAGGCACAAAGGAGAAGATATATATTACCCATAGTCACTCCCTGTGTGGAGATAATTCCTGTTAACTTTCTGAGAATTCCTAGCACACGTTCTTCCAGTCTTCGTTTTGTTGGCGTTCGTACCCTTGAATCGCAATATAATCATATTGTACATGACATTAGAAATTGTTTTTATTCAATATATTATGAATGTTTTCCATGCTATCGAGTGTCCTTCTACATCATAATATGGCATTTAACACGACCTTCATAGAATGTACAGCACAAAGAATTCCATAATTTATTTAACTATTCTCTTATTTGTTTAAAAATTCCGCAGTTTATTTAACCATTCTCTATATGTCTAATCGTTCTCTTATTGTTTATTTAACCATTCTTTATTTCTTGGATATTTATGAATACTCTTTGCTCTTTTAAATAATGTGATCCTTAAAAACCTTTGCCAGTTTCATAATCATGATGTCTCCTTGTAATATTAATATCGATGTAAAAAATTTTATTTCTGGTGAAGTAGAATTTTCCCTTTTGTTTTCGGCTTACTTGTATGTATTTTTTTTTGAGACGATTCAGCACCACCTTCATCGGTTGAGGGGCGGTGCCAGCCCCGAGCGTTCTGTGGGATGAAACGCACTGACCTTGCACGTGGACACTGTGGCCTGCGTACGGTGAGGAGGACCCTCCCCAAGACACGCAGTTAATCAGTGCCAGAGCCGCCACGCCGGAGTGCGTGTCAGATCATTTTTCTACTGCGATGCTGATAGCTTTCTCTTTAATTTATTGGAGCTGTTTGCATATTAAGTATTTAATTCCTTGTCCTCGTCCACACAGCAGAGTCTCTTAAACGGGAACATCCCATTATTCTCCTCAAAGGGGCGGGCGGAGGAGGGGCCTCCCCCAAGAAACCATCGCTTTTCCATTTTGACTCTGTTCAGAGAGTCACCAGCCTAGTGACTCCACTTTCTGGACTCTTCTCTTTGTTATCTCTTGACGTCTTTACCAGTGCAAGGTGGGTGGGGCGATGACTATTACTTGTCCCATACATGTAAGGAGACTGAAGACGGCTCAGTGTTAGAGATTTACCAGGTGAGCTAATTAAAACAAACCAACCAACCCAAACAGCATCAACAACAAAAACCAAACAACCAAACCAAACTGAACAAAAAATACCCCGATGTGATGAGTCAGCTGGTTTAGATTGAGGATAGGATTGCCAAGTAAACTATAGAATGTTAAATCTGAATTTCAGATAAACGATCAATACTAAAATTACTAAGAATGGTTAAAAAATACTAAAAAATGTCCTATGCACTATTTGGGACATACTTATACTAACAAAAATTATTCGTCGTTTATCTGAGTGTCTCGTATTTTTATTTGCTACATCTCAAAACCCTAAGTGAAGAAAGCCTGATATAAGACATTAATCTAAATGATACATTTAGGGCAGAGTCAGAGACTCAAAGATGAGAGGTTGGCTGACTGGCCAAGTTCACTGTCGTTTTGAAAGTTTTCTTCCTCCCTCTTCATCGTTTGAGCATCCTGAGGAGAACAGCATTAAAGGCACAGAGGGACCCTCGCCGCCTTCGTAGTGATGCGTGAGTGTGTGTTGGTGCAACAGAGGAAGGAAAGCTCTTTCTTCCTCCGTCCCAGGCTCCTGACCAGAACCATATTTCTGAAGCTGCCTAAGCCTTCCATCTTGGGGGTGGGGCTGGCAGTGGGAGTTGGTCATGATGGGAGCCATGATGGTTATTATATAGTCTTCCTTTTAAAGATCAAAAAATGTATACAACTCCGTTTTCTGATTAAAAAGGTAATAATATTAGTAGCCCGGGAAGGTGTCTGTGCAAACACCAATTTGTAATGATCATTGTAGAAAACTTAGGAACAAGAAAAAGAAGAAAATTCAGTCCCCCAGAGAAAAGCACTTTTAGCATTGCGGTAGATTTCCCTCCAGTCTTTTTTTTCTGGGCTCCTTACATTTTTTTTATGTATAAAGTCTGGAGGCCAGGGGTAAGTGGTCCCTTTTTCAGAGGCATTGAGGTGTTGGGGCTTTCGGGGGAGCTCGGCAAGCATTAGGCACAGGCAGCTAGAAATCTAGAAAAGTGAAGGGAAATCATCACCTTTCCAAACACCCAGGGGACCACTGGGCTCCCATGCTAGCCAATCTCTGGGGAGCAGCCTAGAAACATTGTTGGGAGCCTTTTGGTCTTTTTCCAAATACAAGTTATTGGAAATCTTAACATATGAAACAGATGAAAAAGGGCATTTCAGCAGTCTAAAGGTATTTTGGAAGTTCAAATGAACAATATTTCAATATCAATCAATAAGAATCATAATACTATTTTGAATTTGGGTTTATGAGTTACCTTGGCAGTCTGTATCAGCCGCAGCTCCCATTCAGGTTAGATTATGTTTTTTCAAAGCAATGAACAAAATCCTGCTTGAACACGGTCATTGTAAAAATAGCTTACCGGGAAATTTAAGGCTACTTATCAATTAAACCGTAATAAAGGGGAAAAGATGCATTGAAGTATCTCCTCTGTGTTCAGTGTTGGAAGGCACACAGTTCCGAGAACAAAATTACATACAAAGATTAATTTGAACCAAATATATGAAGAGCCTCTGAGCATCCGGAAGCACCCCAGGCTAGAACAAAGCTTGGCCTGACCTGCCCTTGTCCGTGGCTCCCTGGACCACGTGAGCGTGCTTTTTGACGGAGTTGGCCACTGCCCGTTTCGGATTTGTTGGCCATCTTGGCACTAAGAGGCTGTTGGTGGAGCCCTAGCCCTGGCCCCGACGGAGCTGTGTACTCACAGGAGCCTGTGGGTGCTGGATCGTCGTCTGCCCTTTCCTTCGCTATAGGGATGGCTACCTTTTACTGAGCGACTGTTAAGTGCCAGGCCCTGTGTGATAGCTTTCTGTCATTGGACACATAGTGTGATGGAGAGGTTAGGTGTACTTACACTGCTCCCAGGCTGGCTGGAAGGACCACTATGGAAAGCCTGCTATGGCCAGGGGTGGGGGTGGGGGATCCAGCCCGAGTGACCAGAGGTGAAGGGCTTCCTGCAGGGCGGGTCTGGTACACCACACAGCCTTGGTTTTGATGAGCGGGCCATCCCACCACAGGACGAGATGCTGCCCCATGGCCCCCCTCCTCTCCTTCCATCTTCCCCTCCTCTAAGTAAGACAAGATGTGGCTCGATGGCACTCAGGGAACATTTGTTGAAGGGTGAATGAATGGCATGAAACGCGGCCTGCCTGGGTGTATGCGTACGTCACTCCAGCCCAGCGGCACAGCGTAAGCAGAGCAGCAGCTCGAGGGAGGGTGACGTCAGAGGCCACCTCGTAAAACTGCGCGCCAGGCACTTAACCTCCCTGGAGGTCAGTTTCTTCATCTACGAAATGGGGCAAATAGCAACGCTGGTGATAACAGTCCATAGTTATAGGGGATCCAGCCCGTGTCATATGCCAGACTCGGTTCTAAAAGCGTTCCCTGTGTTAACTCATTCAGTTCTCACAGTAAACCTCCCTACGAGGCAGGTAACATCATCACCCCATTTACAGGGGAGGAAACAGATGCACACAGGGTTTAAGATCTTTGCCCAGGGCCCAACAGCCAGGCCATCTGGCATCCGAGTTCATGCTCTTAATTTTCACGTCCTGCTCTTGTGCAAAAGGTGCATTGGGGGGTTTTCCCGGCCCATTCCCCACTTCTCTGAGAATTGTCTCCCATCTCCCACGCACCCTCGCGAGCGCGTTTGTGTTATGTGATCTCTTCTCCGGCCATGGATTGGACCGCAGTAGGCATCGGACCCAAAGGGGGCTTTCACAGTCTGTCTGAGGATATGGAGTGGGGATTCTGACACGTAAGTTGGTGTCCACGATTCGCTTGAATGCGTAGAGTCAGGTGGCGAAGCTGTGTAGTCAGGTGTCGAGAGAGGTCCCTCTTTGTAGAGAATGGAGAGAGCGGGTGTCTGTTTCTTGCAGGAAAAGGGGCTCTGATGTCAAGATTCCGTTAAACAATGTCCGTGGAAAGGCCTCTGTAGACTCCGATCTTGGGACAAATGACCACTGATGATGCTTTAAAAGTTAAGTGCTTAGCCTTTGCATTTTTTTTGAAGGATACTTATTTATATTGAAAGGTTATATATATTTGAAGGTTAGCCAAGATGAATCCTTCACACTGTTAACTTTATAGAAGTGTTCTTTATTTCATGAAGACGATACTGTGCCCACATGGATGGTGCAGGTGGACACCAGTGAGACTTCCTAAGCAAGCTCACGTTCCCGCCGGACTTTGTTTGAGTTCCATTAGTAATGTTCTGGCTGCCGCAAAGATGGAAGGTTAAATAGGTTGCTGTGGGCCCTTCATCAAGGACTGCCAATCTCCCCCAAATTACTGCCCTTTGAGCCTCTGCTACATCCACCTTTCTTTTTCTATATTGGCTCCATTTAAAGTGATTCAAGTAGAGATCCGATTGGATCGGGTCATCCAAATTTTGTGAACGCCACTTCCGCCCAAACGAATGCTTGCGATCAATTTAATTTTTCAAATAAAGTGATTAAATTGCTATTATTGTCAGATCACATTTATTAAGAAAACCTTTACAAATGTTAATTATTTAGGCCCCTTGAAACACTTTCATCTTTCCCGACGTCGCTTTTGAGCGGAAAGTGTCTGCTTGTTTCCAACACCAACCGAAAGGGAATGTTTCCCTTTTTCGCACCTGTCACTATTCCCCTTCGCTCTAATATTTATGTGAATTTAACTTTAATTTTTCTGCCTTTCATCTTCTGAATTAGGCATATAATGCACAGATCCCTCCCTCCCCGCTTCTTTCCTGTTTATTTGCCTTAACAATAGATTCATTAACTAGATTTGGGTGCTCGAGCCATGTGACCACATCTATTTCAAAGGAAGATTTAATGGCATTTCATATTTTTTCTACATTAAGGAAGATTAAAGTATATTACAATACCCTTTACTGCCCTATTTTCTTCATTTTAGAAGTGGTCAGTTTTAACATTTTTTTCTCCCTCTCTTTCTTTCATCTGCAGTGTTCGATAAATTGTCCAGACCTTGCAGATGATAAGCCCAGCAAATTGGGTTCTGTGTTACAACTCGGACACATTGTTTAGCCCATCAGCAGTCAGATAAAGCACCCCTATTCACACAAGACTTCAAAAGAACAAATATATGTTCGAAGTGGGTAAAAAGAGGACTAAGGCTCAGATACTTCATTTTCTTAATTGTTAGTGATTATTCGACTAGTTTCGGGGTGATCATTTTGCTGACTCTGAACCTATACTTACTTGCCTGACATAATAGTGGTGTGAAATCTGTCTCCGAATCTGCATAGACCTAGATTCGTGGCCACAAATTACAGCGTTTGCAGACAGGGCAGGTGCACCACCGTCTTTTAATAGCCCAGGGGTGGGCGTGCTAACATTTTCATGGTGGGCAGTAATGTGACACGCAAGATCCAGACTCACGCCTTTTTATTACAGCCATGTCCCATCTCGTGGAATAGTCAGGAGACTCGAAGCCGTTCTCCAGCCAGAACGAGGGAGGTGTAAAGATTTAAGCTTTTTTTATTTTTATTTTTTGTAAGATAGAGAAGGTCGCAGCTGTTGGGGACCCCTCGGGCTTCAGTTTTGTCCAGGCGCGCCATCTATCAGCCCAGCTCATCGTCGGGCGCCCGCCCCCATCTCAGTAAACGTGGCGCGGCCTTGCCGGGCCCTGAGCCTACACACAGTTTGGGGGTGTTGGTGAGATATGGAAGGAAAGGGCAGAAGACAGATTTTACGACAGTAAATCTGGGGGTGTAGGTTTTAGGCCATAAGCAGGTAGCCTAGTTTTCTCAAAAGAAAAAAAGAAAATAATGGAAAAGTGTAACATTCATTCGGAGGCCTCAGAGGCATAAAAAACCCAATTCCAACTGTTATAGGTCCCTGCAGGAGTCTACAAAAGAACTAAGCTTTTTAAGTAAGAAAACTAGATTCTGGCCCACAGGGCCCTGTCACTGCTGCTTAATGGATGAAACTCTTTGGATATAAATATACTGTTTACTTCTCAGCTTCAGCTTTCATAAAATATAACCTTTTTATGATTTACGACCCACAGAAAAACTGGAGGATGGATTTTCAGCTCTGAATTGGTTGGATGTCAACAAGAAAAATATAGATAACATATCGAAGTCGCGGGTGTTAATGCCACACAAAATGATGAAATTATTTTTGTTTGGAAAAGTTAAGTTTGTTCTTAAAGTTGTTGGTGGATGGCAGTTGTGAGAGGCAGGGCCGACGAAAACCTGCAAAATGTCTCTCATTTTTAAGTCTTCGTCCAATGACTTGTAAGTGTGGGTTCGTTCGTTGACTCTGGTTCTCAATCAGTCATATCTTGTTAAAAAGTTTGGTCTAACCACAAAGTCCTCAAAAACGGGAAGGACCATTCTTGGTCGAAGTCGCTCAGGTCTGCAAATGCTACATTTCGGTTATGTCTTCCGACATCAGGTGTAGAAGCCCCCTGTTCCTGCAGACGGGAGAGAACAGGTCAAGTCATCTTTTTTTTCACAAAGATGACTGGAAAAAATGAAAGCCAAACCCGAAGAAGCAGACAAACGAAACCCCCAATCAAGCAAATAAGCAAGCCAACAAAAGCAGAACCCTAAAATCAAAGACGCCTGTAAACTCCCCACGATTCACTCACAAAAGCCACCCCAGTCCTTAGATGTTGGACTGGAAAAAGATTGCGTGCCAATTTGTCATTCGGGACCTGGATTTGTTTTACAGATTTCTTGTCTGGTGCGTGCGTGCGTGCGTGCGTGTGTGTGTGTGTTCCCACATGCAGATTTTCATCATGTTGTCCAAGCCTTTTTCTCACAGAACATTAAAAATAAAGTTGAGGGTTTTTTGTTGGGTTTTTTTTTTTTTTTTTTGATGATTATGGAAAGAGCCTGATTCCAGATGAATTGGTCAGAAAGTTCGCAAATAGGTTTGCCAGCCAAAGGGTCGAGGGAAGGAAATTTACTCTGTTTTGAAAGTCGCGCTCAGCAAATTAAAACCTCAGGCTCTGGGGCCTGGAGGACCAAATCTTCAGTCTTCCTACGAACCCAGGAGGGCAGGGCTGTGAGGCCGTGCCGGGGTGTTGGCGGGGGCGGGGGCGGGGAGGGGGGAAGAGGCTTTCTTGTGGCCAGAATGGAAGGGGTCCCCCTCACCCGCTGGTCTTTTGGTTTTAAAGAAAAGGGTCCACCGAGAGGAACACCAAGAGAACCGATTTTGGG
>NW_011888892.1:262717-296719 GCF_000151845.1 Pteropus vampyrus
GTGGCCAGAATGGAAGGGGTCCCCCTCACCCGCTGGTCTTTTGGTTTTAAAGAAAAGGGTCCACCGAGAGGAACACCAAGAGAACCGATTTTGGGCGGCATCGTATAACCTCTGTCTCTGTGGGAGACCCGTGGCCCTGAGCGTAGAGCCGCATAGGCCATAGAGTTTATGGAAGAAATGACGTCGTCAGACTTGCGTCTGGTGTCAGCATCTACCCGCAGGATACTTCATCTCTCCTGTGTTCTTCAGTCAACTGAGATTCAGGAGGAAACCCCAGGAA
The DNA here is from genome assembly GCF_000151845.1 of Pteropus vampyrus. Classification (NCBI taxonomy): domain Eukaryota; kingdom Metazoa; phylum Chordata; class Mammalia; order Chiroptera; family Pteropodidae; genus Pteropus; species Pteropus vampyrus. Next base: position 262,998 of record NW_011888892.1, read on the forward strand.
GCCTGCTGGCTTTGCTTCTCTTTCAGAGGAACGGGGAGGAATATTCATGCTGTTTGTCTTTGGTTAGAGGTCCTCGAGTGGAGAGGGGGGCTGTGTATTTCCAGCCAGGATGGCACAGTAGGGTCAGGAGCCAGTGTGGAGTTTATCCAACGCTCTGTCAGCCTCAGGGAGCATCCTAGGGCCCCCGGGTCTGTGTTGGTGGTCAGAGGGCGAGTACCAAGGTCAATTTCCTCGTGTACTCAGTGCTCATAGGTCACTCACTCCCAGCCAGATGCAGTGAATACTCAAATCAGGCTTCAGTGCAGAGTTCAGAATGGTGTTTCCCAGTCTTTAGTGGGTGACTGAGTGAGTGAGTGAGTGTGTGTATGTGTGTGTGTGAGGGGTGGGGTGGGGCGTAGGTCAGAGCTCTTGAAAAATACTGATTGCCAGGTTCCATTCCGAGAATGGGCTGGACCCCCGCCCACGCCTCAGCCCAGAGGACATCCGGGAGACCCCTGGAAGCGTGTGCCCAGAGGCAGGCCGGTCCACACACCCCCACTCGGAGCAGGTGAGGTGGCCGAGAAGGCCCTGGTGGTGTGCAGAGGGCCCGGCAAGCCTCAGGGGGCAGCGCTCCTGGGAAGCTCCATTTTTATCACATGCACCCTGGGTTCCCGCCCAGCCCTGTGGCATGGAGAGGAATGTGGCCGTGTCGAAGGCTTTGCTTCGCCAGCTGGGGGTCCAATTTAAACAAAATGGCTCCAATCCGCATGGCTTCTGTTTCAAGTGTGCCCTTCTTTACTTTTCCAGGACCTTCCGCCTGGGAGCTCAGGGTCCATTCTCGTGACTGTCCCCTCTCTGGGCCTAACATCAATCTGGACATAACCGTAACTGCACACGGTATCAAAGGCATCAGCGTCGTGGCAATCGTCACCATCTTCAGAGCTTGATCACGTGCAGGACGGCACGTGATCTCCCTAACAGTCCCGAGGGGCGTGTGGCGTGCCATCGTCGTCTCCATTTTCTAGATGTGGGAGCTGGGCTTCAGAGGTTCTGGCTTGTCCAAGATCCCACAGGAAGTGGGATCCCTTGCACACAGTGCAGCTAGCTCCCCCTGGCAAAGAGATGTCAGGACCTAAAGTTGAAAGGAGTGTTTGGAGGACGGGGCGCTGAGCCGGGGCCGGAACGTGGGTGCGGCTGGGTCTCTGTGCTGTGTAGCACCGCCTTGCAGAGAAGAACGTGCCAACCGTCAGATCTGCCCCAGACGAGCGAGCCGCGCTGGCTTGTCCAGGTCAGGGAGCAGGCCCCATCCAAGGGGGTGGGCACAGGTTGCAGAGGTCTCTTTGCTGCCTCCAGGGCCCAGTCTAGAAATTCTGAAAAGTCAAGGAAGAATGGAGCAGGCTTGATTCGGGCTGGGCTTGTGCCTGGGCCTGGGCTGAGAGCTTCTGAAGAGGGGCGACTTCCCCGGGGGCCTGGCAACGATGCCCCTGAATCCATCCCCAAGTCCTGGGCCAAGTAGGGTGCCAGGCATTCTCATGGCGCCGAGAGCTTAGTGTGGTCCCGAAGAGAGGTTTGCCGGCCTGTCCTAGGGGCGTCCGTGAATGGGTGAGGGGTGAAGCACCCTCACCGCTGGGAGCTACAGGGCCTTGGGGTGCTGGTTTCCCCTCGTGTACCCCACCATGGTGCTGGGCAGTCTGGGAATGGAGGTAAGAACCCTTCCTCCCTTTGGGAGAGGGTGTGCGTGAGAGGGGGCATTTTATCTCCAGGTGAAAGGTCACATAATGCAGTCATCAGAGGAGCCCGTGCTGCGACAGCCCGGGAATCACCTGCGCGCAGGGGCTCGAAGACCAAATGGGGGCAGAGGGGATGGGCGCTCTGAGTCAGGGAGGAGCAGAGCTTTGTCAGCTGGGGAGGGCAAGGAGGGCTCCATGGAAGAGGCGGCCCTGGTCTGGGCTGGGGTGAGGCAGGGATAGGTCAGCCAGAAGGCGTGGTGGGGTGATGGTGGGCAGGGGTGTAACGGGAACCCCAGTGATGGTAATGACCAGAGATAGCCAATGTCGAGTGACACATCTATAAGGAAAGTAAGAGACTTGGTCTCTCTAAACCTCACTTTCTTCATCTAAAAATGGGGCTCGTAATGTGTCCCTCTGCACACGATGGTCGCTGTCAGGACAGAAGCTGTTTTCTTCCTTGTGGAATCAGGCCTGGTCTCGTTTTTATTCTTTTCCAGTGTGCTTTTCTGAATGAGGGCCTGAGGAGGCTCAATAAATATTTGTGAAACTCTTCAATAGGGGAGCAGGGGCTCATGCGGCCTGCAGGACACATGTGATTATAGGGGTTCAGGAAGCCCCACAGGGCTTCCTAGACATGAGGCGACAGCTGGAATCGATGGGCATCGGTTGGAAAAGGAGGTGAGATAAGGCTCTTCCAGGAGAGAGCACTGTGCCGGGTTCTGGACTGGAACCTCAGGAGTGACCACAGCGCATGGTCCCACTGCTAACCGGTACCAGCATCCCATCCATCACTGGCCTGTGCCAACATCCTGATGAGAGGTAGAGTGGAGAGCGACCCCAGTGGTTTGCAGAGCGTGAGTCTTTCTGGGTTAGAGGACCTCTGGGCCAGGTGAGCATTTCCGTCTCCGGCTCCCTCCGGGACGCGGTTGGTCTCGGAGGATTAAGATGGAACTAGAAATCAGGCAGCGTGTCTCAAAATGGAAGTCTTAGGTTGGTTCTCTTTTCTCCCTGGAGTTTTTTTGTCTTGGCTGGAGGGAGCCTTTTGAAGGTGGGAGTTTACAGTCTCATCCGGTATGGCTCCTTTGGTTGATCTTGAGGAAAATTCATCCCATTGCTTTCTGACCTTCAACTGTCCTCCGAATCCCAGACCCAGTTTCTGGGCTAGCCCTGACACATCTAATACCCGAAAGGAACAATCGGTAGGAGAAAAAAAGTTTGGTTCTTTAATTAAAAATCTATGTTTGGCTTGTGTTCAGAGGCATATTTTTGCATGTTAAAATGTTTCTTTTCTCTTTGTAGTTGGGCTTTGCTTATAAATGGAGCTGGCTCGGAGTCATATTAATTTAATTTTATCTGTGATCCAGATCAGCCTAGAATGCTATTAATTTGGATTTGACTGCCAACAGAAAACAACATTCACTATTATCTACTTTTTAGCTAGGTAATCGTGTAGTAATTAGGATGCGTGTTGTACATAATCTTGATTTAAATAATCCTCACTTAGTTTTTTGTCTACATAGATAAAAAAGCTATTTTGTCAGTATTTTGGAAGTAGGAAATTATCTTGATTATTTTAATCAAAATCAGCATTTGTAAATCGTGGCATTCTTTTACGAACAATTAATGTACAAGGCAGAGATTTGTCTCTCCGCCCTGCGTTGTAGATCTGTCACGAATGCATTAAGATAGAGCAGAAGTGGCAGTCTAGGGACCCCCAAACACACGTGCCCTGGCCTCAGCACTAGGTCTTGGTGGCCTGAGGGTTAGCTGTGGAGGTAGTTCTATGAGGTCTCAGATCCCAGTCGTTGGGACCTTGGGCAAGTTCTGGAAATGACTGGTTTCCTCCTTTGTAGACAAGAGACTGATATCTAGTGGGTGTTAGTTACAGCATGTTGGACTCCCCCAAACGTCACATTTTTTATGCTTTCATCACCAAGAGGAAGCGTTTCACTGCGAACCTGAGCAAGGATCAGAGCAAGGCTCTAGCTCTTTCTGTAGAGCTAGACAGTAAATATTTTAGGCTTTGCAGCCATAGGTTTTCCGTTGTATGTATTCAACTCTGCCCGTAGCTCAAAAGCAGCCGTAGATGATTCATAGACGAATGGGCGTGGGCTTGGTCCATGCGCCATAGTTTGTCAACCTCCAGTCTGGAGCAAAGCTTTGGAATCAGACAAACATCATTTGGAATCTGGTCTGATAGTCAGCTATCGCATGAGACCTTGGATAAAGTATGCGACCTGCCGCTTTTCCACATCAACCACAAGGCTGGAGTGAGGACTAGGTGAAGTTATACCAGGTGACAAGCCCTTAGCACAGAGCTGGGCACACAGCTCGGTAAGTAGTCACTATATCCTCACCTATGATTGCCTGTATCTCTTTTCTTGACCTTCCTCCATTCCTTTTCTTTGCTCCGGCCAATAGGAGGTGAAGAAGGGAAAGTCACAGGGCCAGTGGCCGGGGCTCCAGGGCCTCGTGGGAGGATCAGGAGCTCAGTAGCTGGAGAAGCTGGTGTTGGAGATGTGAATCCCCAGGGCCACTCCCAGGACTGACGCCCAGATGGGCAGAGTGGATCGTAATTTGCAACCAGTGTTTTTCACATTCGTGGGCTTTTTGTTGGTGATTTCGAAACAGCCCCCAAGTGTAGCGCTGCACAGTGTTCTAAGCACAGCAAGGCTGTGATGTGCCATACAGTGAAAATACGGCGTTAGATAATTTCATTTAGGTGTGAATCGTAAAGCCGTTGGCCATGAGTGAATGTTAATGAATCAACAATATGTAATAAAGAACGTGTGTTGAAACAGAAACACAGATAAAACAAGGTCGCGTATTTACTGAATTTCGAACATGGGCCCAGAGACTCTCGGAACCGAACTCTGTATTTCCCATAGCAGCCATGGTTTCGTAGTCACCAATTCTGTGTTCGCGGTGACTCTGCAGAAAGGAACTGTTGCAAATGACAAGTATCTAATGTAGCAGGTCATTGGTTCCAGGTGTGTAGTCAGAGTAAGAACCGGGTTATGGTGTCCTGAAGATGGAATGGGAGGCGAGGAAGTGTAGAGAGCGAGTGTAGACACGAGGAAGGGTAGAGAGCGAGTGTAGACACGTCCTCCGAGAAGTCGAAGTGAGAAGGGCGAGAAGCCAGAGGCGACTTCACACGGCGGGCGCTCGGTATGTGATTTTTCATTGAATCGAGAGAGGAACCTGAAGTCGGAGTTCCTTAATGGCTTCTTATGTTTTACAGTAGCTGGATGCTTCCTGTCACTTTGGAGAATCCTTAACATTGATTAAATAATTAAATTTCGGTCAAGGATCACCCCGGAGCACATTACATACAGTTGCCCATGGGACAAGCCGTCGGGTTACAGAATGGTACCTGCAATCTGGAGCACCTATCTTTGTGGCTTTCGATTTGGAACTTATATCTGAAGGTTGTATTTTTAAAATTTTATTATTTATTAAAGTATAGTTGACATACAGCATATTCGTTTCAGAGGTACAACATAGTGATTTGACACGTATATCCCTCATGATGTGACTGCCACGTAAGTCTAGTAACCATCTGCCACCATACGGTTATGATATTATTGACTATTTTCCCTGTGTTGTACATTACATCCTGTGGCTTATTTTATAACCGGAAGTTGTACTTCTAATTTCCCTTCCCCTTTTCCACCCACACCCCCAGCCCCGCTCCCATCTGGCAACCATCAGTTTGTTCTCTGTACCTATGAGTTTCTGTTTTGTTTGTTCATTTTTGAGGTTCCATATATAAGTGAAATCATACGGTTCATTGCAGCATTGTTTACAATAGCAAGATGTGGAAGCCACCTAGGTGTTTGTGGATGACTGGATAAAGAAGTCGTGGCACATACGTACAATGGAATATTAGTCAGCCGTAGAAAGGAATGAAATTTTGCCATTTGTGGAACATAGAGACCTAGAGGGTATAATGCTAAGTGAATGTTGTATTTTTAAAGCCTGTCTATTGGGTTAGGATTGCCAGATAAAACATAGAGCACCCAGTCACATTTGAATTTCAGATAAACACCAGATGCTTTTTTCGTCTATGTTCCACGCCCTGTTACTGAATCCAGCAACTCCGAATACGGTGCCTCGATGTTTGACTTCTCTCCTTGAAGTGGCGTCACTCTGGCACCTGGTGGAACTCCTGTTTCCGTGAACAGAGGGATGTGGGACTTCCCCAGCACCTCTGCCTAAGGGGATTTCAATCCGACACAGAGGCCACCTCACCTGTCAAGGCAGACGGCTGCGAACACTCCGAGAGCCCAGCTCATCAATCGTAGGGGACGCGCTGACATTCAGAAAGAATCCTGATGTCCTTCTCGCTCCCGCGAAGCTTCCCCTGGCATCACAGTAAGGAGCGAGGCGTGGTGCATCATGGACCTGGAAGCCTGTGGGTCATCTTGGCTTTGTCGCGGACCTGCCGGGTGACTTTGGATAGGTCGCTTGACCCTTCTGGGCCCTAGTTCTTCGGATCTGAACGTCAAGGCATTAAATAAGGTGCTCCTCACGTCCCTTCCCAGCTCTAAAACCCACTGACACTTTGAAAAGCAGGCAGATGTGATGGTCTTAATTTGAAAACCTAGAATTTTTCCATCTGGAGAGGAACCTACTGGCCATGATTAAAAAAAAAAAAAAGAAAGAAAAGATGCATTATATTTGTTTCCTAAATGCTTAAAAACATGATTGACTATACGAAAGGAAATCTCCAAACCCGTAAGGAAACATTACATTTTATAGTGTATCCTCTTTCCCATCGAGGAAACATTTGCAATCTGTTTAGGGCTGAGAAGTGTCTGAGCCATTACCGAGACACCACACCAGAGGCAAGAACTTGCCCCTGCTGCAGAATGACTACAAACACACGCAGCCCTGCAGTGGATCGCGGTGTACAACCCCACAAAGACAGGCGAGGCTGCGGCCAAGTCCATACATCACGAATAACAACCATGGGGACGGTGACAGCGGGAGCTTCCTGTACCCAGTGTTTGCTTTGTACCCAGGCACGGTTCTAGGCATCTTGTACACGTTATCTCCAGTTTCCACAATAGCAACCACCCCATCATAATCCATGTAGCACTGGCCTGATTTCTTTCTCCCTGCCCAATGGAAATCGGATTAGAGGGCTGGGGAAGGGAAGAATGATTCATCTTTAAAGGCTGGAGAAGAAAGACCAAATGATCGCTATCCTTGTTTTAGAGACGAGGAAACTGAGGCTCAGAGAGGTTAAGTGGCTTTCTGGGTCTGCTGCACACCAGCGGCAAAGCTGGTCTTAGAACTCCGGGGGGGATGGGGAAGGCTCCGGCCCTCCACCCCCACCCTCCACGTACCCTCAGCCTGATCAAAAAAAGGGGGACATACGAATGGTCTTCCTAAAGTTGACACGTTTATTCCCAGGACCGGAGAAATGGAGAGCTGTGAAGTCAAGAGCGTTCCTCTAATTACCAGCTCGGAGGTGAAAGCCTACCTGTATTTCCCAGGTAGATAAAAGTTTTTGAATCAGACCTGGCAAACGCTTGCGTATAGGAGGCTCTCTGATTTAAGGTAGAATGCTGTAATTAAGTATCATCATCCTTGCGAATCGCAACAGAAATACAGTGCGCTAGTCAGGCTTTCTCGCTGTGCACATGACCTTTACTAAAAGGTGATGCATTTGCACTTGTTTGCATGCGGGCTTCCTGTTCTGAGACAGTGCATCACTTCATGGGTGGACAGCCTCACTCCTGAGGACTTTGGTAGTGCAAATAAAGCCAGTCTTCTATTTTTAGGAGGCAGTAAAACCCAAGAAGAGAGAACACGGTACCTGGACCTTAAGTTCAGATCTTACCTCGGTCCCTCAGCCTTTCTGGAGGTGGAAAGCACTGTCTTCTACCTCTTTGCGGGGCGTTTGCATGAGCTGCTTTCTTCGCCTGGGATGTTCTCACTGGATCTGCTCGCAGGGCACATGAAGACATTGGGGGCATGAGGAAGGGTTGAGCCTCACCAGAGGCGGTGTAACCTTTGACCCATGTCACATCGGTTGAAGGAGGTAGGATGTCATCCAGAACGAGTTCCCAGCTGCGAGACGAGGTGCGGACGCCAGCTAGGGGAGGAGAGCGGGGTGCTGGAAGGTTTGGCAAGAGAGTGGCAAGTGTGCAGATGTTCCTCGGGAGCACAATTTTGCGATTATGAGCGTGTAACTGCTCACTTACAAGGCTGGATTCCTCTATCGGGGGTCACCTGACTTCTCAGGTAAGCCTCCTTTAGAAGACTCAGTTGCCATGTAATCTAAAAACACCAAGTGTCAAGTTGGTTTAATAAAAATGAGCAGATCGATTCCAACGCAATCATGCCTGTCACTGGGGGCCAGGTCTACGAGGCGCTTCACAAGGCGTGTCTCATCGAACTTTCAGCACCTCTCCGCGAGGCCCAAATTATCATCACACCCATTTTACAGGTGACGAAATTAAGGCTTGGAGCTCAAGTAACTTGCCTGAGGTCACACAGCTAGGCAAGTGGTAAGGTCGGGTTTCAAACTCAGGCCTGTTTGGTTGCAAAACTCAAACTCTCTACCACTGTAATAAACCATTTACAACAGTTAAGTTAAGGAGCTAGATTTATGGAGGGTTCTGCCTGAGCAGACTCTGTAAGACTCACTGTTATCAAATGCCTGTAAGAGTTAAGATTTTACATTGACTTTTAATTTTTATTAAAAACGATACACCGTCATGCCCTAAATGGGAAGGTTTCATCCATGTAGTGGATTCTGAAGATTGTCGTGAGAGGCAGAATAGATTTGGAGAGGTCACCGCCTTCTACCAGGACTCTACCTTCTATGGGGTGTTTGAGCTGCAAGGGACCTCAGGGCCTTGGGAGTCACCTCGCCCCATGGGTCCAACATTTCCAGCCCAAAGGTGCCCTTTGAATGTCAGATTTGTCCTGGGAGGGTAGCTGTCCTTTCGTTTAGTCCCTAGACAAGGCTCCGTGAGTATAGGGGCTCTCGAGCCCTGCTAACAGTAACTCTGTAGTTGTCCCTTCCCCGTTAGGAACCCCGTGAGTCCAGCCCCTCTGGGAGCCCAGAGGTGTGACTGGCTCAGGGCCAGAGGATGCCATCCGTAAAGCCACTGAGGGTAGTGTAGGCAGAGCTGGCTCTTGGCCCAGGCCCTTGACCCCTGGGTTCGTGGGCTTTCTGCAATGCCTCACAGACATTACCTAGCCCATGAGATAACTAGGAAGTGGCTCGTAGTCCCGAGGGAGCTCGTGCTCAGCACAACGTGACACATTCACCACGTTGCCTTCTCTCCCTTGCGAAGTTGGAATAGTCAGCAACATCCTCTATTGTTGGCTCTTGGAAACCTTGACAGTGGCTCTCACAGGTTTTCTTTTCTCAAGGTTAAGTTTTCCTACTTCGAGTGAGATGGTGAGAGACAGGAGCATCGCCGAGGAGATGAAGGCATGGCGAAGTGTCCAGGAGCCCAGAAACCTGTAAAAATGAGAGCGATCTGTCTGGAGAAGACTTGGGCTTGTTGGGCACAACCAACTCTCTTCAAGCACAGGAAGGAATACTGCTTGGAAGGGAAAACTAGTCTATTTCTTAACGGCCATAAAGATGGCTGAACTAGGACTAACTGGTGGACCGGATGAGCCTCGAGCTACCTCTCAAGTCAGAGACTCTGTGAACTGCAGTGAACAAGTTTCCTTTCTTACCCTGGTGTCTCTCTTTAGACTCTCTCCCTCCTGTCCCGTAGGGACAAAATGGACCCTCAAACTCTAATGTCTGATTTAAAATAACCAGAGGGACTATTATAACTGGCACAGGAGTGACAAGACAGCACAATTCAACTCCTTCATTTTCCTAATAATGAATAAAATCACACCAGCAATTTCCCGTTGAATACATTTGTCAGTCAAAGACCCAACACTAGAGAGCTCCTCCCTTCCTCCCAAGAGTGTCCTCGGGGTGCTATCTGTGAGCAGGAGGAAGCACACTTCTCAGTGTCGTTATAGCTGGAGCAAATAGGCTGAGAGCTTGTTTAATTTTTTAAAAGAGGGTTCTCCAGCTTTTGGCCAGTCTAATGAAAACTGGTCTGTATCTACTTTGGCTGAATCCTTTGCACAATGACACTGCCCTGTTCTATAATTTCTGCTAATTGCCACTTGAACAAAAGCCACATTGTATAGCTTCTCGGCTGCCTCAGAGTAGAACTGGCCAGGATGTCTAAAGCATTCTCATCATGAAAACTCCTTCCCTAGGACTGGCTGTGTTTATCTACGCTGCAGAGGCTGAAAGCATATTTTCAAACTGGATCTGAGTATGTTTCAGAAAAGAATTTAAACAGAGACCACGAGTTGGCAACTCAAATATTTACACGCTGATGGCATCACCTTTTAACGTTTCTATAGAGTAAGAATAATTGTGACTTAATAAGTGAAGACTTCAAGAATTTCTGTTTTGAAATGAGCTCATTCACTTCCGGAACTTAACAGATTTTCTTAGAGTTTGGCGTGTTGGGGATAGCAGCAAGTAAAATGGTGAATTTAGGGGCGCCTCTACATCCTTGGGTTCTCAGTGAATGTTTTCAGGCTCTTCAAACAGCTATCCATGCCCAGAGAACCTTCTGTTCACGGGCCTTCGGAAACACAGAGGCATGAGATTGTAAGGTGGGAAGATGCTTTAGAGGTCATTGCAATCTACTCACTCAACCATCTATTTTGAAAACCTGATTTCAGTATCTTCAGACTAAATCAGAGCTTTGTCACCTTTGAGGATTGATACAAACTATGAAAACTATTCCCAGTTTCAGGTATTTCATAGAGATGCTGAAATTGAGACCTACATCGTCTCAACCTCTCCACCACCCCATAGAGCACACTTTAAGAAAATTTAACCTGGATAAATACGGTTGGTCCAAGGCCGAGGTACTCACGATGACCTGGCTGGGTGGGCTGCCCTAGACTTTGTCTTTCACAAAGTAATCACTTAAAAAAAATTAAAGGTTTTGAGATAGGGTTGCCAATTTTTAATTTAGTTGACATAAAAACAAGGTCATCTATGATCACCAACATTCTATAAAAGAAAGAACATTTTAATCCAGAATATGTAGTAAGGTCATAATTTTGGCATAAAAGAGAATGATTCAAACAAATGTGGCTTTATGAAAAGCGGATCGAATTGTTCTATTTTTAAAACGTCACCAAAACTTTATCAAGCATTAATCCTGGTGTTTGGCAACCACAGCGGTCAGGATTTCGGCCATTTCTCTTACTTTGGCAAACTGCGTAGAAGATGCACAGAAAAGCTTTTGTTCAAGGGGCGATCCGTAGGCATGATGCAACAGGGCGGGGGACCACGTGAAGGATTTAGTCAAAGCAGATTCAAATCCCCGGTCCAGCGTCGTTACCCACCCATTCCACAGTGGCTGTGCAACCTCTCCCCGATCATAGGCAGCCAAGGGAAACTTGCCACGTTCAAGACTGAGTTTTGAGGTGGTCGCAGTTGTTACAAAGTCCGTACGGTGACCTGAAACCCACCACTCGCTGTCCCTCTGGGGCCGCAGGAAACAAACTTAATTTCTTTCCCTCATAACAACCCTTCACGGACTTGCAGGCAGCCAGCCTGTCCTTCCTCCCCAGTATCTTTATCTTGAACGTGGGAAACGTTTCGGATCCTTTCATAATTTCAAGCTGTCTTACCTTCCCGCTGGCGGTGACCTGGGATTCCGTCCAGTTTGTCTTAGACGGTGGTGTGCAGAGCTGAACTCCAGACCTTAGAGAGACTTGACCATCTTAGAGGAGTGGGAATTATTGCCTTTCTCTTATGGATTGTTTCTTTTTGTTTTGTTTTTAAGTAAAAGCAGTCTGATACTGAATTAGTATTTTTAACTCAAATTGAACGTGCAATTAAGACCAGTAGAGTTTTTATTCATATGATTCAGTTGATCATCTCCTTTTATAAATGTGCTCATTCCACCTTTTTACCCCTGACCCTGTTGCAGCCCTTACCAGTCTCACCATCCAAACTGTTCTCTCATGAAGCCAGCATTCCTAATACAAAACCAAAGACATTACAAAAAACAAACCCAAACTACAGTTCTATAACTTTTATGAATACAGAGGCAAAAATCCTTAACAAAATGTTAACAAATTGAACCCAGCAATATATAAAAAAGGATACTACATCATGATCAAATGGGGTTTATACCAGGAATATAAGGTTAGTTTAACACTAAAAATCAGTCATTGTAAAGTAGAAAAATCAAATAATTATTTCAGCAAATGCAGAAAAAATATCTGGAAAAAATCTAACACCTATTTATGATTAAAAAAAAAAACTTTAGAGCTATCTAGGGACAGAAGGAAACTTTTTCAATTTGTTAAAAGCCATCCATATAAAACCTACATCATATCATATATAATAGTGAAAGAATGGATCTTTTTCTATGAGATAGGAAAAAAGTAAGGATGTTTCCTTTTATCACTCCTGTTCAACGTTGTAATGATGGTCTTAGCTAGTACAATAAGACAATAAAATGAAATAAAAAGCATCAGAGAGTAAGGGAAGAAGTAAAACTATCTTCATTAGCAGAGAACATGATTACATATACAGAAAAATCCTATGAAATTGATGAAAAAGTTACCAGAACTAATAGTAAAGTTTAGGTACATGATCATCATTTAAAAACCAATGTTTCTATATGCTAGCAATAGACAATATAAAAATTAAATAAAAATACATTTATAATGGCATAAAACACTAAATACTTAGGGGAAAATTTAAAATGTGTGCAAAACTTGTTTCCTGAAAACCTCAGAATATTACTGAGAAATTAAGCTCTAAATAAATGGAAATACCACACTCATGGGTAGAAAAAGTCAATATTGTTAAGCTGTCAGTTCTCCCCAAATAAATCTGTTGGTTCATGGTTCAGTGAAATCACAATCAAAATGTCACAGGCTTTTTTTTTTTTTTTGGTTGAAATTAACAAGCCCCTACCCCAAAAACCTCAAAGTTGCAGAACTTACAATATTTAATTTCAAGACTTACCACAAACCTACAGTAAATAAAGGACTATAGAATTAGCATAAAGTATAGAAATATAGGCCAGTGGACCAGAATAGAGACTCCAGAAATACACCTGCATACTTATGGACACCTGATAATTGGCAAAGACGCTAAAATAATTCAGTAGGGTAAGCATAGTCTTTTTTGACAAATCGTGTTGAAATGACTTAATATCCATGTGGAAAAAAAATCATCCTGACTCATACCACAACAAATATTAATTTGAGATGAGTCATAGACTTAAACACACAGGTTATAACTATAAAATTTCTAGAAAAAATAAGAGAAAATCTCTGATTTCGGAATAGGCAAACTTTCTTGGACCACAAAAAAACACAAACCATAACCAAAAAAATGTATAAATGGAATTCATTAAAATTCAAAACTTCTGCTCTTGGAAAGACACCATTAAGAAAGTGAATAGACAAGTTCCAGACAGATAATATTTGTAATTAATATATATATATATATATATATATATATATATATATATATATATATATATATATATATATATATATATTTGACAAAGGCCTTGTATTTGGAATATACAAAGAACTCTTACAACTCAAAAATAAGAAAAATAATTTAAAAAATATTTGCAATGACATTTGACAAAAGAAGATATATGAATGGCCAATGAGTATATGAGAAGAAGTTCAGCATCAATGGTCATTAAGGAAATGCAAATCCAGATAAACTACTCGTTCACTAGAGTGGTTCAAACGGAAAAGACCGAAATATTATGTGTTGGCGAGAACAGGGCAGCGACACGAGCCCTCGCGCATTTCCGGCGAGAGGGAGAGATGGAGAAACCGCTTTATAAAACACGTCGACAGTCTCTTCTGAGTTAAACACACATCATCATACGATCCTAAATTCCACTTCTAAGTATTTATGTGAAAGAAAGGAAAACATGCTCACAAGAAGATTCGGACGGGGATATTCATAGATGCTTTCTTCTTAATAGACTTGAGTATCCGTCAGAGGTGAATGGACAGACGAATTGTGCTATATCCACACGAGGCAGGACTTTAGCAATAAAAAGGGTTGAATGACCGATACAGGCAAGGTAGATGCTGAACAAAGGAAGTCAGACATAAAAGGGTACTAACACATGATGCCATTTCGATGAAGTGCTAGAACAGGCAAAACTAATCTACAGTGAAAGACAGCAGCAGATCAGGTGTTGCCTGGGGCTGGGACTTGGTGTTGGGGACCGACTGCGAAGTGACATGAGGAAACTTGTCTGAGAGAATCCTTTTTTACTCTAGTTGTCTCTGCCTTAATATGAACAGTGCTGTTTCATGCTCAACTGTTTCTGGTATGGATGATACGTTATTTGGCTGCTGGTTTGTCCTGGCTCCTTACCTTACTTAGGGTGCTGGGAAATTCGGCCCTCAACGGTGTGATATGGGGCCCGTGGGCTGCTGACAAACTTTCTTGGGTGTCCTCCCGCAAATACCCAGAACTGTGATTCCCTTATGTCAGCTAGCGTTTATTGAGTACCGCCCACGTGCCGGGTATATGTGCTGAGTGCTTTTCCATCCTGATGGCGTTCAGTCCTCAAACCAGCCCCCGGAAGTGGGCACCCTCACCTCGTAGATGAAGATTTTGAAGTTTGGAGAGGCCAGTCATTACCCAGTTCATGTATGTGCATGGAGAGGTGTTGGTGGTGGGGATGGATTTGAGCCCCAGAGGCTACACTCTGGGTCACTCCGTATACAACACCCTGCCTTTGTTCAGACAGAAATGCACTTTGACCTGCTGCAATCGTAAACACAATTTTTTAGCAAAATAATCGGATGTAGCATTAGATAATAGTGACATCACAGTGACCTCTGGGTATCACTCTTGAGCGTAAACCCTGATGAAGAAGTAAATGAGCAAAAGGGACAGCTAAGAAGACTGATGAGGATTTATGAAAACAAAACAAAAAATCTACCCACAGTAGGAAAAAAAACAGTATCCCAGGGTATGTTGGCGTTGGTATGGGTTTAGCTCAAACCCCAGCATATTCTAAGGAGACGGAGTGGGATTGGAAGGTGTGTAGACAGACCTGGATTAGGATCCTGTCTCCATCACCCTGGATCTGTTTATACCTGGGGAGCTTATTTGACTCGAACCCAGGCTCTGCATCTATTAAGAAAGGGTCATCCTTTCACTCAGAATTTTGGATGATTAAGTCAAATAATGTTCATTAACTAGACAAAACCAAGGCTGGCACATGTAGGCATTCAACAAACAAGAGCTTTAGAAAGTTCTGGATCCAGGATTTTGTGATGTTGATAACAGTGGTGAGCTGGAGGAATGAGAAGTTTTGAACCATGTTCCAAATTATTAAAAAAAAAAAAAAAGGAATCGATTGTACCTTTGGTAGTTTGAGTATAAATATCTTTATTGTATTTTGAAACTTGAAATTGTTGAGACACTGATATTAGAATTTTATATTCTCGGGAGTTTTCCATTTCCCCACCACCGATGAAAGTAGGCATTTCAATATTTACTCCGAATCTGTTAGAATTTTCAGGAGACGATTTATCACTTCTGTGAGTAACAGCATTTAGTGTTCTCAAGCACCAGGAACAAATTTTGTCCTTTTAATCATTGAGCGGATCAGAGTTGGGCTACTGAGCCACCGTTATTAGTGGCCGGGTTTCATTCAGTGGATGGATGTATTTCCTGCTTGCCGTACCCGCTCCCGCACGACGCACGTACATTTACTTTCTGGGGACTCGCCGAGGTCGGGATAACGAAAGGGGCCACTTCGGAATGCCCCTCGAGGTGGAGCGAGATGTACCATGGTACCTCAGTGATGTGCTAAGGCCATCTGGACAGCGTTAACGTGTGCCGTCCAGCGGATGTGCCAACCGTAGGCTCCAAAGAGCCTCCTCCTCTCCCTGCTGGGTGAAGATGAGTGAGGGCTGGCACGGGTGCGTCTCAGAGGCTGGAAAGAAGGGAATGGGGTCCAGGGAGATGAGATTCTCCTGGAGGAGGGGCCTTGGTTTTTAGTGACTGTGTGTGTGTTTGGGGTGGCCGGATGGAATAGTTTATGTTCCCTGGAGGGACACAAGTGGGAGGAGACTGGAGAGGCTGTCTCCATTCCCCTCCTGCCTGGGACACGGTGTGGTGGGGGTCTGGCAGCTCCGTGCTGCCAGAATCGAGTGGCACTGGGTTCGGGTTCGGTAGTCGCTGGATTTTATTTCATTGCTATTTTCTGAGCATCTGCTGTGTGCCAAGCCCTGTGCTTCAGGCTGGGGTTAGGAAGAGGGACCTGGCGTGGGGCACAGAAAAAGACGCAGAGCCAGCACGATGAGATGGAGGTGGCCAGAGGGAGCCCATGGAGAGGGGCTTGCGCGTGCTGAGGGTCAGGAGGAGCTGCACAGAAGACAGAAACAATTCCACAAGCCTTGAGGATGAACTGGCGTTTCCCGCGCAGACGGTGGCATGGAGCACATTGCATGCTTTGGTTTCGCAGAGACTGAAGGATGGGAGACACGGCTCTGGAAACAGCTGGGGTGGACTTGGGGGGCTCTGTGACACTTATTTTGTGATCTCGGGCAAATGACTTTACCCTGTGAGCTTTAGTTTCCTCACCCGGAAACTGGGGGACTAATACTCCCTGCCTTGTAGAGTTGTTTCAAAGACTCCATGTTGAAATCGAAGTGCAGTGCATGGCACACGTAATGAATATATTGGTATTTATGTAATACCATAAGGATGTAATCGATGGAACGGCTGTGGCTTGGATTCTGCCCCACACCAGGCAAGTCAATTCACTTCTTTAGATCCGATTCCTCATCTGTAAAATGGGCACGTTGGACTAGGTGACCTCCAAGCTTCTTTCCATCTCGAAAATCCTGTGATATATTGCTTTGCACACTAATTCTCCTCTCTCGTAGAATATTTTTCTCCTAGGTGCTTTTTGAGCCTTTGCGATGCCTAGAACAGCGCTTTGCTCAGTTACGGCTTAATCAATGAGAACAGAGCAACAGCCACAAACTTGCTGTTTGCTTAAATACCACATGGCCATAAACACGGTTCTCGTTTAAGCATTTCTTAGCATGTATGTGACAGCGCCGCCTTCCAAACAGAATGAATCCATTCTTTCCATGAGTGAAAAGGATGTGTGGCTTTGAACTTGCAGAGTCTGACATCTATCTATTTTCTCAGGGCAGAGGCAGGCAAGATGCTGGTGTCTGGCATGCAGAGCTGCACGCAGGCGAAGGAAGGGTGGGCATGGTACTTTCTTGGAGGCGGGGGCTGTTGCTTTGGGAGGAGCTGGCATCCCTCTCAGGCCTCCGCGCGGCGCAGGGTGATGCTCCTCCGCTCTGCGGCAATCCGCCCCCGTCCACGTATCTGCCTTTCGAGTTCCACGTGTAGGTGTTTCGGCCTGTAAGGAACTTCCTTACGTTTCATGGTCGTTACGGATCCGGATTTTTATGTTCTTGGCCATGCCTCTTCAATAAGAGAGATCGTATCACCCAATGCTTAAAAAAGAAGCGATCTCAGTCAGTGAATTATGCTCTACTAAAATAAATAAATAAACAAACAAACATGGGAGACGATATCCGAACGAGGAGGTCTGAAGAAGCCCACGAAAGGGAGAAGAGCGTTCAGGTGGCTGGCGGTGCTCTGCGCCTCCCCTTCGGCCGCTGCTCCGGGAGACACAGTGCAGGCGGGCCCTTTATTTGCGTGTTCTGAGTCACCGACACGACTTCCGCTCTGTTTGTAGATGGATGGAAAACGCATCCCGTTAACGAGTGTTCTTGGACTTTATTAAAATCGAGACCACTTTACCTTAATCAGAACAGAAAACGGCCCTCGATTTGAATCTGTTCTCACGAGGAAGGTAGCATCGAGGGTTAAAAATGAAGCAAATGTATTTTTATCATTATTATTACGGCATCTACATTTTGATCTTGAAGACTTTTTGGGGTCCCATTCTTCCTCATCTCCTCCAGCCGCTGCGTTTGCTGGGCAACATAACGGTACACAATTTTTCTCTCTTGTTGAAAGAGTCATTGCCCTGACACCTTCTTTGGTCAGTGGGGCCACAGGGTGCCCTCCGAGCCCCTGCGCAAGCTGAACTGAACCACTGTGCAGTGGCTGAGAAAGCATTCTGCCACTCACAGGATGCGATCTTGCATTAAAGGCTGCTGAATAATCCTATGTAGAAGCGAGAATGGGATGCGTTGCTACCCGCTGGAGGCCGCGTCAGCATAGTCACCGCATTGGGCTCACCTGGATTTTCAGGTTATGCCGATAGTGGGTCCTTCAGCTTTAAGTAAAAGGAGGGGGAAGAAATCCACCAAAATCCCTAAAACCTTTTCAACATCCGTAATGTCCCATTTCTGCCAACCAGAATCTCACGCCAGTGATTTGCTCAACAGCTGGGTGATGACATGCTTTTTGGGTACGATATATACACTAGGCCATTAGTCTGCAAGCAGCAGTTGTCAGCTTTGTTCCCATTTAGAGTAATTTTCTCACTAATATGGCATATTCTTCAGGGATAAAATGCATTTTCCAGCCAGATATTCCCTCTAATAGTGAAGTTGGTTTAATGATCGGATTTCAGCCAGGGGAAGGTAAGTCTGCGATTGCCGCTGGTTATATATTGAAGCTACCGAAAATGAAAAGGCTTATTTTAAAACACATTCACATGAACAGGCAAAAATCTCTCCTTTCCAGATTAATGAAGCTCATTTGAGGGGAAGCTTAGGTGCGAATTTAAGAGCTAAGTAAGATACTCAGAACCTTTTGGTGCAAAGCTGCAGATCGGTATATGTTTTTGAACTGTGAGGATAGATGGTGTGGTTTTAATACGGGCAAGGATGACCAGTGAGCTACGAAGAGGCAGGTGTCTCTAGGCCAACACTCCCTGAAATGACGACATATAATTTTTTTCTTCCACGTAGGGGCCTTGAATATTCAAATCAATTAAACAATTCCCACCCTGCAAACTTGCATGTCAAACCTCAGCCTGTGGCCAATTTATTTGGTTGAATTACAATCCCCCTGAAAAGCAGCGGGTCCTAATGGAAGAGCTGACGGAGCCTTAGCTACATGTGGCGAGTGAGGCTGCTATAATTAACTCGGCTCTGGATCCTCCTCCCTCATTAATATTTTAAAGATTTTTAATTAAAATAATTACACAAATTTATGAAAAATACCTCAGTACCTAAAGTACTTTTCCAATGCCTCAAGTCTCAATGGTTCCCCTTCCTGATGTCACTTAGGTGTGAATTTCTCCCCTGGTCCCAGTTTGGAGGGTTTGGGGGGGGCAAAGACTTGCTTCTGAAACTGAGACCTCCCTCTCCCTCTCCCTCTGCCTCTGTCCCTCCGTATTGGGAGTGGCGTGTCCACAACTAGCCTTCCAGTCTTTTCAACATGGATGCTTCTTTTTTTCCTCTCTCTCTCCTTTTATTCCTGACTCTTTTATCCTCCTGGGCTCGTTCCCCGGAGTGGCAGGCCCTTCCTTTTTCCTTTCTTCACCTGTTTGCAGACCTTCCAGGGCGGTAGAGCGGAAGGGTCAGCAAACTTTTTCTGTAAAGGGCCAGATAAGAAATAGATTAAGCTCTGTGGGCCGTATAATCCTTGTCGCCTCTCAACTCGGCTGGTTTAGCGTGAAGGTGTGTGTAGACCATATGTAAATGAGTGAGCATGGCTGCGTTCCAATAAAACTTTATTGATTGGTAGGGAAATTTGAATTTCATGTCATTTTCGCATGTCACAAAATGTACTTTAAAACATTTCCTTTCCAACCATTTACAAATGTAAAAATTATTCTTAGCTCTCCAGCCATTATCAAACATGCAGCAGGCAGGGTTTGGCCCTCAGGACGTAGTTTGCTAACCCCTTGTAGAGTCGGTTGATGAAGAACTTGGCTCTTCATCTGGGGTCAGACTCCTTCCGTGGCTGTTTTGGCTGTTGTAGTGTTCAGGCTATGTGACTATGGACCCGTGGTTGGCCCTCTCTGTGTCTCCCAGTATAGAACATGAAGCTGATGAACATGATGATACTTCCCTTGGGGTCTGGTTCTGATCGTCAACGTGATAATTCATGAAAAGCAGGCAGCACAGTGCCCAGCATGTCATAAAGCAGTGATGGTGCTCACTGAGGAGACATCTCTTCTCGGCTCTGGCATTAACTTGCTGTGTGACCTTGAACAAATTTTTCTAGACCTTGGATCTCTCATGTATTAAGGCCTTGGATCTCTCATTTATTAAAACAAACAAAAATCTAAAACCGAAAATACCCAGGCTTGGCCTAGAACATCCAGGAACCACATCTGGCCCAGGAGACCTGGTCCCTCCGGGATGAGTTCAACATTTGTTGGCATTCGGGTGGTAGCCCCTGGTGGGATGTGCTTCTAGGTGTGTTCTGATTCTACAGTTGCTGATCGAATATGCCCTAAACGCAGGACACTGCATTGTGAGTTGACGTCTTTTGGGTGCTCCTTGAAGGAAAGAACTGGGGTCCTTTTGTTTTTGTGACCGGTCCCCATTCGTTGAGCATCTCCCGAGCCGCAGGTACGGCTCAGTTACTATCTTCACTAGCCTCGTGTAGGAGGGCACTCAGCCTCATGTTATACACGAGGAATGACCTTGGAGAGGTTAAGGCTGGCCCTAAATCACTCAGGAATTTGAACCGAGGTTGTCCTGACTCTAAAACCCAAACTCGAGTCATTTTCTTTATGACCGTTGCCATGTCTATACAGCATCTGCCGTATCGCCTACTTAATATTTTAAAAATAGCCTTGCTATTTTTAGTTAGATTTCTGTTTAAAAGATTTTCTTGGAAACAAAATTTATTTTGTACTATGGCTGTGAGGTGCTATTTATATTTTACTAATAAACATTAGTAAAGTAAAATAAAGTAAAAATGTGTTCATAATGTAGACCATTGAAAATCATCTACGGATGGTCAGTCATATGTGTCTGCCCTTCAGGAAACATGCACTAGCCTCTTGTGCTCCCAGCTGAATGTGGCCAGAGGCTTGGCTTCTGGCTGGTCCTTGGATGGCCCAGCCCTTCTTATGGCCTTGGCTACCATTTCCAATTCCCGTCCGTCTCCGTCCTGGGCTTAGCACTTGGCAGGGGACTTCCTCTCATCTCCTCCCCGGCTTGCTCCAAAGCCAGCTTCTGCAGCTTCCAGTTGGACGAGCTCCCTGGTCACCAGGCCGGACTCTGGAGCTGGCCTTGCCATCTTTCCTGCACCACTGCCCCCGCTTCATACAGCGACATTCTGGATTTCTGAGTGCCCAGGCGCAGGTCCATTTTTGCACTCGCCTGTTCAACAGCTCACCACTGTGACAGGATTTCCAGCCTCACTGAGACCTGTGTTCTGATCCCGCCTGGGCCTCTTGCCAGCTGTGTGGTTTCACTCGTCCAAGCCTGACCCCTTGAAGCCTCCACTGCTTACCTGTGAAATGGGGATATTACTAAAATGTTCCCCAGGGATGTCATGAGGATGTACGAGAGAAGGAGAGAGTATCATGCGCATCAGTAAGAAGCAGCGGCTCTGGAGACAGAGCTGGGATCCAGCCCCCTCCGCTGCTGCCTGGAGTTTAACCTGCCCGCAGTAACGCTGATGAGGCTCTGACAGCGGAGGTGTGGAGTCCCTGACACCTCTCTGTCTGCTTGCTTCCCTCCCCTCGTGGCCTTTCTTGGTCTGAACATGGCTCCCTTTTGGACACATCACAAGTCGACTCTTCTCCTGGAGACATCTGAGCGACAGCGTTGGCCCGGCCCGCTGTGGACTCCTGCCCCCCGCCTGTCTGAGGAAGCAGGCGGGGCTCCCGCCAGGGCCCCGCACGGGCCAGGCCCCAGCCCCGTGCTACCATTGACTCGTACTTGAATCCACCTCGTCCTGATTTTATGAGAACCAGCCCTGAAAATCCCCATGTTCAAAAGACGACACCAGGGAACCGTGGAGCAGGCTCGTCATTTGAATAATCAGCCATTTAGTGACATGTCTAGCCCGGTTTAATGACTGAATCAGTGAAAGTATGACCCCGAGTGCCGGTTAACTTTTAAAATAGCTGTGCCCACTGCATGACACAGCCAACAGGAAGCCATTAAGGCACGAGCAATTACCACTTCCATCCATTGGCGAAGTCCCTATTTTATTTTAATCTGTGTAAGTGCATTTTCTGCACGAGGTTAAAATAGAAATCCCTTCTCCTGAACAAGACTGGTTTTCTGGCTGACTTGAGAGCACAATTTACAACTGATTTAATTTGTTCTTCACAAACATTCGTAATGACATTACCCCGGCGCATATACAGACCGCCTCCTCTTATTCCATTAACTCCCAAATCGGGTTTAAAGACCATATTGATGCTAGATGTTATTATGGGTGATTATCAAAACAACAGACAACTCGGCAAAGTGTTTACTAACTGGTTTATATATAATTTCTGTAATAATGACAACAGATGGTAATGCTGCAAACACTAAATCACGCTTTTTCGCCGCTGAAACAAATTGGCAGCCTGCAGTACAGAAATGGTGTACGTAGCTACACACAGATGCTTCACTCATCAACTACAGTGTTCATCTTATTAGGAAATGGGTCTGTTACCGCTATTACAGGTAATCTTTCCATTTACAATTACAAAATGTATATTTTCAATGACAATGGTTTTCTGCAGCTAAGCTGCCTGAAGGATACCCACCATCCCCCCCTCCCCGCCCTAATCACCACCCTGCGAATGCGTGCCCCCGGCCAAGCCACGCGCAGGGGTGTGTTTGTCCTAGTTAATGGCGGTGGCTTGGCTGCATTTCAGTTGCATGGAGATGAGGCTCTTCTCATAGACCCGCCACCTCTCCTTGGAAGGGCCGTGATGCAGCCCCAGGAGGTGGGTCCATCAGTGCTTTAGAGGCGGTATGTGAACGGGGTGAAAAGCCGCTGAAGCCCGGGGGACCCTTCCTCACGTTGGTGCGTGTGGCCTGCACATTTCCGGTCCCTCGAGAGTGAGAGAGTTTTGGGTGTGGGAGAGAACCTGTCTTGGATGAGCTCCGCCTCCACTTTTTAGTGATGAGAAGCTAATTTGCAGAAGGCCCACGGAGGAGGGGACTTGCCCGGGTCACGGGGTGGCAGTGCTAGGACACTTATACAGGACCTGATCCGGAGCTCAATGTTCTCTTGCCCCAAGTGGGAACCTTCTGCCATGGCAGGCGCTATCAGCACGACCCAGGGCGCCCATGGTTAGGAAACATGGCGGCAGCCGAGTCTCAATGGTCCCTTGGTGAGCACCGCACACACATTCCCTCGCCGAATTCTGCAGACAGGAGGTGGGCGCCACTGTCCCATCTTACAGGTGAGAAACTCACGGGACACCAAGGCGAAGTCACTTGCCCAGGCTCCTGGGTTCCTTTAGGGCTGGGATTTGAACCGGTGATTCAGGCTGGTGGCAGGTTACAGTCTGTGGGCTAACCACTCAGCTATACTGCCTTTCTGGAGTAGGGTGGGGTGCCCATGCTCTCTTAGGACAAAACAGAACAAACATGGAGTTGAATGTGGGGGCAGCGGGCAGGCGGCGGTGCGAGCATTTCTGGCCTCGTGGAGCTCCCAGCCTCCAGCTGCATGATGTTTTGCTTTTCCCATCAAGATGTCAGCTGATTCCTACGCCAGGTCGCTGAAGTTGCACGTGGGCTGGCGGGAGAAGAGGGGGTGTGGACGCTGAGGCACAGAGCTGAGAGTGGCGCTCCATTCCCGCCCCCCGCTTCCCCATCGGGGTGCCCGGGGCAAGTCCTTTGCCTCCACGCCTCTGTCTCCCCTTCGATGGCCTCATCTACAGAGGAGGCTACCCGTGGTGCCTGTTCCCAGTAACTGTGCAGGAAGGAGATGGGGACCCAGTAGTTCCTGCTCGTAGGGAGTTAGAACCATGCCCCACACGGAGCAGGGGCTCAGAGAAGTCGGCTTTGTTTGCTGCTGTTGTGGGGATGACCATCCATCGGCCCACTCCGGGCTCTGGGCGGCCCCTCGTAGCGTTGGGGGTGCTTGCCTCTGCCAGCATGGCTCTTGTTTCTGAGGGGCCCCTCACTCCTTCCCCCTGGGATCTCATGCTGGTTTTCCATGCCTTGCAGTGAATTTGTTTATTTCTTTGCTATCTGATGTCATGCCTGGTCTGGGCCCCGATCACTGTGCTGATTGGGCTACCGTGTGTCTCAGATCACAGACAGAGGAAGTCGTGGGGGGCAGATGAGGCAACAGGGCCAGAACAGAGGTGGCGTGCTCTAGGTCCCGCAGTGCTAGAGCCACACCTTCTCTCTCATCTTGAAAAGTCATGAGGACAAAAGGGGACCGAGGATGGGGCATGCCTGGGCATTGCAGTCACCCAGGAAGCGTCCAGCCCTGCACCCCCTCCCGCCGCACGTGACTGAGAGTGGACTTCTCACCTCCTCAGGCCGGGGCTGCATCTGACACTCCTCTGTGGCCCACCTGTGGCCTGGATCCCATGGTCCTCACAAGATGTCCTATTGGCAGGCCAGTGGGAGCTCCACCAGGCTGTGGGAGCAGCTTCTTTATCATTTTTGGAGAGTGGGTGATACCCTTTGGCTCCCCACCTCCATAATTATTTTTGGAGGCAGCAGTATGCGTACCTCTTAGCCAGGAGCAAGAGCTCAGACCAGCCCCAGGTAGTGCGTGACTGACCCCAGATGGGGTCCTGCCATGCTCCAGTGAGAAGCCAGTCACGCACTACCCCATGACCGCTCGGTGAAGGGACCGTGAATCGTTTCCTCCCTGTAATTTTCTGCATGGAGGTCTCTCTACTGTCCCCCGGCCACTCCCCTCTGACCTCAGAGGCTGCGCCACACCCTGGCCACACGTGTTGTCTCAAGCCTACACAATAAGCTGCTTGTCACACGAGAGCAGTGCCTGTTTTCAGTGGTCTGGGAGGAAGCCCCTGGTCTGGGCACATTTTCAGAGGGACCCAGCCTGGACCCGGGGCCTCACCAGCAAGGCTGCCCGGGCCTCCATCTGGGCCAGGCGTTTGCCAGGAAGAGAAGGGACTCACAGCGTGGGACACACAGGCCTTCTCTTTTTTCCTACCCTGGAATTGGTCCTTGGCCTTGGGAGGGCTGTGTAGCCGATGGCGGAAGTCTTGGAACTGAACTTGAGTTTAAATCCCGGCTTGTGCCTTAATTGACTGTGGGTAAATCACCTCTTTGTGCTCAGTCTTTTCATCTTTAAAGTGGGGATGATGGAACCTCTACGGGACACTCAGCACAAGACGGGTTCTCGCAAGATGGAAGCTCTTCTTATCTGCCATCTCTGTGACACCCATGTGATGCATGAGATTATTAGGGATTTGACATTTCTAAAATCCCAGCCAGTGGGAAGGTTGACTCTGCCTCCACTATCTCTGCTCCTGTCCCAGGGGACATGACCTTGAAAACCTTTCCTTGGCCACACCCTAACCAAAATCATTGTTACAGACCGATTTTAACCCATTAACTATTCCAAAAGGAGGAGCCTCTTTGCATTAAACGTAACACACCAGGTGAAGCATGGGACCATATTAAGTGGGCTGTTTGGTATGAAGGGAAACGTTTGAGTCCTAGGGAAGGAAATTTAATCCCCCACGACAAAGTTTTCTTTCAACAGGAAAGGTTTTCCTGAGATGCCGCCAGATGAAATATTATGAGAGAGTAGATCGAAGACTGGATATTTGCCAAAAAAACAGGCCTGGGAAAAAGTCTTTGCTCTACCCTATCTTAGTCTGGGGACCTTGAGCCTCAGTTTCCCTGTCTCTGGACTCGTTGGTGCCCGTGGACCTTGCCACTCTGACATTTCCCGTCCGTGACCGTCGGAAGTCCGGTAAGCAGGAAGAATTCCGGCTGGCAGAAGCTGCTCTGGGGACCCACTGTCTAAGCGGGAACCAGGCTCTGTGACTTCTCCGGGCTGCTGAAGCCAGCTCGGAACCACCAGAAACACACGGCACAAGATGACTGCAGCGCCCGTCCACCTGGAGCCACACGGGCATAATTAACAGACGTGTTGCGAAATGTATCTCGCATATCTAACAGATTTAAAAAAAAAAAAATGCCTCCCAAAGATTATGAAAGACTTTAATTAGAATTTTACAAAGGTGCAGTCTGAGGATTTGCTAATTGCAGTTCCTGATTTTTTTTTTTTTCCGGGATCGGCGCCGTTTCAGAGATAGGAAAGCACGAACCGTGTTTTAAGGCCACAGTACAATGTGACAACAGTGATAGATATGCTAATTTCTTCATTCACTCCACTTCACTCCTTTTATTCTTTCCAATTAAAGCAAATGCTACTGAAACTGTAATTAAGCCAGGGCCGGGCCCAAATTGCCTGCTGTTTTAATGAAACCCTATTGATTTTTCTTTTCTTTCTAATGGCCACACATGGTGTTCAATGGTCACACACAGGCCCCGCTACGACATCCCTGGCAAAACCTAATATTGGCCCGGGAAAACGGGGATCCGATAGAGAAGCTATCGACGAGGCTATTGACTGCGGTGAGGAGCGTGGAAGGCTCTACCTTGTGAGGCCAGGCAGGGACGCTGGGACGAGACACACCTGCAGGAGGGTGCGTGACCATCGGAAGAGGCGGATGCCTTCGGGGAAGGACGCGTGGGCCCTTCGATTCCAGTGCTGTTTCCGTAAGGAGCGACGTGTTAATTACACTCCGGCCACTTAACTAAGCTGGATGTTAACTCTGGGCAATCTGGAGCCGTGGAAATACATATTCTTGACAGATATCCACCAGCCGGAGAGCAGTTTAGAGACAAAGTATCGGCAGAACATTTTACTTCTCTTTGGCGTGAACTCGAGATCGAAGTTTTACTACGAACCGTCTTTTGAAGATCATTCCGTACATATAGTCCTCACCCCTCCAGTGAATATAAGATGTAATAGAAATAATCTGAGCGGGGAGGAGTATTGGGAACTGCGCACTTTCATAGCCTGACAGATATTCGATGGTGCAAATTGATATTTTGATCAGAAAGTTTGGCTTCAGCTGTCGTCGGTGGTTTTCTGCACCTAGCGACAAGGTTCACTGGCTGGACCTGGTAGGAGGCTTGGACACCTGCTTCCTTCACAGCCCTCCGCGCAGCCCTGTTTGAGCCGAGTCGTTGCTGCCGGCCGGACTCAGGCTGCGTTGGAGCAGAAACGGCTCCCCACGTCGGGGGAGCTGGTCCTGGGGGCGGCCTTCGTCGGCGCCCTTTTGGGTTGGAGTATGGAGAGCAGTTCGTCACACTTCCTGACAAACTGCTTCGTCCGCTCTCATTCTTCTCCTCCCCTGCCCTTTCTCCAGCCCTCCCCGCCACATTCTCCTTGGTCTCCGGACTTCTTCCCGGACTGAGATGAGATTCCTGAACAGTTTGAGTGGAGCTATTCTCTCTGTTCTGAAGAAAAGCCGCCGGAGCAGGAGAGGCACGTCCTCCCCGCTCAGGCCAAAGTCCTAGGCGGCAGCGTGGTCACCAGACCGTCATTGCCCTAATTCATCGCCTGCCACATTTGTACTATTCTTGTTCAATTATAGGTGCTGTTCTAGGTGCTGGTGAGGTGCTTCGCACAGGTGTTCTCACTGTAACCTGGCTCTACGTCCACTGGCCAGCGGGGGAAACAGGCCAAAGGGAACTGGTGCAGTTTTTAAAGGCGCCGACCTGAGGCAGGGGCCGAGCAGGTGGGGGCGGGAAAGAGCAAACTGCTCTCCAGGCAGGACAAAAAAGAATGAATGACGTCAGTGCCATGTGGGTTCAAGGGCTTTTTGCATCGCGCCCCCAGGCAGTGGTGACTTGGGCCAGCCCACAGTGCCTTGCAGGTTGGTCCTCTCCTCTTGCAGAGTGAGGGCAGAGTTTGTCCACTTCAGCATGACTGACGTTTTGGGCTGGGTCGTCCTTGGGGGTGGTGGTGGTGGGTGGGGCTAGGGGCTGTCTTGTACCTTGGCAGCACCCGTGGCCTCAACCCACGAGATGTCAGTAATAGCACATTCTCAGTTGTGACAACCAAAAATGTCCCCAGACATTGCCAAATGTCCTCTGGGGAGGAAAATTGCTTCTGCTTGAAAACCATTGGATTAGGCATTTATGTTTTGTTTGCTTGAAAGATACTAGCATTTAAAAACGTGCACACCAAATGCCTTGTTTTAGTCTAATGGCCCATGCCAAACGATTGTGTAGCAACATTCTTGTTTCAAAGAAGAAGGAAAACTCCAAATTCAGATTTAAAGACTAGGGGAAAAGACCACGTTGACTTTTTTGACAGACCTAGAACCATCCCCGAGGAAATTTGCAGGAAAGAGCATGGCGGAGCCTGCGTGCCGTCTCAGTCTGCTCCTTGCTGCTGGTGTCACGGCCAGTCCCAAGTCCCTTGCGCCCTAAGTTTTTGTCATTAATGTGAGGAGGACATTGCAATGGTTCATCTCTGAGCGTCCTGGTAGGACTGACATTCTTAATGATCGAACGAGAATAGTATAAATGTGGAATCAGAAAATTTCCAGTTATGGGCAAAGTTTATAACATCTGAGAAAAGTAGGGAAGGAGGGGGAGCACAAGGAAGATGCAGACACCTGACGGTAGCACCCCGAATCCACTACCAGCTGTGACTATGCACTCAAGAATCCGGCCTCAACCCGTCTCCAAGTTTGCATGCAGACTCCTGGAAGCCCGTGTCCCTCCGTGTGAGGAGGAGTCGTCGTGGGGAAGATAGGATTCGTTTCACGGAGACTCGCTTTGCCTCCCTGTCAGGAAGGCATCACTTCAGGAAAATAAATGAGTTGTTGCTTCGTGGTCTAGGGCCACTTGCTTCCTTGCTGGCACTGCTCAAGGCCGGGGAGAAGCTGGTTCTGAGACGCTGGAGGATTCTGGAAACAAAGAAGCAGATGGCCCCTCAAGGGTGGTTTCCACAGCCAAATGCCCCAGTTGAAAGAATTTGGAATTTTTTTGAAGAGCAAGGTTAAGTTGTCTTAAAGCTGCTTCTCCCAGGGCTAACTGCCCCTCCCTCAAAGCAGAGCATGGAAGGCTGTTTCTCTGCTTAGTACCAGTGAAATAAAGGACCATGGCTTCTCTTCCTCAGCATCTATTTGGGGGAGGAGCTGGCTTCCTGGATGGGCCACAGAAAACCTCCATTTTCACTTGCTTTACCTTCATTTCATCTTTTAGGACCCACAGCTATAGGAACGAGCCATTTCTGAAAACCTCAGAGAACCAATGACCTTTTTACAGATAAAGAGGAAAGCCAGATTTTGAAACTGGTTTGTAAAAAATTGCATGTACTTTGGACAGAGACAAAAGACCCTTCTCTCGGGTCTTACCTCTGACATCCTGCTTGTTAGGGCCGGCGAAAGAAAAAAAAAATGGACCCCAGGAACGGAGCTGCAGGCACCCTGGAAACAGGGGTCACCGTCACGCCACCCCCGAGTTCTGTCAACTGTCAAGTTAATTAGAACGAAATTAAAAACACATTTGCCGAGATGTTCCGCAGCCAAACCAGTTAAATAGAGATTTTAACAAAATTGAAAGCATATTATACTGAGATTTGTGGATCCTGGCCCAGTGAGTGAGTGCTCGAAGTGCGATAGAATAACAAAATTGCTGCCTAATAATCTATAGAATAATATTGTCAACTAATGGATTATAATAAAATAAAAGCTGTTATTAGGGTGAAACATTATAACAAAAAATCCAACTTTTATTTGCCGCGCCTCCCCCTTAATGGTTTCGAGCATTCTGAAAGGTAATTTAAACAAGTACATTGTATCCTTATTGAAACTGCTTCATCTCGCCGGCTGCTGAAAATGGCTTTAACCATCTCTCTGAACAAAAGCACCCCTAATAAGACAACAAAAAGCCCAAAGCAATGGCCCGGCAGCATCGTGCTCTCGGGCAGGGGTGGG
Organism: Pteropus vampyrus; assembly: GCF_000151845.1. Taxonomy (NCBI): domain Eukaryota; kingdom Metazoa; phylum Chordata; class Mammalia; order Chiroptera; family Pteropodidae; genus Pteropus; species Pteropus vampyrus. Next base: position 292,651 of record NW_011888892.1, read on the forward strand.
GAGCCGCTAAGGCAGCAGCTTTCTCCTTGCATGTAATTAGATGAATTAAAAGGACAAAGTGGTTAATGTAGCTGTTGTCGGGGGTGGCGGCAGCCCCTTTTCATCCCACCCATTTCAGACGAGAGCCTGTGGCCTTTGCTTCTGCGGCGCAGAGAAGAATGTGGGCGGCGAGGGAAAGTAACAAGCTCGGTGCGTGAGGAATCCGCTCTGTCCTGGATGAAATGTATCTTGAACAAGGAAGGGCTGGTCCTTCCTGCTTCCCTTTTATATACCTAATAAAACTTATGATGAATTAACTGCATTCTAGCCTGCTGCCAGGCTCTGTTAACAGGGACGAGGCACCAGGTAGCCCAGGTACGGAGGAGCGCGGCGTTTACGGTGGGCTCAGGTCCCCTGACTGCAGGGGAGTAGAGTTTTGGGGAGAAAATCTTTCCCGGACACATCGATCCTCTTACAGTTGTTCATCTAATTGATTCATTGACGTTTCCTCGATAAGTTTACACATTGTTTATTTTCTGCGAGCGACTCCTATTGTTCACACTGACCTCTCAGGAATGTGACCGTCATGGCGATATCTTACGGTAAAAAGAAAAATGAGTTCTCGTTCTGGCCTTTCGTCTCATTCTCTGTAGAATCAGGAAAATGACCCGATTGAGTTTCGTGCCTGAGAAACTCCGAAAACGGCAGGGGGATCCGTGAAAGGGACCAGCTTCTCCCAGATCTGCCATTTTGTGCCCGTGGCCTCTCGTTGACTCAGACCAGCAACTTGGAGCCTCCCTTGACCTCTGGGCAAATTATAACTTTGTTTTATTATAAAAAATAGAAAGTGGAAAATTAAATTCATTAGCTCCAATTACTAAATGATTCATCTGGCTGGTTAATGAAGCTGCACATTATGCTAACAAGATAAAGGCAAAGAATAACATGTGGGATCAGCGGCCACAGGCAAGCTGTGCACCACTGCTTTGCAGACACACAGCTGAGAGCTCTGGGCCTTGAGATGGATGGCATGGCATGGGGAACTGGGGGGAGACAGAGTGGGAGACAGGGAGGGGGTGCTCCGTTTGCCTCTCGGAGGAGGCCCGGTCAGGGGCTGTGGGGAGCCTCGCTCCCTTCTCTGCTTGTCTGGGTGTGGGGAGGGCTGAGGGAGGCTTCGGTGGGAGACCCACACCGCTAACAGAAACTGGTGGGGTCATCCGGGTGAAGGCTGTGCTCAGGCCCCTTGAAGCTCTGGAGCGTCCAGGAAGCTTCGGGTTGGGGACATGGGGTCGTTAGGACAGAGGGACTGTGGAGGCATTACATGCTCTCCGTGTTCGCCGTTGTTGGGATCCGGGCTGCAGAGGTGGCGGACGCGGTCCCCGAAGCCAGACTGTCTTGATTTGGATCCTGGTTCCTCCAGGTCCCAGCTTTGGCAACCTTGGGCAGGCTTCTCCTCAGCTGTGAAATGGGCACAATCATAGCATGCACCTTGCCAATTTAAGTATCAGCCTTTCTTCTTTTTGGGATTGTGAGTACTGGTCGTAGTTATTATATGGCCGTCCTCTCCCCCAGCCCCACCCTTGGGCCCCCTACTGCGTCACGTGCTTTTCCACACCTTTGGTCCCGTTTCTGGATGCGGGGGGCCCGGCACACTTCTGAGCCCAGGGACACCCTCGAGGAATACTGCTTATGTAAGAGGATTTCTAGATTATTCCATTTATTTCTGCTGAGCAAACAAGCATGTGGGTTTTTGCCGAAGCCGTCGACGACCGCGGGTCTGTCCTCTCACCAGAATTCACTGTCTCCATTCGGCTTCTTGGGATTCTGGTTTCTGCGCGCTGGTTTTCCTGGGCACTCATCCGTAACTGGCTGCCAGAGCAGGTGGACCCCCAGCTGCTTTTCTAATGGCCGTAAGATGACTTAATCATCATTCTCACCGCTTGAACTGAGTTCAGTCACATCCTCGTTCTGTAAAAAACATCCTGCAAATAGCAAGGAGAACCTAGTTTTACAGCCAAGCCATTTCCATGCCGCATGGTGAAAGGAACCTGGGACTCTGAGTTTGAATCCCAGCCCTGCTACAAGCTGCGTGACTCGAGGCAAATCCCTTCCCCTCTTGGGGCTTGGGGACAGTTATGTGCCGTGCTGCTGTCGGCGGCTGCAAATGAGGCTCTCTGGAAACGGCCAGGTGTCGGGTCCTACGTCCGTTGTCTGCATGTGAGTCCTCCTTCCTGTTCTGGAGCCGTGTGAAAGTGGGGTGTCTCTTCCGTGCATCCAGGGAGTGGGCCGGGAACGGGGCCAGTAGGTCGAACCAGCAGGCTGCCCCTAAGCGAAGTCACCTCGATGCTTCCTGGGCAGCGGGGGCTATGGGCTTTGCATCCGAGCAAAATCAGGATGGGTGGAGGGAGCCACCCACAAATCTGCGCTGGGTGAACTTAACATTCCCAGATGCGAATGGCAGAAGAAGTGGACGTTTCAGACCGAGGGTCCTGTCATCTGTTGTCCTGTAACAGAAACCGGTCGTGAGGGCTCAGACCGTCCAGGGCCACTGAGAACTGGCTCGTTCCTCGGCTCCTAGTTAGAAAGCTCATGAACCCGTGAGGCTGGATGGGGGCGGGAGGGAGGGCCTGGGGAGTCACTCAGCAGTTCCCCAGGGCTCTTATGCAGACCTACGTCATCCCTTTGTAGTTCTAGATATTTAAAAAATGTTTGCTGTTCACCTCTTGCCTCTGTTTAAGCAATACACTTTTTGGGTTGGGAAGCGTCCCCTGAGATGCTGAGGGATGTGCGTGGATGAGCTCCGGAAACAGCTGTTATGTCACTCTTCGTCCTGCGTCTTCCTCTGAGGGCCCCGCTGAGCAGCCGGCCGGCCTCGCCCGCACGCTGCTGGGGCGGGCCGACTCGGAGCGCTCAACCGCCCTTGGTGGGCACGGGTGGTCACACCTTTGGCCTCGCCTAGGAAACTAGCTGTGAATTCAAGCCACAGGTGCTCCAGAGGGATCTTGGGTACCACGTGACTAGGGCTCTCTATTCTTTAAATGCCCCTGGGTAAGTAGGCAGAGGAAGAAGCAAATATCTGTGGGCCTTGCTGGTCCCGCTGCCTCAACTGTTTTATTCGTTGTCGCCTTATCTGAGAGCCCTTCCCGACCACTTGCTCAAAATGGCCACCCTCCCTGTTCCCCATCTTCCTTCCTCTACTCCATGCTGCTGCCACCCTCTGGCATCCTCTGTGTCCTACCTTCTCGTTTGTTTCTTGTCTCTCCCTCCTCATGAGAATGCAGCTTCCAGGAGGGCTTTTGGTGCAGCTCTCTGCTGGTTTCCGGATGCTGAGGACATGGTCTGGCAGACAGCGTGCGCGCGAGTGAAGATCCGTGGAATGAACTCACGGATGGGCTTAAGGAACATGTCGGGTCTGAGAGGCCCCAGGTAGCGCTGCGTCAGAGTCCCCGCTGACTCTTCAGCAGAAGGGGCTTTTGCTCATTCCCACCGTTCGTCCTCGCTGGGGCTGGGGACGCTGGGCCCGGCACTTTGCGCCTTCTCTTTATACCTCTCCTGCAGACTGTCCTTGGCTCATCACACCTTCCGCCATTTAGCGCGTGCAGCTTCTTCAGGAAAGGGCAAGAAAAATCATAAAGCGCACGCTAAAGCAGGAGAGAGAACTGGTCGAAATGAAGCCAGCCCACCCCCTGCGGCCTGGCTGAGTCCATCTCCTGGTTTCTCTGTTTCATTCATTCAGCACATATTTGAGTGTCTGCTCTGTGTGAGGCACTGCGCTGGGCCCTGGGGACGTGACTGCAGCACCCGACCTCGTGCTCGCCTTCCATAAGAGGCAGGCATCGATCTTGAAAACCACGGGACTACATGCATCTTTGCGCCTTATCACAGGGGTAAGGAGGGAAGGTGGGCTGCAGGGACCTGACTCAGCGGGGAGTGGACGCATTTGGGGAGGCTTCCCTGAGGAAGTGACATTTGAGATGGGATCTGAAGGAGAAAAACAGCCATCGAGGGGTGAGCTGGTGACAGGGGCTGTAGGTGAACAGCCATCCAGGTATAGGGACCAGAGTGTGGGGAGGCCCTGACACAGGAAGGG
>NW_011888892.1:296769-304882 GCF_000151845.1 Pteropus vampyrus
CTGGGGCTGGGGACGCTGGGCCCGGCACTTTGCGCCTTCTCTTTATACCTCTCCTGCAGACTGTCCTTGGCTCATCACACCTTCCGCCATTTAGCGCGTGCAGCTTCTTCAGGAAAGGGCAAGAAAAATCATAAAGCGCACGCTAAAGCAGGAGAGAGAACTGGTCGAAATGAAGCCAGCCCACCCCCTGCGGCCTGGCTGAGTCCATCTCCTGGTTTCTCTGTTTCATTCATTCAGCACATATTTGAGTGTCTGCTCTGTGTGAGGCACTGTGCTGGGCCCTGGGGACGTGACTGCAGCACCCGACCTCGTGCTCGCCTTCCATAAGAGGCAGGCATCAATCTTGAAAACCACGGGACTACATGCATCTTTGCGCCTTATCACAGGGGTAAGGAGGGAAGGTGGGCTGCAGGGACCTGACTCAGCGGGGGATGGACGCATTTAGGGAGGCTTCCCTGAGGAAGTGACATTTGAGATGGGATCTGAAGGAGAAAAACAGCCATCGAGGGGTGAGCTGGTGACAGGGGCTGTAGGTGAACAGCCATCCAGGTATAGGGACCAGAGTGTGGGGAGGCCCTGACACAGGAAGGGTTACACTGCAATCCTGGAATTAAGCAAAAGGATATTCATGCCTTCCCCGTCCTGCCCAGGAAGAGCCCTGTGCAGAGAGGAGGCAGGAGGCAGTTGCCTCTCTGAACCCTGAATTCCTTTCCGTCTCCCCTCTGCAGTAGTTGCACCCCCAGTGTTCTGGAAATCTTTACAGTGACGTCTCAGCTCCATTTCTTGAGGAACTTTTCAGTTAAGGGGTCCGTGAGCTGGGGGTGTGAAAACAAAAAAGTGCAGTGGTTGACACAGGACACTTCGGTTGACACAGGACACGTCGGTTGACACAGGACACGTCGGTTGACACAGGACACTTCGGTTGACACAGGACACGTCGGTTGACACAGGACACTTCGGTTGACACAGGACACGTCGGTTGACACAGGACACGTCGGTTGACACAGGACACTTCGGTTGACACAAGACACGTCGGTTGACACAGGACACTTCGGTTGACACGGGACACGTCGGTTGACACGGGACACTTCGGTTGACACAGGACACTTCTTCGGTTGACACAGGACATGTCGGTTGACACAGGACACGTCGGTTGACATGGGACACTTCAGTTGATACAGGACACTTCTTCGGTTGACACAGGACATGTCGGGTGACACAGGACACTTCGGTTGACACAGGACACGTCGGGTGACACAGGACACTTCGGTTGACACAGGACACGTCGGTTGACACAAGACACGTCGGTTGACACAGGACGCTTCCTTTCCCGATGGAGGGGGAGAACGCGATGGGATCCACATTCTCGAGCTTCGAACTTCGCATGCCTCTTCTAAATACGTGAAATATAACGTTCCAACTGTGTGCCAATTATTTAATAACATAGTTAGGCCCGAGTTGTAAAAATCCCAACCTGGGTAATTACAGCATAATGCTCTAATTAAGGGCGTTAGGAGATCCATGTTTTAGAATTAGAGTCTCACCCCAATAAACAATAAAGAAAAATATTTGCCCATAAAAAAGTAATTGTCGATAGATAAAAAAATAATAAAAAATTAAAAAAATAATAAAATTAGAGTCTCTCTATGACTGTCATGAACAATGGCACTGTTTTGGTGGAGGGACAGGGTGACTTGCCCAGGGACCAAACATTGAACTTGGTAATTTCCAACCAACTGTCATTGGGAGGAGCTGTGGCTGCAAAGCCAGAGATGATCTCTAAGTCATAGTGGCATCTTTCTAGCAAAAGGGGAACTAAGCGTCACCCCGCCTGGGCCTCACCAGCGAAGCCAGGTGGTGGACGCCTCCTTCCCACAATGGGGATTTGGCCCCATGGCGAGGCGAGGCCTCTGTGGGTGCGTGGTGTGTGCGGGGGTGGAGGGGCACACAGCCTCCCAACACGCTCTCTGCTTTGGAGGAGCACTCAGCCATTCGTCCCTCTCACAAAGATATTTTCGGAGCACCTGCTGAACACCTGCCCCAGGAGCTCCCAGGTGGGAGGGGAGGCAGGCAGAAGAGTAAGCGATGACGAGTTGGAGGTGTAAGTGCTGCTGGGGGGACCCGTGGCCACCTTTTTCATCCTGAGTACTTCCCAGGCCGAAGAGACTCCTGGCCTGGGGTTCTGACTTGAGGGAACCAGGGAGGCTGAAGAGATCTGGAGGAGGAAGAACGGGACGGGAACAATTTCAGGATTTCCGAGTTCCTCGTGGCCGCATTTCCCGGCGATAAGGGATCACGCACTAATGGAAATGTCATGCACAAAGAACGTTGGGGCTGAGATGATGTCAACGTGGCCTAGCCCGATGGGTCATCCCGTCCAGATCCAAGGTACAGAAGGTCCCGGAATGCACAGGGTTTTTTGACGGTGTAACTGTTGTGTCTGACCTCATCAGCTTGAAGTACAGATCATTCGTTTTTCAAATTAAAAGGGGCATGAACGTGGACTGGCCACAGTCACGGCAAGTCCAGTGTGTCCCTGGGACTTTTCTCTTACTCCTTGAATTGGGCAGGAATCTGCGGAGGCCAGGCACGCCTCAGAGGTGGCACAGAGAGAATTGGAGAAGCTGGTCGATCGTTAAAGATTGGGGAAAGGGGTTAGTTTAAGGCTGTCAGTGCTTCCGTCTTTGCCACAGGAGTCATTGTTGCACCTGGGCCCGTGCTGTCTGATGCCCTGTGGGTGGCCAGGGCGAGGCCCTCGCTGGCCCAGACCCAGCGTGGGGAGCAGCTTAGACCCCCGTGGCTATAACTCCTTGATGATGCTCAGGTTCCCTTGGGCTCACCCATGCTCTTCCTCTCTCCTCTGACCCCAGCCCCCGGCTCCTGGAAAATTCTCAGAATCCTTCAAGTCTCAGCCCAAATGTCACTTCTCCCTACCTACCTGTGCCCTGCCCTAAAGGTGTCATGTTTGTCACGAGAGGCCGGCTACACAATTACTCATAAAACACACCTTCGCACAGGGCACGTGCTCAGTCCGGGGAGGGGGCGTATTGGATGTGCGCCATCGTCCTCCCACAATATGTGGTCCCTGGTCATAACTCCGCCCTTGGCAAGGTTGCCAGTCCCTTTGGGAGGTGAATGACCTATTAGGCCGATGTGGGGCTACACATCCATTTTCTTTCTAAGAATGATGAGAAAGAAATTAAGCGTGAGTAGCTTAATTCCCATAAATGGTGGTCCAAACTACTGCACCTGGATGTGCTTATCTTTTCCGTATGAGCTTCATAGCTCCTTAGACCGTGACGCACAAGCAACCAGTGGCTGGTCGCAAACCCTTGATCACAGCAGACTGGCGCTCGCAAGACAGTGCTTTTGTTTGATGAACCTGATTTTTCACTTTTAAACTAGCTGTTTTGGCACGGTATGGACAAAACCGCAGGAAAAGCGATAATTGAGTATTGAACCATCTTCTGCACTGACACAAACAACCTTGGTGATTTCCAGGGTCCTGTGCTGTGCCATCGAATGGCTCATTTGATTGTAAATCCTCCCCGTGCTGTGACAGCATCAGTCACCAGGAGAACTGTCCGTAGAAGGACCCGTTAGTTTAGACTCGTAGCTGCCCAATTGGGTGCCCTAGTTTAGGGGTCCCCAACCCCTGGGCTGTGGACCAGTACCATCTGGGGTCTGTTAGGAATTGGGCTGCAGAGTAGGAGGTAAATGGCAGGCAAGCGAGCAGAGCTTCATCTGGATCTGCAGCTGCTCCCCAGCGCTGGCATCACCGCCTCAGCTCCACCTCCGATCATTGGGCATTAGATTCTGGCAGGAGCACCAGTCCCTGGTGCCACAAAGGTTGGGGACTGCTGGCCCAGTTAATCTGTTGCATAGTCTAACTTTCCCTTTTGCATGAAAGTGCATTATATATAGAAGAAAACAAACAGATGTCTTTAACATTTTAGGGACAGAATCTCGTACATAGCCCGATTTGTACAAATTCAAGATGCTTGCAGTCTGGTTTGAATAAAGGCTCAGAAAAACAGAAGTATAAGACACCACAAGGCCTTCTTTGTTAAATATTTCCTACTCGAGAGGGGAGGTGGTCTGTAGTGGTTCCTGGCCGTGTATGTCCGGTGTCCTTTACCTTCCCCCTCCTTCCCTCTTTCCTTTGGGGACTCCTTCATCAGTCCATGGGGTCCTGGTGGGGCTGCGAGCCTTAGTGTGTTGCCTGTTCCTGGCCACAAGCAGACGTGCGTGACCCCAGAGGTATAATACGCACTCCTGATACATGGGATGAATCCTGCAGTGGACACGTGACTCAGACCAGGTGCCCCAGGGTCCTGCCTCATGGCCGATCTGAAGGTGGTAGAAGAAAAGTAATTCTGGCGGGCCGGCTCAGTGGGGGCCGCCAGCAGTCATGCCCCGCCCCCCATGCGATGGCCCACCTGTAGCAGGAGAGGGGGAGGGAAATTCCCATGGACATTTCTCTGCATGGAGAACGCGAGGTGGGTAGCTGGCTGGCCGAATGGATGGAGAGGTAGGACGGAGACAGGTAGAGACAGAAATAGAAAGAGACAAACAGAAGCCGAGAACGGCCCTCCATTCGCCGCCCTCCGCTCACCCACACGCAGCTGGGCTGCAGGTCCAGTCCCCACGGTACCGATCCTTTCGTTCAGCTTTAATTCCGGGCTACCCGACCACGGTATTCCTGACCCCTTAATAAACTTCCTTTACCCGCGCGGTGGTTTGGGGAAGGCTGCCATCAACCGAGGACAAAGAGTTCTGGTTAATACTGGGAGAGAAATCGCCATGAAACAGAAAACGTCCTTTAGTCGAGCAACATCCCGAGACAGCTTCCGAAGGGACACGTGACAGGCTCCACAGATTCTCTCCAGAGCATCAACAGCTGGAAAGGACCGAGGCTGGCAATCTGTTCAGTGTTTCCCCAGATGGGGATGGCGGGGTGCAGTGGCTTTGTGGGGGTCGAAAGATGTTTGTTAAAAAATATTTGGTAGTCACGGAAGTGGGAAGACGTGGATTTGATAAGCTGCTGAATGGGTTTTTTTTTTTGCTGTAGGACTTGTCAGAGTCTTTATGACGCTGAAGAGCAGTTCGAGTCTTCAAGAGGGAAATAGGGAAGGTAGCGTTCTCTTAAAATTCTCTTAAAATTCAGGAGCACTGTTCAAACATAATGCAGTTCAAGCCACTATGTTAGCGGCTCAGTGTCAGACGTTGAAGTCACACAGCCGCTTCTGGCCTGGAGACTGGGGTCCTGGCCGCGGCCCTTCCACGGCCTTCCATCTGCTCTCCTGCTACTGTGCTGCAGGAAACAGACACTCACACTCCACAAGGAGGGCCCTGCTGGCAAGGCCCTGGCCTTGGAGCAAAGGCACGTGTGTCTCTCTGGCAGTGACAGTAAAGCATTGGCCGGGACACGCAAATAGCCAGGTCTAAAAGAGATCGCCCCAGAGCATTCCCATCTAATTCTAAAAAAAGCATCACAGTGGTCCCCAGGAGAGCAGGGCCTAGGTGACGTACGGCCACCATTACAGCACCCAGTTGGCCAAATGTCTTCAACAGTGATGAACGTTCATCTGGAAGGTCATTACCACAGCCATTGAAAATGCCCCCTAATTTTAGAAACACTAAATAATTCATAATGGCAGCTGAGAAAAAAATCAAGGCCAGTCTGTGTTAATTTTCCCAAAGTGAATTTTGACTTGTTGTGGTTCGGTGTTGTTTGTTCGGTGTGATTTGGTGTTGTGGATCGAGTTATGGCGGAGCAGTGTGATGGCTTTGTGTGTGTGTCCTGCACAAGAGAAATGAACAGATATCGCCTTGCGATGGTGCGTTACTGTGCAAATCGGGAAAAGTCCACGGCGCACGACACAATGTGTCTCCTTTTTCGTTTTGATTTTTGGGTGACTCAGTGTAATACTTGCGTATGCACATGTGTGTGTAGGTCGTTGGTGCTGTACTATGATTGCCATTTGAATGTTTCTTCAGGGCTTCCCGCTACGGCGGCCAGAAAGGCCGTCATCGCTGAGGACGTGCAGGAGCGGGTCTGAGACAGCCGACTCGAAGGCCTGTTACAGAAGGGGAAGAAGGGCGAAGGACACGCTGTGGTCCCCCCAGAAATATGAAGCCCGATATAGAATATGTGCAACCGCCGGCGGGGTACACACATCTCAGACAAAACCGTGGGTCCCTTTGCTGAACAGGGGCAATTCGCATCATGGAAGTACAGCAGCAGCCACCACAGAAACACGACAGCCACAACCATAACCCCTAACAACAAGGGGCGCTTCCCACGTGGCTTGTGTTGTCCTGGGCTCTTTACACGGAGAGGGCCTGGCCTTTGGAACAGAAAGAGCTGGGCTCAAATTCCGGCTCTCTCTACTGCTTCCTACCTGTGTATTCGCTGGCAAACCAGCCCACTTTTTGGAGCCTCAGTTTCTTCTTCCAGGAATTGAAATAATAAAACATTCCTTGTAACTTAATTGCTTCTCTTTTGGGAGAACCGTGTCAGGGCCACTTCTCAATGTCAGGTGAAGCTGTGTATAAGGAGGCTCGGGGTTCAGTCTCAGCGGGCCTGGACTGAGGGCTGGTATCGGGCTTGCTGTCATGTCTTGTCCTGAGCTTAACCTGCAGTGGTGGCACCAGAGGGTCTGGGTGGGTGGTTTTTTCTCTCCTTTTTAACCAGAGCCTGTGTGACGTGCCAGCACCCATGTTGGGCATGGGGGACTTGGAGATGAATCAGATATGTGGTCCTTGGATGCTGTAGATGGTTCCGGCGAAAGCCTGGTCTCTACCCTTAATCTTTCTTAAGCCTCTTCTTAGAAACCATTGAGATTGTTATTTGAATGTTTCTTCGGAATTTCTAGCTCTAGAGGTATGGGAGCCTCTGGGAGCCCCTGGCATCTTTCTCCTGTGTGGAGCCCACCATGTCCTCATGAAATGAACCCCATATCCATGCAGACACAGAGCCCAGAGGCTGGAACTTGCTCCAGTCCCAGCGCTCCAGACTCCGAAGGAGAAGGCAGGCAATTGTCTGGATAACTGAGATGAAGATGTATTTTTTTCTTTTCCCTTTTCTTTTGGTCCGGAATGGTCTAAGTCACTGGGGCTGTTTTTCCTGCTCTCAGAGAAAGGACCACCAGGACCCCATCTGAGCACCCTTTTGTTCTCCAAGGGCCCCAGCTCCAGCAGAATATTAGGGCAATAAACAGAGATGGCGTATCATGGAGGCTGTTGTCCCTCTGCCAGCATTAAATAATTTTAGTAGCTGCTTGATGGGGTAGAGCAATTACGATGCATTTTTCCTTCAATCGACTGAATCAATTAATTGCTTTACTCACATAGGAACAACAAAAAAACAAATCCTAAAGCCTTCTTGTTAAACAGTAAGCATGCTAGATAGGCTGCTTTTAAATCCGACATTTACATGAAATTATCTTCTTATATAATTAACAGCTACAGGTTAATAAACATGCCTGAGATAAAAGAGTAGCCCTATAAATGAACAAAATAAAAAAGCACCATTTAGCAAGCTAAAGGTAATAGGAGCAAGCAGGCCCCACCAGGGCTGAGTGCCTGCTGGGGATGGTTCCAGAGGGCTGTTCTCAGAGGAAGAAAAATAGAGTGCACTTCTTGAGAGATGGGGATGAGTGTTCCCTAGGAGAGTTCTGCATATATTAGTAAATATTTTGTCCCCCCAAATAGGAAAAGGTCTAAATTTCCTGGATTGCCCACAAAAAAGGAAAATCCAGAGTGAGTAGATGCAGAGCCCTCTCCTCCTGTCCCCCCCGCACCCCCGACCCCCAGCAGTCCTTAAATGTGGTCAGCCAAGGGCATCCTAAGAACAGCTGCAGCGTTTGAAATGAAAAGGCCGCGTTACTCCTTGGGAGCTTTACTTTTGCAAACGAGCCCGTAAAGAGGGCGAGGCCACTGCAGCTCTGGGTGAGATTTTACCCAAGGGGATTCTGCAAAGTGGGAGGCAAACCATTCCACCTCTGGAATGCAATATTTATGCCTTCATCGGGAGAAGGCTCGCGACCCTTCTTTGCAGTCGTAATGGAAAAAAAGGATGTATATTTAAGAAACGTTTTTTTTTTTTTTT
>NW_011888892.1:306692-320038 GCF_000151845.1 Pteropus vampyrus
CTCAGGCTGCTCTAACAAATACCATAGACTGATGGCTTAAAGCACAAACATTTATTTCTCACAGTCCTGGAGGCCGGAAGGGTAGGATCGAGGTGCTGGCGTATCCGGGGTCAGATGAGGAACCGCTTCCTGGTTCACAGATGGCTGCTTTCTCGCTGCGTCCTCACGTGGCTGGGCAAGGTCGTCTGTCTCATGCCTCGTCTTATAAGGACACTGATCCCATTCGTGAGATCTGGGATCTGATCACCTCCCGAAGTCCCCGCCCCCAAATACCACCACACTGGGGGCTGGGGCTTTGATCTGTGAGTGTGGGGGACCCGAGCATTCAGTCCGCAGCAGCACTTACGTTTATCAAAAGACATCCTACAAAGAGTGGAAGAGCAAGCCGCAGACTGGAAGGAGAGAGTTGGACCACACCCCGCAGGGCTGAAATGAGAGACACGGCACATCCGGGGTGCTGCCCGGGAGAGGGTGACTGCACGTCCGCCCTGCAGCGCGGTTTGGCCGTAGTGTCTAGAGCTGAACACACCCCGTGCCCAGCAAGCCCGCTCCTGGTCACGCTACAAACGGCGCCGTGTGCTCACGCGCACCGAGAAACACAGGAGGTGTTCGAAGTCGCCCTCCACCTAATACCCCTGTGCCCGCCTTCCGCGGGAGGGTGGGTAGGTCATGGTTTCCCGCACGATGGATGTTGTGCACAGTCTACCACTACGTGCGGCTCTGTGGCTGGACCTCAAACGTAGTCACAAAGGGGCCAGATTCAGGATATTACAGGGGACGAGTCCATCAGCATAAAGGACGAGAGCGAGCAAAACTAGTCTGTGCTGTTAGAAGTTGGGAGGAGACATCTCCTTGGGGAGGAGACGGTGACCGGAAGGGACACCAGGGAGCTTCCGGGGTGGGCTCTGTTTCTCTACCTGGGCGCTGTTGGGTGTGTATGTTCCGTCTATGAAAACGCTGGATGCTCGTGATACCTGCTCCTTTCGGAGCATGCCTTATATTTCGGCGTGAAGTAAAAACGCTGGGCCGCTCCAAAAGTGTCTGTGTGTCAGCGTAGTGGGGTGGGACGGTGCCCCCCACCCCAGATACATCCCGCCCGAACCCTCAGAACCTGGGTTGTGACCTTATTTGGAAAAAAGGTCTTTGCAGATGTAAATAAGTTAAGGATCTCAAGATGAGATCACTTTGGACTCTCCGGGTGGGCCTTAAATGCAGTGGCAAATGTCCTTAGAAGAGATACACTAGGCTGTGTGCAGACAGTCAGAGACTGGAGTGATGCTACCAGAAGCTGGAGGAGGCAAGGAAGGGTTCCCCCCTCGGGCCTCTGGAGAGTGAGTGGCTCTGCTGACACCTTGAATTTGGACTTCTGGCCTCCAGAACCGTGAGAGAATACATTTCTGTTGTAAGCCTCCCAGCTCGTGGTAATTCCTTATGGCAGCCCCGGGAAAGTGATCAAGGACGTTGTTTTTAGGCAGGTAGGACATATTCGGGGTGATTTCAGATCGTCTTGTTCTCTTGTGGAGAATGGAGAGGAGGGAAGGAGGCAGGAGGTCGGAGACAGCCCAGTCCTCATCAATTCCTTTTGAGAATTCCATTTTCTTGTCTGAGAAAGTGGCTCCCCAGGACCCAGAGCAGGGCGTGTGGCAGAGCAAGGGCTCAGTCAATGTCATTTTGTTATTTCTTTCTTAATTTCACTTCTATCGAAATATAACCTACATACAGTAAAAGTTTTGATGAATACACACGGCCACATAACCAGTCCCCACCGAGAATTTCTGTCATCACACGGACATGCCCCACCTAACCCCCATCTGATCTCCGCTAGCACAGGTTAACGTTGCCTGTTCTTCAAGGAATGTCATCTACGCGAAATCATACATTTCGAACTCGTTTATGTGTGACTTCTTTCATCCGGCATAATGTTCTCGAGATTCCTTTATGTGGTCGCTAAGCTCTCTGAACGTTCTTATTGTTCAGTAGTGTTCCGTTGCATGTATGTACGACCATTTATCCGTTCTCTCGTTGGTTGATATTTGGGTTATTTCCAGTTTTTGTTGCTATGAATAAAGCAGCTGCGGACATTCATGCAGAAGTCTTTGTGAAGACATACGCTTTCCTTTCTCTTGGGTAAATGCCTCGGATGTTAACTGTAGGAGATACTGCCAAGTGGATTTTTAAAGTAGTTTTGTCACTTTGGAATTTTTGCTGTCATACCAGCAGTACATGGAAGTTCTATTGGCTTTACATCCTTGTCAGCACTTGGTATTATTAGTCCTTACCTTTAGCCATTCTCGTGGTTAGAAAGTGGTATGTCATGTGGTCTTCATTTGCTTGTCTCTGACGACTAATGACATTGATCATCTTTTCATGTACTCGTTGGCTATTTGCTCATCTTCTTTTGCAAACTGCCTGTTCAAGTTTTTTGCCCATTTTATTTATGGGTTGGTTTGTCTCGTGAGAGTTTTAATATATTCCGGATGTAAGACCTTGTCGGACACACGCCTGAAAATATTTTCTCTCAATCTGTGGCTTGTTTTTTGTTTTCATTTTTGAAATGGATTTCTTTCCCAGAGCAGAGCAGAAGTTTTTAGTTCTGATGGAGTCCGATTTATGGTTTTATTATTTTAAGGTTAATCCTTCTTGTGTTTTCTTATAGAATTATTTCACTCTGGACTTTTACATTTTGCCCTGTGGTCCGTTTCAAATAAATTCCACGTATGGTGTGAGGCGGGTCTGGGTCTGTCAGGATTTTTCCACTGAATGGGAAGGCAAGGCATCCAGGTGAAGAGGCCAGGTGGGAGTGACCTCAATTTCCAACCATAAACTAACTAATTTGACATTTATTTTGAGAATTTACTGGGTGCTAGTCACTGCTACTCTCTAGAGTTATATAACGGTAGTGAAATAGACATGTCCCCTGCCCGTATGGAGTTTACTCTCTAGGGAATAGACAGACAGACGTGAAAGAATCACACAGATAAATGTAAAATGACTGCTGTGGTATGAACGAAGAAACAGAGGTCCCAGTGTCACATGTGTCTGGGGGAAGGCTTTCTGCGCGGCACGATGCCATCACGAAACAGAGGTCCCCGTGTCACATGTGTTTGGGGGAAGGCTTTCTGCGCGGCACGATGCCATCACGATTGAGTGGAGATCTAGCGGGTAACTAGGCCAGCAGGACGGTGGGTTCAGGGATGGGTGTGTTGCCTGCGGCGGGGAGCTCCGCCCTGGGGGGGGGGCGGGGCGGAGGGAGGCTCGTAAGTGGTGCTGCGAGTCTGTTTTTATCCCGGGAGCAGTGAGAGGACACCGAAGGGGTTGAAGGCATTGGGGTACACGTCACGCGCATCCGTTTGCATTTTGCGCACAATTCCCTTGCTGCACGGGGAGGGGCAGACAGCAGCGCGGGGCACATGGCTCCGCAAGGCTGTGGGCTTGTGCCCGTGGGAGACCTCGTGTGGTTGGGGGCCCTTGTCCTTCTCTGTGGGTGAATCTGGCCCTGGGACAGGAAATGCGGTTGGCGTGATCATGTGACTGCACGAAGGTGGGATCCCGCACCGCATGGGGGACAAGGGGACGAGACACCGGGGCCGAGCTGGGCTGCTTGCAGAGCCGATTCACACGCGCGTGGCCTCACTTCACTGCACAGCAGTTAGGTCAGGGAGGAGTGATGGCTGCTTATATTTCTTACAGTTTCCTGTTTCATAGAGGAGGAACCTAAGGGACAGAGAAGGTAGGAGGCTTGTTCAGCCAGGCAAGAGTAAACCCTGGCCTCCCTGCTCCAAAGCCCCCCTCTTCCTCAACATAGCCCATAACCAGGAATCATGTCCAGGTTCCATGTGTTTTTCCAGGCTCTAAATTCTCTGTGGGCTGGTGCTGTGGGGGCCGTTTCCAGGTTGACAGTGAATCCAGGGACTGGGTGGGGAACAGACCTCTGGTTCGGAGCAGGTGCTAAGACAATTAGATCTGGCGTTTTGGGGCTCAGCGAGCGTGTTTTACGGTGACCGGAGCACCGTGGATGGATCCGGAGGGCGTGGTGGAGCGAGCCTCCGGCGGAGTCGGGCGGACCTGCATCCCAGACATCCCGGGCTTCCGCTCAGTGACCCCTGAGGAAGGCTCAGCCTCTCCAGGCCTCAGTTTCCTTATTTGTAAAATACAGATCGTAGTAGTTGTGAGAATAAGATGGGATAATCATTTCATGTGACAATATCGTTCCAGTGCTTGGCCCACAGTAGGAGCTTAATAAATGTGAGTTGTGTGGCGGTGGCATTGTTCTTATCCTGAGCGTGGGGGGGTGGGGACATCACTTGTATGGTCATGGTGCCATTATCAGCAGCGTTACTAAGGGCAAAAGGACACGTCGATTTATTCCTTGGGACGCTCTCTTTTTCGAGCTGGCCGAATGCCTGATTCGAAACAACATCTCACTCCGAGGGCGCTGGCAGCTCCCAGAGGCAAGACCGATTCGTGGTAATAATCCTTTATGCGCGTGGAGCATTTTCCCTTTGCAAAGCACTGTCACATCTCTTATTGTGCTTTATCCCCAAACAGCCCTCGGAGGCTGGCCAGACAGGCATGATTATCCCCCCTTTTTAGGTGAAAAAATGGAGGCTTGGAAAACAAGCATGGTTTGCCCAGGATCACGAGGAAAGGCGGTGACAAAGTGAGAACTCGGCCCGGCCTTCTAGCTCGTTCTCCCGTAATCTTGACGGCCGCCATTTATGAAGCACCTGTGGCACACCGGGCCTGAGGGAAGGTCAGGTGTGTTGTGTCCGCAGAATAACTCATTGCATCTCCTTGGTGATCCCGGGAGGCTGCTATGGGCTTTATTTACCTACGGGGGGGCCCGTCTCCCAGAGGTTAGGCTAGTGGCCTGAGGAAGGCCTGGTTTGGGATTCCTGTCGGAGCCAACCCAATGGCAGACTGGCTCTGCCTTCTGTCTCCCAGTCTGCCCCTGAGAACAGAGCCACCAAAGTGTGAGCAGCAGAAACTGCCAGGACGGACATGGGTTTGAGCAGCTTCCTATTTTAACTGGGCTAAATGAAACCTTTATCTTCATGGCCGTTGCTATCATGGCCGAGGATGTCTGGGTATCTGTTTAGGAGCTAACAGGTTTAGTTTTATTGTTTTGTCAAAATACTGCAGAAATCAATATATCTCCATAATTCAGTGTTATACCAAGAGGCATTTTTGTGCCATATATAGCAAAAATTGTATTATACTTTCGAGATCATAGGTAATGATGACAAAGTGTTCTGTGTTCAATTCCAGCATTAACGTCTGGTTTGAACAAAGCTTGAAATATGATCTCAGAGCTAAGAGGCTTTAATATTAAGATCTTTAACTGTAATTTATGTGACAGAAGATAGGGTTTAGCATAATAAAATGTAATGGGCTCCTCAAATGAAGAGGACGAGAGACAATTGAAAACAAGGTAAAAATGGTAAATTATAAATAACGGTAAATCTACCTTTATGTTGTTACTTCATTTATTTTTGATTTGTTAGATAGGCTCTATAATTTCTCATTTCCCCATGTTTCAGAAGAGGACATTTCTCAAATGGTGCCTATTTGAAACGAGAGCCCAGAGTCACCGGTGGCCGTAGCCGGCTCTTTAAGGGGTATTGAACATTTCTGCCAACGCCCCCGTTTCTCTCTGGTGCTGAGGTCTGATCTGTGCAATTCTATTAATCCGTTCTGTGGTCCTCCCGCTCTTTGTTTATATTTTTTAAGTCAGCCTCTACTTATAAATGCCATGATGGAAAATTGTACACAAGTTCTGTAGATATTTAGGATTTTAGAACAAAACCTAGAAAAGCAAATTCACAGGAAGAAAGAGAGAGCGGCTTTGTTTACCACAGGGCTGAGGGGAGGTTGGTTTTGGGTTTCCTAGGTGCCGAGGGTATGACAGTCGATGGAATTTTTAGAACCCTATCGAAAGAAGGAAGGTGGCAATTTTTTGGAAGAGAGAATTACCTGGAACTGAATGTGTGAGATCCTAGATGATAAACTTACTCGTTTAGTCACACTTGCGTTCTCAAAAATTGCTTGCTTTCAAAATTTGGAAATACACAGGCGGAGGTGGTGTGGAAGATTAAGGAAGCCTTAGAATGGTATCTGGCCCCTAGGGCTGTGGGTTTTCTTGCAAGAGCCCTGATTCAGTCTGGTTTCGAAGCTGTGAGCCGTCCCCTCTGCTCCTAGCACCCTCTACGTAGGCTAGGGTCCATTCAGCCTAGAAGTCTTGCCTCTCAGCAGGAAAGACGGGTGTGAAAGAGAACTAAAATTCACCTCTACGATTGGCAAAAGCATCTGAACACTTTCTGTGCTTATTTTTGAAGCATTCACTTCGCCTTCTTAGTGACAGCAGAGGAATTAATTAGCCTGGACTCTCCCTCCCCTTCCCCGGGGACTGAGATGGGTCTTGGCAGCACAGCCCCCAGACCAAATGCAAATGTATTTTTGTCTAAGACCAGCTGACCGGCTGCCTATAGCATCACCAAATACATTTATGCTACCTGCTCTTAAAGCTGCATTTGCCTACAGGGAGTGACTTCTGTGATGCTGGCCTGAAGAGACCCCCGCCCCCTGCCACCCCACTACCAGTCTGTCTTGGTTACCTTCTCACCTCTCCAAGGAGGGCCGTAGCCGTCTGTCTCAGGTGGGCTGCTTTGTAAGGGCCATTTCCTCCAGCACAGTGCCCCCAGGTTTAGGAAGGCGCTCTTAGGCATCCCAAGTAAAAAGGCATTGAATCCAGGAGGTTAGAGTTTTCACAGCCTTCGGAAGGGCGGGAAACAGCCTCATTGTGGGAAATGCACAGCCTCTGTCCCGTGGTCCATCCCGGGCCTCCCTCCATAGCCTCCGTGGGGGCCGCCTCTGCCGACTGCACCTGCCTACGGCTGCACCTGCCTGCAGCTCCAAAGTGAGCGATTGGACTTCGGTCCATAGATTTGATCTGTCTGTATACCTGCCTGCAGAGGCCCCTGGAGAATCATCATTTGCTCCTTCCTTTTTTAAGCCTTTCATATCTTACCCAGCAAACTCATTGGCTGACCCCAACCCTGAGCCATGCAGAAGCGGGGTTCTTGATTCAGTCTGGCTTTGCCTCCGTGGTGCAGAGGGGGACATGCAGAGGACCACTGAGATCCGGGGCAGTTCCTCACCTCTGTCCAGGGACCTGGTCCTTTCTTCCCTCACTGCCACCTGCCCACAGAAGCCTGCGTGTGGGTGCATGGGAGGGGACCTTCGTTGGCCTTGCCCGCACCGCAGTCAAGTTCCTGCTCACTCACCTCCGCCTCCTCCAGGTCTGGGTCTCATTTTCTGTCCTTCCTTGCAGGCCTGGAAGGCATTCATGCTCTGGCTTTGCCCTTATCTTTCCAATCCTTGCTCCTCCCAGGTGTCAGCTTCAACGTCACTTTTGTAGAGATACCTGACCCCAAGCCTGGGCAGGCCCCATTGTTTCCTCCCGCAGGACTATACTTTTGCTTCCTGGCTTGTGTCACACCTGTAATTAAATGCTCGTCCGTGTAATTACTTGTTTACTCTTCTGGTTCCCTGCCAGGCTAAATTCCGCGAGGTCAGGAGCTGTGTCTTTCTCGCTCATTGCTCTGTTCCCAGAATCCCTGCAGAGTGGCTCCCAAAAATTTGTCGTTTCAGTGGAGGGGTGAAGTCGCGTTCTCCATTATTGTCCAAGCTAGATCACTGCTTAGGAAGCTTTGTCATAGACTAGACCATGACATTTAATAACGACTGTCCACCATCCCCCCGAGTTGTAAATTACTTTACAGCTCGCGACACACTTTCTGTTCATTCATTCGTTCATGCATGGATTCACCTAGGAGATACTTCTGGAATGCCCGCTGTGTACACGACGCAGAGTATGTCTGCAGTTTACCTAGTTTTACAAACCTAGGACTGATGCTCAGAATAGAGAAGGGACCAGTCCATTTCCAGGTGCCTGCGAGTCAGCTGGTGCCTGGACTGTCCTGCACTGCCAGAGGTCGTGGCCCGTGGCCTTTGGGTGCCTTGAGGAAGGCAAAGGAAAACGAAACACGGCATTAAAATAATCATGGGCAAGTTGTTCCGGGCACTTCGTTAAAGTGGTAGATTCATAAGAAATGAGTACTAGGAATGTAGTCATCGGTAAGAACTATCAGGCATAATTACGATTTTTGGCAACGTCCCCCCTCCCGGTGCAAATGTAGTGCATTCGGAACCTACTCTAACAGCTGCTGAAAGCCCTTACTAGCGAGAACTCGGTGTGGATTAAATGAAAATCTGGAGCCCAAGGAAACCTATCTGTGGGTCAATAGTCCGGAACGTGGCAAGTGTTACGCGTGGAAATGTGATTTATGAAAAAGTTTTCTGACTTTACGGCAGTTTTCTTTGACTCCGTAAATGCCCAAAATGTTTAGGCAATGGTGCACATATTTACTCGATGAAAACGAGCCGCCATACCAAGTCCTGGGCGTGAAAAGCAGAAAGCTTTTCACCTTCCCTCCCCGCCCCCTCCCTCCCACCCCTTCATCTGCTGCTCTCTGAGCTCTCAGACCTTTGCCAACCCGCCCCCGCCGGCAACGCAGGGCAGGAGATGCTGCCTGATGGGTGACGCCTCTGGAAAGAGGGGAGTCGACGGACCCCTGATCCCTGCGGTGAGCTCAGTGCCCTCTCCGTTCCCGGATCCATGTGCAGCAGGTGTCCTGGGTGCCGGAGAGGCCCCTGAGAAGGTTTTCAAGGCTTTGTGGAGAAGCAGCTAAATGGATGGGTTTGTGATTGAGATGAAACTGCCTGCGAGGTCCGTCTTTGGTTGGTTCTCCGGTATAAACTGCCGGTTGTGTTGCAGGTGTCCGTCGTGTGCCAAGTCGGTCGGGAGATTCAGAACCAAGAGGAGATACGCATTTATTCGTTATGAGGAACTGGCTCTTGCAATTGTGGAGGCCGAGAAGTCCCACGATCTGCTGTGTGCAAGCCGGAGCCCCAGGAGAGGCGCCGGTGCAGTTCCAGTCCGAGGCCGAGGGCCCGACAACCAGGGGACCCAATGGTGTACATCCCGGTCCGATGGCGGGAGAAGACTGACGACCCAGCCCAAGCGGGCTGGCGGGAAGCGAGCAAATCCTCGCTTGCTCTGCCTTTTGTTCCATTCAGGCCCTCGGAGGACTGGATGGTGCCCCCGCGCTGGGGAGTACAGTCTACTTGACTCAGTCTGTCAATTCTAATATTAATCTCATCCAGAAACAGCCTCCCAGACACAGCCCAAAATAACGTTTAATCCGAACACTCCGTGTCCAGTCGAGTGGACACATAAAATTAACCATCACATGGGCTCACGCGAGCCTACAGGCCTCCGAAGGCCCAGGCCTGCCCTAGCTCTTCCTTGGTCGATGCTGGAAGGACCCGTCCACAAAGGGTGGGGCAGGTCGCGCCCTCGTGACAGGACCATGCTGGCCACACGTGCTTAGAGAGCTTGTGTCCAGAGCCGGGGTGGAAACGGGGATCAGGGTGTGCAGATGCAGCATCACAGGCTGCTAAGGCGCTCACATTCGGTAAAGAATGGGTTCCGGTCTGGCCAGCTCTGACATTTGCCTGTTTCCGCGCAGCCGTTACATTGAGGCCGGCTCCCTGGGTTCTCCCTCTAGTTTTGAACATCTGATTTGTTATATTTTTTTTCGATTAGAAAAAAAGCTCATTTATTTCAGTCCTGTCGGTGAAGAGCTCTTGGCTGGCAGTGCTGCTGCCCCTGAGGGCCGCGGGAGATGGTGGTGAAGTCGGGGCAGAGCTGCGTGCTGGCGGCCGCCGAATCCCACCGTGCCACGCCGAGCAGGAGGGAGCGACCACGGAGAGTCCGTTATGTGGAAAGGAAGAGGAGCTAGGGAGGAAAATTCTCCTCTAATGGGTCCGCGCTGCTCCCTGCAGAGAGGGGACTCGCTGACCGTGGCGAGGGCGAGGGCTGGCTTCGCGGCTTCGCGGCTTCGCGGCTTCGCGGTGCCCGCACGCCGCCTGCCCCTGTGGTGCTTTCCGTGGTTTTCACAGCGAGTTTGTGACATTAGCAGCATGGTGGCCCATGGGAGGCACACGGTGCCAGCCCCATGGGGACCTGCCAGTGTGTTCCAGGTGAGGAATTGGGGGTGGGGAGGTGCGCCTTCCTGCTCAGACCTCTGTCCTGTGGGGTCTCTGCTCTGAGCCTTTCCTTCTGCCTTTGAGTGGGATCCACTCCTCCTGGTGCCCAGCGTGACCCGTGCCACCCACCCCCTTACTGCTCTGTCCCCACTCCTGCCTGAACCCCCTTCCTGATCCCTTCCTCTCCCCTCTACCAGTCACATTCTACTGGGCCTTCAGGGTCAAGCTCAAGGTTTGCCTCCTTCTGCCTCCGAGGTGGGACCAGGGTCAGCTGGGCCGTCGCCTCTCCATGCAAGCTTAACATGGCTCCAGCATCCGCCCACCCCCAGTGAAGCCTCAAACCCCTGTCTGTGTACAGCCCAGCACTGTCCTGAGGAATCAGACCACTGCTCAGCAGTTTAGGGGCCTGGCTTTGACCTTTATTCCTGCGGTTTTTCCTAAACACCTTCAGAACGCCTTGCAAAAGGGGGCTGCTTTCCTGGGAGGGTGGCCTTTGTCACCTAGCCAGCCTCGAGACTGAAGCTGGGCGCCGGGTGTCGGGGAGGCTTCTCCATCCGAGTGAAGAGGGCTTGGCGCTTCCAGCATCACTGAATGCCTGGCAAAGCCCACGGGGGAGTCAGAGGTGGCCGTTGAGGAGGTACAGGATGCAGCGCACACTGGGGTGCCACCCCGCGTGTGCAAATCCACAGTCAGGCCCCCACAGGCCGGGCTTCCGACACCGGCTCTCTCTCGCTTCCCCTCCTTCCCGCAGAACGACCGGCTTTCACCAGGCGTTTTCGAGATCACATCTCACCCCCGGCTGAGGGGCCCCAACCCTCTGAAGATGAGCCGGATGCACACGGGTCTGGACGGCCTCTGGAGCGAGCCAGCGGGGCGGCAGGTGTTTCGAGGGGCTGTTCATTCGCACACTCGGCTCCTCACCTTGCTTTGTTCCAGTTATCGACTTCAGAAATCCCAGGACCGTTTTTCCGTAGACACATTTCTTTGAGTGGGGAAAATGTATACAAACGACATTTGTATAGGAGTGACTCATTGGGGTGGAATTAAATATATCTTTAGGTGTGGCTTCCATATTCAGGAGGAAAAGCCTTTTCGCTCTCCGCGGGTTTTCCTGGGATTGCCGTGAGACCAGCGCCGGGGCTGGGGGCCATCGTCACCCACCGTCTCCTCACGTGGACCCCTTCAGAGGCCACGATTTCTGGAAGGTGGCCTTGCTCCTACCACCGCCATCATCACCGTCATCTCTTTATCTAAAATGGGGGAAATGGCTGACACTATTGAACCATGTACCTTTAATTCTAACCAGCTTCCCACCGGCCTCCCTTCCCCAAACACGTTCGCGAACATCTGGTGTAACAGGTTTTAGGATTTGATTACAGCACCATCTACTGGGTGACGCATTCCCGTTTTTCTCGGCCTTTCATGCACGTTGGGGTTTGGTCCTTCTCCCTGTTCTTTGCTCCCCTCTCCTCCGCTTTTTCTCCCAGTGAAGGGACCAATTGTTAGTTTGAAAAGGTGTCATCAATTAATTCATAAAAGTGAGGCTCTTCTCAAATGACGAAAAGCTTACATCCCTTGCCAATAAATACTTACAAAGACAATGGCCCACGCTCACCGCGGTGCGCTTCATGTAATTATTTCCTGGGATCAATAATCTCATCAGTAGGCTCAGTGATGGGGACATCACGGTAATGAATGGCTAGGCGCCGAGGCCATCAAAAGTGTTGTCCTTAGCCCTGTCACCTCGGAGCTGGCCAAGGGCATGACGGGAATCAGGGCTCTGCCTGGCCAAAGGATTAATCATGGTTATCCCTAACTCCTGTGCGTGTAATTTGCCTTCCTTATGCAGCCTGCCCCAAATTGATCAGCATGGATTTCTTGCTGCACCATAGGCCACTCTTTGAGCGCAGAGGAGAGTGGGAAGGACTCGCGTATGTGGCAGGGAAAGGACAAATTGGATTAGTCACGCTCAGGAAGTAACAAAAACCGAGTCGCACCGGAGCACAGCTGGAGCGTGTTTCCGGAAGCCAGGACGGGACTTCATGGGACTTTGGGAAGCGGAGGAGAGATGGTTCTGGGCGCTCACGTGTGTTCTCACGGGTCTAGGCCTCACCCCCTCCTTGTGGGTTGTGGCCACTGAGGAGCGAGGAACCGGGTGAGGGGACTTTCTCGCTGCAACCCTTTTCTCCCCAGTTTCCTAAGGGGCATTGGACGTGCTTTTCCAGAGACCTGTTACAAAAGTCTCAGGGTTTGGGGGCCCATGAGATGCCGACTGATAAGGATTATGCACTGATGGAGGCCACGGCTTTGCGATTACAATCGAGGGGCTCGAGTCAGGTGCAAAACCAGCCAGTTCCCTTCATTTGGCAGAGCAAAGGCAGCTTAATCCCTGGTTTTCTTTCACTCTAGATGTGGAGGGACGGGTCGTAGAGAAACATCTGTATCTGTGGGGTATCCCCTTCTCTTAGCTGATCGCCCCCGACTTGGCCCTAGCTGGTCCGCTTGGGCAAGGATGGGTCTCACCGTTCTGCACACACTCAGACCCTTTTCTCATCTCTGTGAACATCATTTCTTAGCGAGTGTTATTTCTTTTTTGTGTCCCCACCGTATTAGTGTCTTAGGGTCGCTGTAACAAGCGACCCCAAACTTGGCGACTTAAAACAACAGACATCTTTTTCTCTCACAGTTCTGGAGGCCAGAAGGCCCAAACCAGCCTCGCTGGGCCCACATCCAGGTGTGGGCAGGGCGGAGGGTCCTTGGCGGGCTGCACAGGAGGGCCCAGTCCACGCCTCTTCCAGCCTTGGGTGCGGCCAGCGGTCTGCGGCTTGTGGCCACATTGCTTCAGTTCTGCCTCTGTGTGTCAGTGTAAAGTATTTTTCTGCCACCCTCGTATGAGGATATGCGTGATTGCATTTAGGGGGCACTCAAATCACCCAGAATGATCTCTCTATCTTCAAGATCCTGGACTTAACACTACCTCTAAAGACCGCCTCCTCTTTTTTTTTAATGCCAACTGAGATAGCGTGGGTTCCAGGGATTAGGACGTGGACATCTTTTGGGGGGATGGATTATTTAGCATTTGCAATTTATGAAGTATTTTTACACCTGCTCTCTCATGCCTTCTTCAAAACAAGCAAGAAGCAGTTCACCTTTCACCAGTGTCCCGGATGAGCAGATGTCCAGTGCTGGTGAACTCTGTCATGGCACCTAGTGCACTGACCACCCCATGACAGAGC
>NW_011888892.1:320088-328319 GCF_000151845.1 Pteropus vampyrus
GGAAGCCACCTGGAGCGCTAATAGTTTGTGATCTCAGCCACACCTCGTTCCCTGTCATTTCTTGCTACCCTCTTCCCATCCCCCAAGACAGGCAGCAGAAGGGCAAACAGTCAAACAGTCAGCTTTGTCTTCCAACAGCCAAGGTCGGAGCACAAGAATTTATTTGAAAGAATGCAAATCAAGCAAAGCCAGTTTTCCTACCCCGTGACCAGTTAACTTTTTGGGTGGCTGGGAAGAGGAGGTGAGAGGGGGAGAGAGAGCCTCCATGCTCCTGGGAAGGGAGGGGTATGTCGACCCCTCCCCAGATGCGGGGACTGACAGCAGATGGGACCCAAACCTCCAGTCCCTGGGCTAAGGCCTGCGGGGCAGGTGGGATCCTAGAGCTGGCCTTTTACTCATCATGGTGCTGGAACCTGGGGAAGAAATAGCCAGGCATCGGGTGCCCAGGCACAGGGAGTATGAGTGGCCCGCTTGGTGCAGAAGCAGCCAGATGACTCTGAGCGCTGACGGGAGCTGGAGGGTGGACGGGTGATGGTGGGGGGAGAGAGGAGAGCGAGGGAGACAGACCATGGGATGAGCTGGGACGCAGCAGGCGAAGCAGGGTCCTCCGTGGGCCCATGGGAGTGGCCGAAGAGCTGAGATCGCAGGGGATTGAGGACATGTCGGTGGCCTTATGGTGAGAGGCCAGCAGCCAGGACCAGCCCCTCGGTCGCAGGGAAGCCTAGTACAGCCCCAGGTTCCTGGGGTGATGAAACTGGCGCTGAGTTGGCTGCAAATGAGTGTCAGGGACATGGAGGCTCAAGACAGAGATGAAGTTCACTTACATTAAGCACAAGTTACATTTCTTACTCACCTGGCCTTGGACCTGAAACATCTTCCTGCTACACCACAGCTAAGAGTCTGAATCACTAGATTTTCGCAGCAGAGAATGAATTCACCTTCAAAGCCACCTGCTTTTGGCTACTTAATTGCTGAAGAACAGATAGAGGTGACACACACTCACACACGCTCACATACTGACCCCACCCCTCCCTCACACCGTTTTCTGCAGCAATGGCTATGCACGCTGGCTTAGAGCATTTCAAAAAGTGGGACAGCCTCATTTGACAACAAAGGCACAAAAGGAGAGATGTTTAAAAATTATTTTTCTCTTCCCAGTTACTCCTTAAGCCTCTCCATGAGTTTAGGATGAAGGGAGCGAGAGCCGTCTTCACCTCTGCGGCCTTTCTCGTCCAGCGTGGCTCTGAAATGTTCCAGTCGGCAGAGGGGCGGGGTGTTACAGACTCACCTGTGATGCAGCGAACATTTCCCGGTCATCTAACTGCCATTACTGTGCACTGCCTGTGGCTCAGGCCTTCAGGGTGGCGGCTTCCTGTCATCCTCCCAGCCAGCCCCCGGGGCCGTAGCTGGGATGTTTGGCTGTGCACAGCTCCTCCTCAGGCCCGGGCTAGAGGCTGAGGATGCTACAAAGGATGGGACACATTCTGTGCCCTGCAAAAGCTTGGACTTCAACCCGTGGAGGTGAATCCATCTCCCTGCCCCTGCCAGACGTGTGAGGAATCCCTGCGTGAACAGGGCTGTGAAGACAGAGAGAAGGGAGAGTTCAATTCTGCCTGGCAGGAAGGCTTCCTGGAGGAGGTGATGCCTGAATTGGCACTTAATGATGAAGAGGAATTTGTCAGAGGGAACAGCAGTTGGCAGCACGGTCATCTCGTTTTTCACAAATACACCATGACCCTCTAACTCCTCCTACCTTTCTCAAGCCTGCCATTGGCTGCCATTCCCTGACTTTGCTCACTTGGTCTCTCTGGATGGGACACTCTCCCCTGTCATTTGATTAATGAACACCCTTCCTCCACACTTCAAGTCTCTGCAAAGTGCCAGCTCGGCTGTGCCGCTGGTTCGCAGGTGGAAGTAAGCGCATCCTCTCGTGCCCGGGGGATGCTGCCGAAGGAGCGAAGGACCAGCGGGTGAACGAATGCACAATTACCAACAGCACGTGTCTCCAGAGGAAAACGAGCCAGAATGAGGAGGCTTGGGATGTTGTTTCCGGTGTCTTTGGATCATTGTGTTCACTTAAGTGTTTAGTAGCTTGAGAAAAGGTTACTTTGTGGGCAGGTAAATGGAAGATGGCAAACGAAACCAAAGGAACGAGCAGACAAGAGCACTGCTCGCTGGGAAGGAGAGAGGCGCTGGCACGGAGGGTCAGGGTCCACACTCGGCGTCGCTCTCCTCTTCCAGGTGGGGGACTCTGACACGTGCGAGACACAGAGAGTGAGAGCCAAAAGGACTTCCCGGAATTGCAGATGGCCCGGGTGTGGGCGCCGGACAGCGCTCCCCTCAGAGAAGGCAGAGTCTCACTGAGGTCGAGCTGGACGTGTCCATCCGCAGCCCGACTTCCACGGGCTTGGGACACTGAAGACCTCAGGCCGGCATCTCTAGCCCCAGCCATCCCGCCCGCGTCTACCTGGATGATCTACAGGTTCTCTTCAAAGTCACGTTGTCCTGGCTGGTACCCATCACATTCTCTCCAGGCCCCTTCCAGCCTGCATCTCCGCCTGTGCCGGTTCGTGATGCCGTTGCAGTCATGTACGCAGGTAGCCTCAGGCATCCTCGGTCCCCTTCCTTTCCTCCCTCTCTGTTCCTTTGAGCACCAAACCCTCTTCGTCCCGCACGCCCACCCCTTGCCTCCCTGTTCCCGCCGACGCGCTCCACGCCAGGCCCAGCAGCCTCCAGCTCAGCTTCTCACGTCTAGTCCTTCCCTCCACCTCTCCACCCTGCAGACCGGCCATTGGAGAATCTTCCCGACATGCGGACCTTACCATGTCGCACCCCAGCGACCCCCACTGTGTGCAGGAGAATGCCTGGCAGTGTGTAAAGCGTACGAGGCCTCAGACTGTCTCCTAATGGCTTCACCCATGATAACCCCGCTTCCTCCCCCACGCCCACGCTCGGTGCTCCGATCATGCTGGGTGGTGAGCAGCCTGCCCCCAAGCCCCTCTTCCCCTCATGGCCCCGTATCCTTCAGGGCCCAGGGATGAGCGTGACGGTGGACATAGATGCCGGAACAAGGCTTTCTGAATTCATATCTGAGCCGTGTAACCCCAGCTACTTGGCTAACCATGCTGGGCCTCGGCGTCCTCATCTGTAATGCGGGAGTAGCAGGGGCTCTTACCTCATGAGGTTGTTGAAAGGAAGAAATGTGTTCAGAAATGCCGAGTCTCTAGAACAGCAACTGACATGCAGTAAGCAATACAGAAAGCAGTAAGATCCAGTGGGAACTCACCTCCTCCAAGAAGCCCTTCTTGATGACCTCAGTCCACAGTGATCTCTTCCTTCACAAAAGTTCAGTCATATGGAAGTGGCAGATAGGAACTTTTAACTGGGAACTTAGCTGGCTGTTCTCACTGAACGAGGCTGAGCTGCTTCCCCAGACTCCAGCCCTACCCTTGTGGGTCCGATACCCAGCCTGGCTGCCTCTCAGTGGGTAGGGCCTGCAGAGAGGCAGAAGGACAGGGTATAAGGACATTGTCCTTGGAGCCAGACTCCTGGGGTTTGCACCTCTAGACGGCCTCCTGGAGGAGAGCCAGGAGAAGGGGGGAGAGGTGCCCTGGAGGTGGCACGTGCCCCATTCTGAGGAGAGAAGGGAGGGAAGTAGCAGAGCACACCTGCTCCTCGCTGAGGCCCCGGAACCATAAGCCTGACCATGCTGGGCAAGGAGGAAGCTTCGAGTTGTGTATGAGATTGGAGTTTTAAACTGAATGCAGTTTTAACAACCGAAATAATCTGAAAGTTTCAGAATCTTCCCAGCGGGCCCTTATATGCTTCCCACAAGGAAGGGACGTTTGGTGTTGCACTGTTGGCGATGATGTTCAGAGAAATGAAACAATTTTCCATTTGCGCCCCACTTGGTGGGTACCGATTGCTAAACCATTGCTCGTGGAGAGGGAATACTGTTCTGCTCAGGGTGGCTTGGAGGGTCTGGCTTCTGGACAGCTGCAGGCCTGCTGCTGGGGTGTACAAGGGGTCTAATGGCGGCCTTAATTCTGGTCAAGCTGAACGGCCACAGGTGTCTAGAGTGAGTGCCAGACATCTGCTTGTCACATCTCTGGTGGGCCCTGCATTTTGGGTAGAACTCTTGGATGTGCTATGTGTGCGCACAGGTGTACTTGGGCCTCGGGTGGCTTACCTCCCCCGTCTCTGACCTGGATGCCCGCGCTTACCTGGTTTGTTGTCAAGAATAAGTAGATATTAGTTCTTCCTGTCTGCCCCAAACACAAAGCTAGGCTAATGAGCATCAATGCTTTGGAAATGTACATAATGAAACTAAGGCTATTTATAAGAAAGAAAATTTGAAGACCGATGTTAGGAAGGGTGAGATACCTCCTTCCGAAGGTATGAATTTTACCCAGCTAGTAATCCACAGTTTAAAGAACTTTCTTAATTTAATAAAGAAGTGATTTTAAACTTAAATCTGGCCAACCTTCATTCCTCCAGCACATGGTTTCGGTGAAATATCCCTCAACATGAAAATATAGACAGTTTTTTCTTCCAAAGTGGAACACTATGAGCCTCTCATTCCCGGTTTATTATGCTTTCTATATCTCTGCTCATTTTTCACCAGTATTGCATTAAGTATTGATATTGATTTCTTGTAAATGGGACTGAAATAGATGGCCCGCAGTTTTTTGTTATTGTTCAGTGGCACTTGTATGTAATTTATTACGGCTGCAGTGGAAGCTGCCCCTCGCTGCCATGCCTTAAATTAAACAAACGTGCCACGCTCTGGCCCCTGTTCGTCACCTGCATTTCTCATTTGATATCAAAAATGATTATGTATAAAGTTTCTCTTTCCTTCGTCCCTTCCTCCCCAACCGGAAGCACAATCACTCTGCCTTTTGTACTGTTTTGAAAGTTTGTGCTGGTAACTTCTGTTATTAGTGGATAATAAGGAAGTAGCAGAAAGGGGCAGTTTCCTCCCCAACAGCTGGGTTCTGCTCAGTTCTGAGAGACTTGGGGAAGATGATGCCTGGATTCTGGGCCTAGTTTCACTCTTGCCCAATTCAGTGACCTTGGGCCAGTCCCCTGCTCTCTGTACCTTGTGGAGGAACATCGATGGCTCTGGTGGCCCCCGCACATGCATGTACAGGGTGAATGATGAGCCGCGTGGTCCCAGGGGCTGGCAGCCATGTGCCCTTCACTCATGCGTCTCCTGAGTACCCCGGGGTGAACTGGTGGGACCGACAGGACAGCACGAGAGTGATTCCAGTGGCCTGAGGGCATCTCCTGAAGACAAGGCAATGTATGTTTGTCTGGACACAGGTGTCCCAACCAAGGGACAGTGCAGGTCCATATCGAGGCCAGAGCAGCCGTCTAGAACAGGAGAGGGCGGTGCAAGGGTGAAAATAAGT
The DNA here is from genome assembly GCF_000151845.1 of Pteropus vampyrus. Lineage (NCBI taxonomy): Eukaryota > Metazoa > Chordata > Mammalia > Chiroptera > Pteropodidae > Pteropus > Pteropus vampyrus. The sequence continues at coordinate 325,500 of NW_011888892.1, forward strand.
GTCCTGGCCAAAAAAAAAAAAATTTAAAAAGGCAAAATTCTCTCTCTGCGTCCCTGTCGTTGCCGCTTGGCTGGGCCAGGCTGAAAAGCCACCTCAAACGCTCTCAGAGAAGAATTAGTGCGTCGCCTCCCGGCATCCACAGGACTCTGCAGTCCGTCCCTTCTCCTCTGAGACCCTCTCCCCTTTTACCGTGTTGCACTGTTGAACTTCTGGCCTGTGTGTTGAGTGCAGTTTTGGGGGACAGATGCGTGAGGGGCTGCAGGAGCTACTATGCCTTGGGGGAAGAATTAACATGTAACGTACACGCGTGTGTGAGTGTGTGTCTCAGGCATCTTCATCCCAGAGGCGTCCCTTCTAAAGACAATGTTCAAGTCGTATCCTCTTAGACGGGCTGTTTGTCGCCCATGTGGTTTTCACTCTGAATGATTTCCCAGTAGGCGTGACGGATTCTACAGAGGAAAACTCACAGAGTGCCTCCAGGAGACACTGGCCACCTCCGCGTCCCTAGCTTTTTAGGTAACTGGGGTAGAGTTTTTTGCATTTAGCCAGGGGCAGAACAGCATCTGTTACTTAGACTTTCATGTCTACCTACAACGGGACCCACAGGTCTCCTGCTGAAGTGGACGCAGGCCTTTGTGGCGTGTGGGTCTTGGTTCTGCTCACGGGAATTAAGGCTGGCTGTGGCGCAGGGGCCCTCCCCAAGTCTCTCTCAGACCTGATGACTCCCCTTCTTCCTCTAACCGCGTTCGGCAGGTCTGCTGTGCTTCTTTCCTCGGGTCTGCGGCTGCTTCTGCAGGAGCCTCTGCTCTGCCTGGACTCGGGGTCCCACACAAACCTGCAGCATCTTCGCAACACGCAAGCCTGAGGGTGGAGCGGGGCCGGACCAGCTTGCAGAGCCGACTGAAATTTTCAGGAATTTTGCCAGCCAGTTTTTAAACACAGCCATTATTCAAAATTAAAATATATAGACTTACGATTAGCTAATTATATCAAAGACAGAGATAATCCACACTCAAAACTCATCATTGCCTGTTTAGTTTACAACTCTGTATTATTATCTGAGCCAGAGGTCAGCGGCATTTTTCGGTAAGAGTTCAGCGGTCAGTGTTTTAGGCTTTGCAGGTGCTGTGGGCTCTGTCCCAACTACTCAGCTCTGGTTTAGGGTAATAATAGCTGTAGACACTACATAAAAGAATGTTCATGGATGTGTGTCAATAAAACTTTATTTATGAAACAAGTTCCTCAAAAAGTTAATCATAGAGTCACCACTTGACCCAGTAATTCTACTCCTACGTATATATCCAAGAAATAAAAATATACATCCTCCCGAAAACTTGTACGTGGATGTTCATAGCAGCACTATGCACGATAGCAAAAAGTAGAAACAACCCAAATGTCCATCAGCTGATGAAGGGATAAACAAAATGTGGGCCAGCCATACAGCAGGACCTGACCTGGCAATATTGATATTGCATTCATTTCAAGGATGAACCTTGAAAACATGTACGTGAACGAAGACATCACAGAAGATCACGTACGGTATAACTCTTTTTACAGGAAATGTCCAGATTACGCAAACCCATGAGGCGGGAAGCAGATTGCTAGCAGGGGGAGGGGTGTTGGGTGTGAGTAATGGGGAGGGACTGCATGTGGGTAACGGGCTTCTTCTGGGGTGATGAAGAATGTTTCAACTTAAACTGTGGTGGTTATAGAAATGAATTGAATTGGATGAATTATATCTTGGTAAAGATATTTTTAAAAACCCCTAGCACATTCTTTCTTCTATCTAGAAATGTGATTCCCTCATGTTAACAAAATATTCCATTAAAATTAGGATTTCCAGATTTGACAAATAAAAATATAAGAAGCTCAGTTAAATTTAAATTTCCGATAAACGAGGGATAATTTTGTAGCATAAGTATGTCCCAAATATCGTATGAGACAAACTTATAACGAGAAGCTATATTAATTTACAATTCGAATTTAACTGGGCATCTGTGTTTTATCTGGTTATGCTAATTAAAGTATAATATAAAACACAGCCTTTTAATAGAGCTAAATGATTTTAAAATCGTCATCTCTCCATGTACATCCCACAACGCATACCACAGGTGCTATTTTTCTGTTCCACAGGGAGAGAGCCAAAGGCCTTAGACAGATGACCCAGTGGCAGTTCCAGGATCCGAACCCAGCTCTGCCTGACTCCCAGCTGCAGGCTCCTCGACTCACAGAGGTGGGCGCGTGGCTACCTGGATGCGGCTGATGCTGAGACCCGGTTCCCCCCTCATCTGTGCAAGAGAGAGGGAGAAGCAGACCTCCAGCCCCCACGGAGGCTCCTGCGGGCGCTGGCAAACCAGAACAGTGAGTTCCCATTAGAATGTTCTTTTCTGGAGGAGATAACGGGATAATAGCTACCTTATACTTGCTTCCCGTAAATGATGAGTGACAAAGAGTCACTTGAGATTAGAGTAATTCAGAACGAGTTAAGCCAATACCTGTGCTCGTTAGAGATCAATTTTTATTTTGAGGATAGGAGAGAGAGGACAAAAGAGAACTAAAATCAAATTCGGTGTTCGCTAATCTCAGCACGCCCTGGAGGATGTGGGAGGGAGGTCTCCGCCGTGGGGAGAGGTGGGGCGGGGGGTGGGGCAGGGCTTCTGAAACCAGAGACGAATGATTTAAGAGCAAATGCAATTTCTGCTGAATTCTTTTGGTTGTCTCAGAAGGAAACTGGACGCATAAATGATGTTTTGAAGATGCTTGACATGCTTGAATAGGGGATACGGTCGAAACTAAACTCTGGCCATTTGGGGAATGAAC
>NW_011888892.1:328369-329311 GCF_000151845.1 Pteropus vampyrus
CTAGTTTCACTCTTGCCCAATTCAGTGACCTTGGGCCAGTCCCCTGCTCTCTGTACCTTGTGGAGGAACATCGATGGCTCTGGTGGCCCCCGCACGTGTATGTACAGGGTGAATGATGAGCCGTGTGGTCCCAGGGGCTGGCAGCCATGTGCCCTTCACTCATGCGTCTCCTGAGTACCCTGGGGTGAGCTGGTGGGACCGACAGGACAGCACGAGAGTGGTTCCAGTGGCCGGAGGGCGTCTCCTGAAGACAAGGCAATGTACGTTTGTCTGGACAGAGGTGTCCCAACCAAGGGACAGTGCAGGTCCATATCGAGGCCAGAGCAGCCGTCTAGAACAGGAGAGGGCGGTGCAAGGGTGAAAATAAGTGTCCTGGCCAAAAAAAAAAAAATTTAAAAAGGCAAAATTCTCTCTCTGCGTCCCTGTCGTTGCCGCTTGGCTGGGCCAGGCTGAAAAGCCACCTCAAACGCTCTCAGAGAAGAATTAGTGCGTCGCCTCCCGGCATCCACAGGACTCTGCAGTCTGTCCCTTCTCCTCTGAGACCCTCTCCCCTTCACCGTGTTGCTGTTGAACTTCCGGCCTTTGTGTTGAGTGCAGTTTTGGGGGACAGAAGCGTGAGGGGCTGCAGGAGCTACTATGCCTCGGGGGAAGAACTAACATGTAACGCACACGCGTGTGTGAGTGTGTGTCTCAGGCATCTTCATCCCAGAGGCGTCCCTTCTGTAAGAGTTCAGCGGTCAGTGTTTTAGGCTTTGCAGGTGCTGTGGGCTCTGTCCCAACTACTCAGCTCTTTTGGTTTAGGGTAACAGTAGCTGTAGACACTACATAAAAGAATGTTCATGGATGCGTGTCAATAAAACTTTATTTATGAAACAAGTTCCTCAAAAAGTTAATCATAGAGTCACCACTTGACCCAGTAATTCTACTCCTACGTATATATCC
>NW_011888892.1:331436-339885 GCF_000151845.1 Pteropus vampyrus
GACCTGCCGTTTGCTGTGGATCTGTTCACGACAAGAAAACAAGTTTTTAAGGATTCAAATTGTGCTATAAATGATTAGGACAAAGGACTTTTAAAGTGGTCTTGTTGGAAAACTTTTTGTAAGGCATAGAGTACATTTGTCATCTAAAGACTTGCCCCGCCCAAAGCAGATGTGATAGAGTGGGAGTGCCATGCCTCAGGAGTACGGATTGCTGGTGGCTTCGAGATGCAGTCCTGAGCTGGGTGAACTTGGGCTTCTGAGGATGTGGGGGTGGGGCGTGGGGATGGAGGGAGCCCCCCCAAAGGAGTAAAAGGCACACGAATGCCAATCTCGAAGACTCTTTCCAGCATCTACACTCTCTTAGGAAACACTGTTATATCTCAGGCGTTTTTGTTGGTAGTTAGGTAATTTTCCTTCTTCTAGTTTAGTTTTTGCAAAGCAGTCTATAATTACTGCGTTCTGGGACCAAGTCATCACCCCCGCTCCTCACTCCAGCCCAGTTTGTAATCAGGCGTGTGGTGGACTCAGGCTGTTTTTGGCTCCTGCCCGAAAGCTCTGGCTCTCCTCTCTGCCCGTTTCTGCCTTTTGTCGCAGAGGCACATCCCCGTGCGTGTTCGTCATGACCTTCTCCAGATAATCCGTTTTAGTGCATGGTCCTCGAGAGACAGTTCGCATTCTCCACCATTCCCGTGAGCGCTCTTGGAAACACTGGGAAAATTCTCTTACCCCGAAGTTATGTTGAGATCTTTAATTAACAAGAAACACGTGATAAATACATATGCCAGACCTTATGTGAGTATGTGGTATTTAAGGTTTCAGAATTTCAGGGTGACCTTAGTCTTAAAATAGATCCTTTTGCCTGTAGCCATTGATTATATTTTTCCTGAGTAGATATTTGCTCCTCCCTTTTGTCTCCCGTGGCCCAGAACTCCAGTGCCCACGTGGGGTCTTGGCAGTGGTCGGAGATGCCCGCTCAGGTCTGCTTCACTTAACACGCCTTCCTTGGCGACATCTGCCTGGCATCGTGGGCTGCCTTCTGCATGGTATGTCTTGGCACTTTAGACTATTCTTCACCTGAGGCCCACACGTGTTGGTCCAATTCCTCTTTCATGTCACCAGAGGGAGAATACCTATATTTTTCTGCATGTCACCTTGTCTGTTTTCTTTTTGCCCTCCAATTTCTGGCTGGCTGGAATCACATGCTGGGCCTGTGTATCTTCCTTTTTTGATTATACCCATTGAGTATAGCCTTGTTATACTTATAAGTCTTAAGAATTCTGGAGTCCTCAGAAATCAGTCAACAGCACACTCAAGAAAACTATTGAACTTGGATAAAAAGGCACATCTTAAGGAGTGATTCTGTCTGATTTCTGAGTTTATCGTTGTTGTTATATAGCAAAGTGATGTGCTCGCTGCCTGTCTCTGAAGCCTCACTGCTCTGGATATCAGTTGGACCTGCAGTCGAGGTCAGAAACAGAGTGTGGTTGGGGTGCAGGGGGCTGGGAATTACGCTCCGTGTCGTCCCAGGCACTTACGATGCAACTGGAGTTTAATGGTCGATGTGCTTTTGGACACCCCTGATCTTGAGTTCCTGGGTCCTTGTTACTGTCCTTAATCCATTCGGATTGCTCAGAAACTGCACGCATACTCTCTAGTAACCCATTTGATTCAAATTTGAGGTTGCAACTATGAAAGTCACTGCAGTGCCTGTAGCTGGAAGGGGAAGAGCTGGCTGAGATGACGTCTCTCTCGGCTGCGGACTTGACCAAGCAGAAGCCAATGCAGAGTGGAAAGGGTGCTGTCAGGTGCTCTGACATGTCCACGAAAGACGGGATCTGCAGGTAAATTTTGCCCATGGCCCTAGAAAAAGACTGCCAACAGCAGGGCAAAGGGCTTGGCTACCCGCAAGCAGCCCCTTTGTAGCTAATGGCTAACGACGCATCAGATTCACCAGGATGTGTGGATACTGCTCATGGAACAAGTGGACAAGGGGGTTTTCAGAGGCATCTGGGTGCCCCTAGTTCTGCCTTCACATACCTTCTGGAGCTACGTGCCTTGCTTTGCAGATGAAAATCAATTTTCTTGGATTGGTTACTCAATCTGGAGAGGGTTAGGTTCTGAACTAGCTGCCAGGTGTGGGTGGCATTGGAGTTGAGACCTACAGGACAAGTCTGAGTACGCTGGGCGGATGTGTGGGGGTTGGGGGAGCTAATCCAGGCTCAGGGCATGTCAGAGCACCTGAGGGGGGCGCGTGGCAGAGTGGAGCAGGGAAAAGAGACCCCTGTGCCTGGGTCGCCTCAGAGAGGGTAATATTCTGCGGCTCTGATGGACCTCGAATCGTAGGGACCACTTGTGTCTTATGATGACGTTTGCAAGCAACCCTTTCATTCCGCTTAGATTTAGCTTCTGGACTTCGAAATTAGCATCAGGCATTTGCATAGATACAGGAATATGCCTGTGAGATTGCTCTGATCCTCTGGCCTCAAGTTTTCATTTTATTAATCTCTTTTCCCCATTTCTTGCTATTTAGGGCCATGTTTTACGGGCTCGAAACATTTCTCATGCTGCACAGTCTATTCGCTGCCCCTCAGAATCTGTCATATGTTGCATTATGAAATATTGGCTGCAAAATATTATAGAACATACGCTAGGGTATGTGAACCTACCACGTGATTCATTCCCTATGCAGGAACATTAGAATTTTCCTCACCACTTTCTAATTTATTTACTTTTTTTAATTTTTAAAAGTAAATGTTATTTCCTGATGGTAGATTTTTGCTATTATTCACACTGCAATTAGTTTTATAAGAGAAATGTGATGAGATGTGGTTTATTAGTATTTTAAGAGAGCTTTATTGAGGTACAGTCAACATACAATAAACTGCCCACAAATGTGTAAATTTTGACGTATGTATGTAAACACCTGGAAATCCATCATGACCATGAATGTAATGACTGTAACTATGCCCCCTCTTCTCCCTGCACCCCAGAATCACTCATCTGCTTCCTGTCACTACACATTAGGCTGCATAGTCTATAATTTTACTTAAAAGGAATTATATGGTATGTACTCTTTTTCTTTCTGGCTCTTTTTCATTCACACATAATTATTTTGAGTTTCATTCATAGTGTAGTGCGTATCAGTACTTCATTCCTTTTTCTTGCTCAGTAATATTCCTTTGAATGCACGTACCACAATATGTTTATCCATTCACCTGCTGATGGATATTTGGTTAGTATCTGTCTATAATTACTGTGTTCTGGGACCAAGTCGTCACCCCCGCTCCTCACTCCAGCCCAGTTTGTAATCAGGTGTGTGGTGGACTCAGGCTGTTTTTGGCTCCTGCCCGAAAGCTCTGGCTCTCCTCTCTGCCCGTTTCTGCCTTTTGTCGCAGAGGCACATCCCCGTGCGTGTTCTTCATGACCTTCTCCAGATAATTCGTTTTAGTGCATGGTCCTCGAGAGACAGTTCGCATTCTCCACCATTCCCGTGAGCGCTCTTGGAAACACTGGGAAAATTCTCTTACCCCGAAGTTATGTTGAGATCTTTAATTAACAAGAAACACGTGATAAATACATATGCCAGACCTTATGTGAGTATGTGGTATTTAAGGTTTCAGAATTTCAGGGTGACCTTAGTCTTAAAATAGATCCTTTTGCCTGTAGCCATTGATTATTTTTTTCCTGAGTAGATATTTGCTCCTCCCTTTTGTCTCCCGTGGCCCAGAACTCCAGTGCCCACGTGGGGTCTTGGCAGTGGTCGGAGATGCCCGCTCAGGTCTGCTTCACTTAACACGCCTTCCTTGGCGACATCTGCCTGGCATCGTGGGCTGCCTTCTGCATGGTATGCCTTGGCACTTTAGACTATTCTTCACCTGAGGCCCACACATGTTGGCCCAATTCCTCTTTCATGTCACCAGAGGGAGAATACCTATATTTTTCTGCATGTCATTTTGTCTGTTTTCTTTTTGCCCTCCAATTTCTGGCTGGCTGGAATCACATGCTGGCCTGTGTATCTTCCTTTTTTGATTATACCCATTGAGTATAGCCTTGTTATACTTATAAGTCTTAAGAATTCTGGAGTCCTCAGAAATCAGTCAACAGCACACTCAAGAAAACTATTGAACTTGGATAAAAAGGCACATCTTAAGGAGTGATTCTGTCTGATTTCTGAGTTTATCGTTGTTGTTATATAGCAAAGTGATGTGCTCGCTGCCTGTCTCTGAAGCCTCACTGCTCTGGATATCAGTTGGACCTGCAGTCGAGGTCAGAAACAGAGTGTGGTTGGGGTGCAGGGGGCTGGGAATTACGCTCCGTGTCGTCCCAGGCACTTACGATGCAACTGGAGTTTAATGGTCGATGTGCTTTTGGACACCCCTGATCTTGAGTTCCTGGGTCCTTGATACTGTCCTTAATCCATTCGGATTGCTCAGAAACTGCACGCATACTCTCTAGTAACCCATTTGATCCAAATTCGAGGTTGCAACTGTGAAAGTCACTGCAGTGCCTGTAGCTGGAAGGGGAAGAGCTGGCTGAGATGACGTCTCTCTCGGCTGCGGACTTGACCAAGCAGAAGCCAATGCAGAGTGTAAAGGGTGCTGTCAGGTGCTCTGACATGTCCACGAAAGACGGGATCTGCAGGTAAATTTTGCCCATGGCCCTAGAAAAAGACTGCCAACAGCAGGGCAAAGGGCTTGGCTACCCCCAAGCAGCCCCTTTGTAGCTAATGGCTAACGACGCATCAGATTCACCTGGATGTGTGGATACTGCTCATGGAACAAGTGGACAAGGGGGTTTTCAGAGGCATCTGGGTGCCCCTAGTTCTGCCTTCACATACCTTCTGGAGCTACATGCCTTGCCTTGCAGATGAAAATCAATTTTCTTGGATTGGTTATTCAATCTGGAGAGGGTTAGGTTCTGAACTAGCTGCCAGGTGTGGGTGGCATTGGAGTTGAGACCTACAGGACAAGTCTGAGTATGCTGGGCGGATGTGTGGGGGTTGGGGGAGCTGATCCAGGCTCAGGGCATGTCAGAGCCCCCGAGGGGGGTGCGTGGCAGAGAGGAGCAGGGAAAAGAGACCCCTGTGCCTGGGTCGCCTCAGAGAGGGTAATATTCTGCAGCTCTGATGGACCTCGAATTGTAGGGACCACTTGTGTCTTACGATGATGTTTGCAAGCAACCCTTTCATTCCGCTTAGATTTAGCTTCTAGAACAATCTCCTGGACTTTGGAATTAGCATCATGCATTTGCATAGATACAGGAATATGCCTGTGAGATTGCTCTGATCCTCTGGCCTCAAGTTTTCATTTTATTAATCTCTTTTCCCCATTTCTTGCTATTTAGGGCCATGTTTTATGGGCTCGAAACATTTCTCATGCTGCACAGTCTATTCGCTGCCCCTCAGAATCTGTCATATGTTGCATTATGAAATATTGGCCGCAAAATATTATAGAACATACGCTAGGGTATGTGAACCTACCACGTGATTCATTCCCTATGCAGGAACATTAGAATTTTCCTCACCACTTTCTAATTTATTTACTTTTTTTAATTTTTAAAAGTAAATGTTATTTCCTGGTGGTAGATTTTTGCTATTATTCACACTGCAATTAGTTTTATAAGAGAAATGTGATGAGATGTGGTTTATTAGTGTTTTAAGAGAGCTTTATTGCGGTATAGTCAACATACAATAAACTGCCCACAAATGTGTAAATTTTGACATATGTATGTAAACACCTGGAAGTCCATCGTGACCATGAATGTAATGATTGTAACTATGCCCCCTCTTCTCCCTGCACCCCAGAATCACTCATCTGCTCCCTGTCACTACACATTAGGCTGCATAGTCTATAATTTTACTTAAAAGGAATTATATGGTATGTACTCTTTTTCTTTCTGGCTCTCTTTCATTCAGCATATAATTATTTTGAGTTTCATTCATAGTGTAGTGCGTATCAGTACTTCATTCCTTTTTCTTGCTCAGTAATATTCCTTTGAATGCACGTACCACAATATGTTTATCCATTCACCTACTGATGGATATTTAGTTAGCATCTAGTTCGGGGCTATTCTAAATAAAGCTGCTATGAACATTCATGTACGAGTCTTTGCGTGGACGTTTGCTTTCATTTTTCTTGGGTAATTTTATTTTATTGCCTTAACTTTCACTTCATTCAAAATCAGATATCTCTTCCTTTAGAACGTGTTGTATTCTTCCTGCCTGTGCACAGACCAGATAGGAGGGGGTTAAGGGTGTTTGTACACCCTAGTTTGAGACAGAGGGTTGCCAGCGTGTCATAGTCTGAGGAGTGAGGTTTTAACTTAGCCGATGAGGTTGAGGTGAGCGTACAAAACAAAATAGCTAAATTAGCAGAAGCAATTGCCAGGAGACCTCTGCTTATGAAAAGCAACCAGAAAGAGGAGAGGAAACTGTTCTTCCTTTATCTTGTCTTAATAATGTTTTCTCCCTGCCATGAGATTAGCAGATGATGCATAGGTTCGGTCTGTGGGCTAAATGCGTCTTTTTAGTGTTGTTATTATCTGTTTCTGAAGTAAATGACACAAAACCAACATGAGTATAAGCCAGGACAGGTGTTATTAATGGTGTTTGCTTTTCATTAGGAGGCCGGCACAATTCCCTAATTGCTAGCAGACTCTAGGAAATGCCTTATTTGTAAACAGTGGTTCACAAAAAAAAAGTCATTAACAGAATAAACAGGCAATTTAGAGAGAGCAGTCGTCATTATGAAATGTATTTAATGGTTTAAGGAACATCAGTGGTATTTTGCAAAGGCTAGTGTCTCTCCCACATCTGAACATCTGAGCTTGGCCCACAACACCCCACCCACCCAGATCACCAGGACTGTTCAGCTGGTTTTATTGCTTCCTTTAAAACTGATCACTTTCTGATTATAAAGCTAACTCACCTACCTTCATTATGGAAAACTTGTCAAAGATAGAAAAGAGTAGCAAAGAGAAAAAAATCTCCCATAAGCCAACCTTTTAGTGATAACTATTAACATTTTAGTTTATTTCCTTCTTTTTATTCAATTTATAGTTGAGCTCAAACTCTACGTACCATTGCGTATCCTGATTTCTCTCTCCTCAGTGTTAGTGCATAAACATCTCATCAGGTTATTAAAACGTTTTCTTTGCAAACACCATGTTAATGGCTAAAAAAGATATCACCATGTATGGACTGCCCATAATTTACTTAACCGTTCCTCTTGTTCTGAAAATTTAAGTGGTTTCTAATTGTTCTCCACTATAAATAATGCTACAGTCATCATCTTTGCGTAAACCATTTAAAATTGTAGTTAGAATCATTTCCTTGGGATAATTCTCAAAAGTGAAATTCCTAGATCAAAAAGCGTGCACGTTTTTGAAGCTCTTGATACAAATTCAGCTATGTATTCAGTGGATGGTCTCCTTCTGCGTGTCATCCCAGAGCCTAGACCATAAAGCAGTTTCCAGGGTTAATTAGATTCAGACTGAACAGGATTCTGTTGGCATTTTTTGTTTGTTGAGTGGGAGCTGAAGTGCTGTCAATCAGAGAGTTAAAATTTCTTAGTCCGAAAACAAGATGGAATGGCCTGGAGGGGCAGCACACACCAAGAGGCATCGTCCCAACTTGGCTTAAAGATGGAACATGGAGGGAAACCCTTCCTACAGGGTGGAGATGACCAAAAGGATGGATAGATGAGCCGCCAAGGATCGTCCAGGTTCGACAGCGGGGAGTGCTAGGAGCCCCCCAAAAGATGATGGAGAGAGGCCAAACACCACTGTGCTTATGCTTTCAGCTCTGCCTCACCCCAAGACCAGACTGACCATCCACACGAACTGCCAACAATCCGGCTTCATTATTTTCTTCGGCTGCCCCCTGAAGGTTCTCATGGGCTGTAACTTCTTAGAGAGTCTGAAGAAGTGTTGTTGTTCTTGTGGTTATTTAAAACCCCCTGGGTTAGGGTGTGGGGCTGGGCACACAGCAGGTGCCTACTGACGGAGACTTTACGGTCCCTAAGGGCGGGATCAGTGTCTGTCTTGACTGTTTCTCCATCCCCAGTATCTGACCCAGATCCTGGCAAAGAGTGAGCAATTAGTGAAATTGGTTTAGTGGAATTGGATATATTTAGGTAGCTGCGACTTAGTAACCGGTCAGCTAGGTTCATTCACACAAGAGCTTGTGAGAGAAATAAGAACCCCCACTGCGTTTGGCTAACTCCCGCCATCTCATTCCTTCTTTCCTATGCTTTCTCACGCTGCTTCTGCTTCCCCAGCCAGGCCGAACCATGTGCCTGCCTAACTGGTGAATAATAGCATGATGGCCAGATCTCTTAACATGACCCGCGCCCACTGGGATGGTGGGACTGGTGACGTGTGTCCTTGAACTGCTTATCTAATGAGGAGGCAAAGATGTGGAGGCGTCTTCCTTATCGTGAGGTGATTAGCG
>NW_011888892.1:340130-341977 GCF_000151845.1 Pteropus vampyrus
TTTTTGTTTGTTGAGTGGGAGCTGAAGTGCTGTCAATCAGAGAGTTAAAATTTCTTAGTCCGAAAACAAGATGGAATGGCCTGGAGGGGCAGCACACACCAAGAGGCATCGTCCCAACTTGGCTTAAAGATGGAACATGGAGGGAAACCCTTCCTACAGGGTGGAGATGACCAAAAGGATGGATAGATGAGCCGCCAAGGATCGTCCAGGTTCGACAGCGGGGAGTGCTAGGAGCCCCCCAAAAGATGATGGAGAGAGGCCAAACACCACTGTGCTTATGCTTTCAGCTCTGCCTCACCCCAAGACCAGACTGACCATCCACACGAACTGCCAACAATCCGGCTTCATTATTTTCTTCGGCTGCCCCCTGAAGGTTCTCATGGGCTGTAACTTCTTAGAGAGTCTGAAGAAGTGTTGTTGTTCTTGTGGTTATTTAAAACCCCCTGGGTTAGGGTGTGGGGCTGGGCACACAGCAGGTGCCTACTGACGGAGACTTTATGGTCCCTAAGGGCGGGATCAGTGTCTGTCTTGACTGTTTCTCCATCCCCAGTATCTAACCCAGATCCTGGCAAAGAGCGAGCAATTAGTGAAATTGGTTTAGTGGAATTGGATATATTTAGGTAGCTGCGACTTAGTAACTGGTCAGCTAGATTCATTCATGCAAGAGCTTGTGAGAGAAATAAGAACCCCCACTGCGTTTGGCTAACTCCCGCCACCTCATTCCTTCTTTCCTATGCTTTCTCACGCTGCTTCTGCTTCCCCAGCCAGGCCGAACCATGTGCCTGCCCAACTGGTGAATAGCATGATGGCCAGATCTCTTAACATGACCCGCGCCCACTGGGATGGTGGGACTGGTGATGTGTGTCCTTGAACTGCTTATCTAATGAGGAGGCAAAGATGTGGAGGCGTCTTCCTTATCGTGAGGTGATTAGCGTGTCTATGCCTTGGAGAAACAACCCATCTCGATGCTCGTCTCCTTGGAGAAGCTGAGTTGCAGTCACCCGGTTCTTTCAACTGGTCACTCGTGTTCACTAGCTCACTACCCCCGAGTTCTGCCACAGCTCGTCCCCTCGTTGTGTGATGCTCCCGACCCTCTTGATCACTGGGTGGGGCTGAGCCACATCGCTAGCCGGCTGGCACCTTACTAGCCATGGCTATCGTTACTTATTTCCCTTTGTATCCATGGTGCCTGAGAGTTGGGTAAAGTTCCTGGAATTTGAATAATGGGAAAGCTGCCTCAGTGCTGGAACTCAAGTGACAAATAGAAGGGGGATGGGGAACAGGGCGCCTAGTGACAAAGCCGAGGTTCTGGTTTCCACTAACCTTTTTTCTGTGAAAGTGTAGGCTTGTCCCAAACCTCCAGATCCAGCGCTCACTCCCTGAGGCAGCACAGTGCCGTGGAAAGTACCTGGGCTCCGAATACGGGAGTCGTGGGTTGAAATTCTGACTCCTGCAAAGTAATTTCTGTGTGGCCTTGGGAAGGTTCCTTACCCCTAGGCCTCAGTGTTCTTACCTGAGACAAATAATGCCTGTCTCATCGGATTGTTTTGATAGCTAAATGAGGTAAAGTATGTATAGGAGCCAACCAGTGAATAATAAGATGATCACATCTCTTGACATGACCCTGTGACCTGCGCCCATTAGGGTGGTGGGAATGGTGGCGTCTGCCCTTCAACTTCTCACCCACATGAGGCGGCAAAGAAGCCAAAGTGTCCTCCCTGTCAGGGATGACCAGCAAGCCCAGGGATCAGCCCAGAGAAGGTGCTCGGTTCATGATATTGATAATAATAATCATAGAAACTTGCTTCATCTTCTCCAGCTGCCTCCTAGCCCCCTCTTAAATAAAC
>NW_011888892.1:342442-345242 GCF_000151845.1 Pteropus vampyrus
GTTACTTATTTCCCTTTGTATCCATGGTGCCTGAGAGTTGGGTAAAGTTCCTGGAATTTGAATAATGGGAAAGCTGCCTCAGTGCTGAAACTCAAGTGACAAATAGAAGGGGGATGGGGAACGGGGCGCCTAGTGACAAAGCCGAGGTTCTGGTTTCCACTAACCTTTTTTCTGTGAAAGTGTAGGCTTGTCCCAAACCTCCAGATCTAGCGCTCACTCCCTGAGGCAGCACAGTGCCGTGGAAAGTACCTGGGCTTCGAATACGGGAGTCGTGGGTTGAAATTCTGACTCCTGCAAAGTAATTTCTGTGTGGCCTTGGGAAGGTTCCTTACCCCTGGGCCTCAGTGTTCTTACCTGAGACAAATAATGCCTGTCTCATCGGATTGTTTTGATAGCTAAATGAGGTAAAGTATGTATAAGAGCCAACCAGTGAATAATAAGATGATCACATCTCTTGACATGACCCTGTGACCTGCGCCCATTGGGGTGGTGGGAATGGTGGCGTCTGCCCTTCAACTTCTCACCCACATGAGGCGGCAAAGAAGCCAAAGTGTCCTCCCTGTCAGGGATGACCAGCAAGCCCAGGGATCAGCCCAGAGAAGGTGCTCGGTTCATGATATTGATAATAATAATCATAGAAACTTGCTTCATCTTCTCCAGCTGCCTCCTAGCCCCCTCTTAAATAAACACTGAGCCACTACTCAACGTTCCCTGAATGAAGGATAGGTGACTTTGGCCTCAGTGCTCCCAAGACATCATTAAACGCCAGCTTTCTCCACGTGGGATGCGGGAGGGAGAGATAGGGGAGGGACAGGGTCTGGGGATCTGCCGTTTAAAACCTCAGAGAACAAACTTCCCTCTGACACCTTTTGCTCACTCTCGAATGAGGGAGTGAGAGGGAGAAAGTAAGGTTTATCAGCCTCATGGACGCACCCATCCCAATACCACCCGGTCCGGGCTGCTGCCCGTACGTGCGCTTAAAATGCTTTGTAAATTTAATCGTCCACAGAATGTGTGTTCGGAACGATTAGGTAATCAGTGTGTTGGTGGGATTGGCAGCTCTGTTTATTACCTAAGTATATTTAACAGTCTTTACTGGGTACGAAATGTATCCCAAGGCATTCGAGGCCCAGCAGGAGCCACATGCTGAAGAGGCCGGGAAGCTGGGAGGCTGGGAGGTTGGGAGGCTGGGAGGCTTGGGGGCTGGGGGGCTGAGAGGCTGGGGGGCTGGGGGGCTGGGAGCTCAGGAGCTCCTGGGGAGAGCAGCGCGTCTGCAGCGTCGTCACAGGCTCCCCTGCAGACAGTGTAAAGCCTGTTCCTTCTGTCCTTCAGCAAGCCAGGGGATCATTCGTTCACTGGATAGGGAGCTCTTGGCCGCCGACGCTGAGCTGGGTACAGAAGAACTTGACCATAGGAAGGGCTGGGAGAAGAGATCAGGGGACGAGCTCGTGAGTGCGGGACGCTGGGCGATATGCGCTCTCTCTCTCTCTCTCTCTCTCTCTCTCTCTCTCGTTTAGTCGACACCGTCAGGTACAGCGTCGTCTGCCCATGGTATGGCAGGAAACCAGGCTTCAAGACATTGCGTAGCTCACTACCCCTGTAATTGTTTCGCAGTTGCCACCCCGAGTGACACCCATATTGGACAGCAGAGAGTCAGGTCAGGGATCTTCAAACAACGACTCATAGGCCTGATCCGGCCTACGTACGGCCTGTATTACTTACGAGACACGAAAAATAGTCTACATTTTTAAATGGTTATATAAGTACCTGATCTTGTGTCTCAGTCTGCAAAGCCAAAAATATTTATTCTCTGACCCTTTAGAAAAGTTTGCCGAGTCCTGTCCAGATAAAACTGTATTGGACATGGGCTGTGCCGCCCAGTCCCTCCCTTCCAGCCGAGGCCTCCGTCCCCCCCCCCCCCCCCCGGCCACTGGGGGTGTCGGCTGCCGGCAGCCGATTCTTCTCTGAGAAAAATGTAACTGGCCTGTGTGGCCCAAGGTTCTGTCCCAGCTGATGGCTGGTCAGTGAGCAGGTACAAAGGCCCGGTTTTCTTAGCTCGATCTGAGACGGCTCTGCAGGGCCGTCTCAGCCTCAGCCCCTCTCCTGCGCCTGGCCCAGGCCTCGGTTGTGATTAGACAATGTTAGTTCAGCTCCTCCTGCTGCCCCTCCGGCCTCGGCCACTCCTGTGCCACGCCCCAGGGAGCCTGCTGCCCACACACCTCCCCTCAGCACCCTCTGCTCCCCAGCAAATCACCCTGTGACGCTGGCTCTCCTTCGCTCTTACGTGACGGTCAACCGCAGCACAGCAGAGCTGAGCAGCGGACGGGCGGCCTACCTGGCTGAGTGAAGCGGGAAGGACAGGGGTCGTGCAGCTTGGCCTCGAGGGTCCTCCAGGGACCGAGGCCGAGCTGGGTCACACTTCACAGTAAGACCTTCGAGGCCCCTCATGCTCCAGCCTCATCTTCGCCTCCCCGCCAGCTAAGCCCTTCCTCCCCACCCCCCAGCTTTCAGGCCCCAGCTCCAACCCTGCGGTGCCTCTCCCACGTCTCTGAAGGCCTTTTCTTGTCACGTGTCCTGACTTTTGTACACTGCGATTCTCCTGGGAATACCTTTTACATTCCTTGCGTGCCTGATCTACCTGATCTACCGAGAGTACAGTCAGAGAAATAAAAATAGGTCACAGAGAGCTCTCGCCGTGTGCCGGGCTCCGTTCTAAGCACTTTGCACGTGACTAACTTCACCCTCTCCATAACCTTATGCCGTGGGTCCCAGTGTCATCTCCATTTTATATGACGACCTC
>NW_011888892.1:355123-356789 GCF_000151845.1 Pteropus vampyrus
TGGGAGGCTGGGGGGCTGGAGGGCTGGGGGGCTGGGAGCTCAGGAGCTCCTGGGGAGAGCAGCGTGTCTGCAGCGTCGTCACAGGCTTCCCTTCAGACAGTGTAAAGCCTGTTCCTTCTGTCCTTCTGCAAGCCAGGGGATCATTCGTTCACTGGATAGGGAGCTCTTGGCTGCCGACGCTGAGCTGGGTACAGAAGAACTTGACCATAGGAAGGGCTGGGAGAAGAGATCAGGGGACGAGCTCATGAGTGCGGGACGCTGGGCGATGTGCTCTCTCTGTCTCTCTCTGTCTCTCTCTCTCTCTCTCTCGCTCTCTCTCTCGCTCTCTCTCTCTCTCTCGTTTAGTCAACACCGTCAGGTACGGCGTCGTCTGTCCATGGTATGGCAGGAAACCAGGCTTCAAGACATTGCGTAGCTCACTACCCCTGTAATTGTTTCGCAGTTGCCACCCCGAGTGACACCCTATTGGACAGCAGAGAGTCAGGTCAGGGATCTTCAAACAACGACTCATAGGCCTGATCCGGCCTGCGTACGGCCTGTATTACTTACGAGACACGAAAAATAGTCTACATTTTTAAATGGCTATATAAGTACCTGATCTTGTGTCTCAGTCTGCAAAGCCAAAAATATTTATTCTCTGACCCTTTAGAAAAGTTCGCCGAGTCCTGTCCAGATAAAACTGTTGGACATGGGCTGTGCCGCCCGATCCCTCCCTTCCAGCCGAGGCCTCCGTCCCCCCGGCCACTGGGGGTGTCGGCTGCCGGCAGCCGGATTCTTCTCTGAGAAAAATGTAATTGGCCTGTGTGGCCCAAGGTTCTGTCCCAGCCGATGGCTGGTCAGTGAGCAGGTACAAAGGCCCGGTTTTCTTAGCTCGATCTGAGACAGCTCTGCAGGGCCGTCTCAGCCTCAGCCCCTCTCCTGCGCCTGGCCCAGGCCTCGGTTGTGATTAGACAATGTTAGTTCAGCTCCTCCTGCTGCCCCTCCGGCCTCGGCCACTCCTGTACCACGCCCCAGGGAGCCTGCTGCCCACACACCTCCCCTCAGCACCCTCTGCTCCCCAGCAAATCATCCTGCGACGCTGGCTCTCCTTCGCTCTTACGTGACAGTCAATCGCAGCACAGCAGAGCTGAGCAGCGGACGGGCAGCCTACCTGGCTGAGTGAAGCGGGAAGGACAGGGGTCGTGCAGCTTGGCCTCGAGGGTCCTCCAGGGACTGAGGCCGAGCTGGGTCACACTTTACAGTAAGACCTTTGAGGCCCCTCATGCTCCAGCTTCATCTTTGCCTCCCCGCCAGCTAAGCCCTTCCCCCCGACCCTCCAGCTTTCAGGCCCCAGCTCCAACCCTGCGGTGCCTCTCCCACGTCTCTGAAGGCCTTTTCTTGTCACGTGTCCTGGCTTTTGTACACTGCGATTCTCCTGGGAATACCTTTTACATTCCTCGCGTGCCTGATCTACCTGATCTACCGAGAGTACAGTCAGAGAAATAAAAATAGGTCACAGAGAGCTCTCGCCGTGTGCCGGGCTCCGTTCTAAGCACTTTGCACGTGACTAACTTCACCCTCTCCATAACCTTATGCCGTGGGTCCCAGTGTCATCTCCATTTTATATGACGACCTCGAGGCACAGAGAGGTTAAGTAACTTTGCCAAGGTCACACAGCTTATAAACT
>NW_011888892.1:358249-377547 GCF_000151845.1 Pteropus vampyrus
GCGTCCCCCAGTGGGGGTGGCAGTCACCGATGCATACATCCGAGTGGCTAACGGTTCAGTCTAGAGGACAGACACGGAGAGACAGACAGAAGGCAGAGAGCGGGAGCCATGCGAGATAGGAAGCCAGGACAAGCAGAAGTGGCACGGGCCAGGGCAGAGAGCTCTTCAGGGAGTAGAAGGTGACGGAAGCGGGGCGTGTCATCAGGCCGAACTGGAGCCCCTCGGCCTGATGACACTCTCTTGTCGGGGACCTCAAGTCGGGAGGGAGAGACGTTGTCGCTGAGGAGGCAAGGCTGCCAGTGGCTCGAGCTGAGAGGTGTCCCGAATGACCTCTGTTCCCAAGCCACGTGCCGTCTCCATGACGCCGGGTGGAACCCTTGCTCTTCTCTTCATCCTCACGGCCCGTCGTATCATTACCCACATGGCTTAAGGTCACCTAGAGTGTCCGTCCCCTGACACCTAAAGAGCTGAAACAGCACCCGGAGCACATCAGAAGGATGTTCATGGCATCACTATTCACAATAGCCAAAAGGTGAAAATGACCCGCATGCCCACCGATGGGCAAACAAGGACACGAGCCTCAGGCAGAGGTGCTGAGCCAGGAGACCCCTCGGCTGTGAGCGGTCACCCCAGGTTTGACAGCTCGCACCCAGTCCGCTCTGGTGGCATTATCTTTAGAGTGGTATCCTTTGAATGATGGCAAGGAGGACCTTGACCATGAGCCTGGGTCTCTCCGCCCACTTAAATTGACTGCAATAAATGTTACTTTAAAAAAATTTTTGTAATGAAACTGACATAACATAAAATTAAGCATTTCGATGTGAACAATTCAGTGGCCTCCGGCCACCATGTCCATGTGGTCCCAGAACACGTCCATGGCTCCTGCATGAAATTCCATAGCCATTAAGCCACCACCCCTCACCCCTCACCTCCCCGTGCCCCCAGCACCCGGCGCCCACCACATTGTGTTCTGTCTCTCTGGATTTGCCTCTTCTGGACATTTTATACAAATGGGATCGCCCGCTGTATGACTTTTTGTGTCTGGCTTCTTTCGCTCAGCATAACGTTTTCGAGGTTCATGTTGTAACGCATGTCAGGGCGTCGTTCCTTTTTATGCCCAAATAATATTCCATTATAGGGATTGACTACATTTTCTCTCCATGTGTCAGTTGATGGACAGATAACCGGGCTGTTTCTCCCTCTCGACTATGGTGAATGGTACCACTGTGACCATTCTTCCAGCGTTTGTCAAAATCACGGAAGTCACAGACAGAGACAAGCCTGAGGCCAGGCGCCCTGGACGTGCCAGCTGGCCCGGGCAGCCCCTCGGGCAGGGTTACTGGAGAAAGGTTCTCTGCTTCCACTCTGACAGATTTAAATGCTAATACTCGGGGAGACGGTCTCCGCAGGCTTCTCTCAAACCCACCTCTTAAAAGCTCACCCCGAGGTTGCTTAAGAAATTACAAAGTAATTGAAGCAATAACTTTCAAGACCAAAATATATATTTTCCTCCTCCACAGAACACAGTGCCCATAACTCCTGTGATGCTTTTAGCTGTGCCGGGGAATAAGAGACCGGTCTTCTCTCCCCTCATGCTGCATGGAGCATGGAAGAGAAAAACAGGTACTACCTGTAGGGAACCGTAAACAGAAAAGAAAGAAATGCTCCTTAAAGTCTCAAAATGTTTAACCCCAGAAAGTGCAAATAAAACCAGCAACCCTCGACCCCTTCCTGCGTGTCCCAAGGTTGGTCGGAGTCTGCAGTCACCCACACGTCTGAACGAAAACCCATTCCGTTAGAATTCCAGTTGCGTGGCCCGGCGTTATTTCTTCCGGAAACGTCAGCTCTCTTCATCCTTTCCCCTTTTAAACAGATCCAGAGGATTTCCCCCGATTGAAGTAAAAAGAGTGTAAATATTTTAGCATTTCATAAAACTGGAAACATTCGAGGCTGCTTTTTATAGTCGTTTGAATAGCGGCAACCGTTTCGCACACGTTCTAATCAATTAGCTTTCCAGAGCAATTTTTCAAGGGAGCAGAACGGTCCAACTCCAGCCCAATCACACCATTGCTTCTTCATACTGCTGCCACTTTGGATGTGGGACATGCACACATAAAGGGACAGGGGGACTTCCCTTTCCTTAGACACAATAAATTGAATGTGTTTGTGCCAGCAGCAGAGTGGTGGCAGGGAGAAGCTGGCTCGTCCCCATCTAGGGCATGTGAAAGGAGAATGCTTCCCCCAAACCATTGTCATCGGGGCCGAAAAGAAAGAACAAGGGTGCCACCTTCCTACGTAGCAGGACGAGCATTCACCAACGAGGATTTCCACGGCCTGAGCAGGTTGCTAAGCAGGTGCTTTGCAGACTGCAATTCCATATAGCATTAAAATAAATGACTCCTCGCCAGGGCTCCCTCTGCTAAAGGCCATTTGGAGAACTTGGAAAGCTCAACGATGCCCGGAAAGGTAGCAGGGAAGGTGTTGGCATCAGCAAGTGTTAGAGAGGACAAGCTTGGCGGGGAGACTTCAGAAGGCGCTTGTCCCTCTCCTGCAGAAATCCCCAAGGTGGTGACACAAGCCTGGCCCCCAGGGTGGGAACCCGGACAATCAGCCTGTCGCCAGGAGATTTCAAAGTGTGACCTGTGTCCTAGAACTGTGAGCTGGCAGAAATTTCTAATGTTTACCGTGGCCTCATACAAATCAGTAGAGGGACTTCGGCTGTCCTTTCTTGTTTGTTTGGCACTTGGATGGAGTGAGGCAGAGGACGAAACAGGTGCCCTCTGAGGTGCCTGATATGTCCTGGAGCCACTGCGACTCACCTGGCCAGGGCTACTGTGCCTCAGAAGAGGCCTCGCCTTGGGAAGGAGTGAGGACCTCGCAGACAGCAGAGATGCAAGAGGCCCTTAGCCACGGGGACCCTCAGATCTCCCGACCTGGAAGAGCGAGTGTGTGGGGAGCAGAAGATGGGAGGAGGGAAGCGAGCGTCGCGTCCGGAGGCCAGCCAGGACCCAGGACACGCTCCGCAGCTCCCCTCACACAGCGAGGTGCCTCCTCACTGGCCAGAGATGAGAAATGTGGCCACAGAGCCATAAATATCCGGAGTCGGGAGAAGATGGACAGGGAGAAGTCATTAGCGGTGACAAAGAGTCCTCATAGTTGAGCTGCCTAAAAATGATTGTGAAGGTTAAGGCAGGAGATGAGTGAGGGGAAAGGCGAGCCAGGGTGGGGGTCGGGGTGATGCTTTGATATACTCACCTGGGAAGGTGAGGTTTGAGACCCCTCCCCCTGTCCCTGCACCCCTCATCCCCAGCCCCACCTAGGGAGCGCTGCTCTCCCAATGGCATTTTCAGGCTGAAACCCTGCGGGAGATGATTTGCACCCTGCAAATCAAGGCAGTCGCTGAAATTTCACGACCGAGTGCACTTCTGTCTTTGAGAATAGAGAGTGACACTTAGGAAAATCCGAACGTTTTCCTGAGAAATACTGTCTCAATTAACTCTCTGCATTATTGCTCAGCGCTTCCTTTTATTATGTGCTTTCGCTGGCAAACCATAGCAAACCGTTTCGTGACGGCAAACAACATAACGCGTGCCCCAGCTCCTCCTCCATCTTGCAATTATTTCGTTATAAAAAGAAAGGAAAGAGAAGTAATTTTTCCGTTGTCACTAGATCGGAAATTTCACTGCCACATCCTTATAGAGAGAGAGAGAGAGAGAGAGAGAGAGAGAGAGAGAGAGAGAGAGAGAGAGAGAGAGAGAGGGAGAGAGAGAAGAAATTAAGACAACTTAGGGTGATACTTATGGTACCTAAACACGAAAGTATCAACCGACATGTTTTTGAAAATTGAAAATAAAGTTATGGAGAAAATGCTTTATTTGATTCTCTGTTTATGGGAAATTCATTTTATTTGACTTTTTTATTTGTAATATCAACTACGGAGCACAGCACAGTTTCCAAGGTGTTCCCTCACGGTCCCATTCTTCTAAATTATTAATGCCATGCTGTTGATATATTGTCAGCCTTGTACATACATTCTATGAAAATGAGTTTTACAGTAGGTTGGGATTTATAACAAAGCTTGACATATGCAGCTAATTCACCTACACAGTCCTGTCAGTTTTAGGTTCATAAATAATTGATACTCAGGGCTTGAAGTTCAGCTACTGTTAGTACTTCAGCTGTTAAATTTCAGCGGCATAATGGATGAATATTTGTTTATAATTTCTGTACATGGTCCTGATGTCAGCTCCCTCGCTTCATTTGCATAGGTAGATTGAGATGCTGGAAGTGTAATGAACGCATGAAGATGACGGATTGTTTGCTGGGGTGCCGGTGCGGTTCTGTAAATGTTTGATTAGTTCTGAATGGATTACTGTTAGATTATCTGGTTCAGAGGTTAACGTGAGCAGCTCTTTGCTCCCAGAGCTTTTGTGATCCCTTGCTGACAGGTTTTAAAATTCATACCACGAGATCGGAGCTGCAGAAGCAAGGGGGGGTGTTCTCGGCAACAGATGTTTCGTAATTAAGCATACGGTTTCCGGGTTTTGGAGAGCCGGAGGAATTTCAAATGGGTCTGAGTTGTTCAGTTGGAGAAAACTGTTCTTAAGAAAATATTCTTCTTACTCCCCGCTTCTCACGTCCCCTACCCAGGAACTGGTCGCTCGGCTTCCTGGGGACAGTAATTAGATGACTGAACTGCACAGAGATATCTGAGGAGTGGGGAGGGTCCAGCGCCCAGTGAGGGCAGCTGCTTGTGATTCGCCCACTTCAGACCCTGAACTCAATCGGCAAGTCATTGCCAAAGAAATGTCTCTGCGGGAGGCCAGTGGGTAATGACCCGGTCGTCTCGTCTCGTGTGTGACCCCGGAAGTTAATGTGGGCCGGAGGCCTCCGAGGTGGGGAGGGCTTTAGGGATCCCAAATAAATGACATCTGTGCCAAGCCTTTCCGCCTACGTAGGCTGGTAAGACAGCGCAAGACAGCAGAAGCCTGAACAGGCATCGACAGCCTCACACATACATCACCTCCAAAGTGTGCATATGTGTGCATGCGTGTGTGCATGTGCATGCGCGTGTGTGCATGCATGTGCCTGTGTGCGCATGTATGTGTGCATGTGTGTGCCTGTGTGCGTGTGTGCACATGCATGTGTGCGTGCGTGCGCACGTGCGCGTGTTTGCATGCGTGTGCATGCAGTGCATGTGTGCACGCGTGTGACTGTGTGCACATGCATGTGTGTGCGTGTGCGCATGCGTGTGCATGTGTGTGCGCGTGTGCGTGTGCATGCGTGTGCATGTGTGTGCCTGTGTGTGCGCGCGTGTGCGTGTGCATGTGTGTGCATGCGTGTGCCTGTGTGCGTGAAGGGAAGAGCGGAGCCAGAGCTGCGAGTGTGGTCCTGCCATCCTCGAGTCCCCGGCCGGGTCTGACGCAGCCCAGCACGCCAGACCCTTTCGTCAGCTTGCACCCGTGTCGTGTTTTGAGGCGTGCCCTTGCCCTCGGCCCGCTCAGCACCCACCCACCCCACCTGGCCCAGCTCTCTCGTGCCGGCCGTACCTGCCCGTCCAAACCTCCACCCTTTCCACGTTCCCCTCCTCGGCCCCCACCCAGGGCAGCGGCTCAGAAAATGAAAGGCAACGGGGCCTTAATGAAAAGATTTAGTGCTTGCAGCTAAACAGAACTGAGTTCCAGCGCTCTCTTGAACTATATTTTTCCAGCCCTGCATCCAGTTCCTTAGCTTGTCTGGCAATCATGTTAGTGATTATATGGGTAATGGAACACGTGCTCTTTTTGTCTGAGCCTCTGATTAATCTGCCGTCTCTTTAGCCTTGATTTATGGCGCTCAACTCTGGAGGTGAGTGCTGGCCCATCAGTTCCGGAGCTTATTACAGACGCAGGGGCTGCTAAATGCCTCCGAGGCTTGAATTGTTTCTTGACAGCCAGGCTTCTTGCTACATTCCCTCCAATCTGTTTTGGTTCCTGGTGTGACCTTTCATACAGTAAAATACATTAGTTGAATAGCACAGTCTCATTAAAAGAGTGAATTAACCGAAGAGTCTTTTTAACTAAATGACAGCCAAAGGACTGAGTGCTAATAGCCACGAGCAGTTGGAAACTTAACTCATGAATCAGCCCTGTTAATACTGCCTCCTGCCTGAAGCACCGAGGGTACCACGCTCTCTGCCGGCTCTCGTAAGAAGAAAAGCTCATTACTTTCCTCCTGATGGGAGAGAAAGAGTGAGCGAGCAATAATAAAGCTTGAATTTTTCAATACTGTTAAAAATGGGGCTGACAGATTGCCGACAATAGGGGCAACGGGCCCAGGCATGGGTCCGGAGCTGCTGAATTAGCAATACCATATATCATACGATCTAATTAAATCAACCCGGAGAATGAAATTAGTTTTCTGTGAGTGAAATGGCCTCTGAAAGAGCTCTATTAAATGAACTGGAGAGCATTAATTAAATAATTCACAGTGAGGGATTTTGCATTTATACAAAAATTGTGCGCTTAATTGTCCATGCTGTATTACAGATCTGGCCTTATGTTAACAATGTGTCGAAAGCACACTTATTGGAGCATATCAGGAAGGGTTTAACACAAACGCAGCTTGGGAAGTTTTATGGGTCGGGCCAAGGAACCCAAGAAAAAGCATCCAGGGACACCTAAGCCTTGTAAGTTGCCCGGAAAGGCTTTTTTTTTTTTTTTTTCCGGCCGGCCAAGTTCGTTTCCTCAGTCTTTGGTGGGGTTCCACGCTGTGTTGCAATGCTTATCAGCTATGCTCTTAATTGTGTGGGTGCTATTCTCTTGGGGTGTTCGAGGGCTCCCCCTAGGTTGACCTGTGCGGTCTTGGTTACTTTGGAACCTTGGCAAGTAACCGGCAGATTTTGGTATCTGTAGATATTCATTGGGGCGAATCAATTTCCTTCCTCCGCCCCAAATGTCTTTGCCAGTTATATGGACTCACTCATGTAAACCCAAGCATATTGGGTGCACTGAAGGAAAAAGGGAATTTAGATACAAAGTGTTAGAGAAATAGACACCATCCTTCTTGGAATCATGGATCTCAGGGTTGAAAGAAACCATAAAAGTAATTTCGTTCAAACCTTCCATCCAGGCAACGTCTGAATTTCCTCTAGAATATTCCTGCTCAAATACTTGCAGAGCTAAGGAGCAAGGAGACGATTCCAGGTCCGGGGAGCCCACCCTCTCATCGGCAGGTCTAATGTGGTGCCATTGGGGCAGCAGAGGCCAGGGCTTGGAGCCCAGGCGTTGGGGTGCATCCTGGGGTTCGGATCCCATCTCCTCCACTTGCCCAGCTGTGTGATCTCAGCCTAGCGACTGGACCCCCACGTGCCACCATGTCTCATCTGCTGAAAGGTGGACAGCAACAGTGCCCAGCTCAGAGCACTGGGAGGAATATCGAGTTGATACTAAGCCTCATCTTTCACCTTCTTATGTCAATAGTTTTGGATCAATAATAACTTGATTTTTAAAATGAACCTTAAAAATTCTTTTTTGTCTCTTCTCATTGATTAGAGAATTTGATGACTGGAAAAGTCTAACTCATTTTTGGTTTGTTGGCTCTAAGTTTAAGGCTTTTGAAAGTTTTAAATGTTTCTCCACGCCTGCATACGTGTGCCAGGGCGGGCTGTAGGAGCAGGGACGTTGTGGTGAACGAGACAGACACCAGCTTCTGACCCCAGGGAACTTTCACTCTCTTTTCCTTTTGAATAGAACTCAGTCTGGCACACATTTTAAAAGTCTTTAAAGTGGTGAAAATGTGAAATAAAAACAAAAGGAAAAGAAATTCTCGTATCATATCTGAGTGAAAAAACCTGAAAATGGATACTAAACTATCAGAAATAATACGATTACCGTACAAGTAACTAAACATCCTTAGAATATGCCCCCTTTGATGGCCATGTTTCCTATCACAGACTTTTCACTCCCAACCTTTCTACGTTACTGGTCCAGTAAGACATCACATAATTCCCTAGGACAAGAGGTCTTGGCTGTCTTGAATTAATCAACCATCCTGAGACACCACCAGCAGCATTCTAGAAATATGTGCATAACAAAGCACTTTGGTGGAGCATTGCTTTTCTTAATTAGAAATTGTTTTGTTTATTTATTTTTAAAAGATTTCTTTAGCAATCTAACTAGGTTTCCTGAGACTTCATCCTACTTATTTTGTTACCTGACTTTATGAAGTTGCTTTAGAGATATCTAAAAATAACCATAGCCTTGTATTTCATTTAAAGGAAAAGTTGAGATTTTCAATAGGACGAGGCCTCGCTGGATGATTCGGTTATCAGAGGTTGCCAATGCCAACAGTCTGAGCTCTCTCCATGTTCACGTGAAGGTCTTATGATTCTGAAGGAACTACTATTGAATCCTCAGGCCAGTGGATTTTCCCTCTCAAAGGAAAATTTAGCAGCACCTGCTTGGCAGGGCAAAGGGCAAAAAGAGAATTAATCAAAAGGAAAAACAGAGAAGGAAAGAGAAGAGCTTGGTCAGGGTGGAAATTGAGAGCAAAGAGGACTATGGGAAGCTTTGGAATATCTGTGGATCCTGCGAAGTTTGCAGACCCGGAAGAAAGTGCGTGTTCAGTGTTATGGGAGACATTCAAATAAAGATCATGAGAATTACTTTTGGGTGTTGAATGTGACCATTCTGAGATTGGACCACTTGGATCCCTGAGTTGTATTTTGGTTACGAAGCCACGTACACTTTACGTATAAGGTAGGCGGGCAGTCGGTTATATCTATTGATTCCCACATCCACCAAGTACTTAATGAATGCTTACTACTTGCACCGTGTGCTGGACGCTGCAGGAGACACGAAGATGATCCCAACAGCGGTCTCGCCCTCAGGAGTCCTAAGTCTTACATAGTTGGTGCTGAATAAATATCTTTGAAATAGCGAATGAATGCCTGTCGAATAGGGGAAGTAAAACATGTTTACAGTTAACTCTAGTCAAGGATAATAACAGTAACTGATACTAACCGGGCACTTGTTATCTTCAAAGCGAGCACTTTACATGTATTTATTCTTTAAAATTTACCGTGGGCCCTACGTGAGGCATTAAATGCTGTGTGAGTTCAAAGGAGAAACACAGCTTTTCCGTCTTGGAGGACAGTCAGAAAAACCGAAGGCTGTTAATCAACATATGTGACTGTGCCATTGCAATACGTGAGGTGGTCCCTGCCTTCAGAGCTCAGGGACACAGTATGACAAATAAGGAAGGTGAGAGGCTGCAGCGAGGCCGTCTATAACAGGTGCCTCCAGGGTGAACCCGTGACTGGTCGCAGGACCGGAGGGGAGAAGGAGAATCAGATGTCATACCTGTGCCGAAGAAGTGGGGACAGGACCGGAGTGGTCAGAGTGCGTAGGATTCCGACAGGCAATAAGGGAGGTTGGTGACGTCCATGGGCAAGGGCCATGGATAGAGAGGAAGGAGGTAGCACAGACAGCAAGGCAGCCAGACTGACGTGAACAGACATCTATACAGGTTCAGGCTTGGTGGGGCGGGGGGAGCCATGCGAGAGCTGCTTGGAGGGGAAGCTCAGTGCCAGGCTGTGGGGGCCTGCAGCACCAGGCTAAGGGGTTCTGATTTAGCCTCACCTCCCCGTTACCCATGCGAGGGCCTGGGAGGATGTCTTTTAGGAAAAGCACAGTTGTGGCCGTGCTCCAGGTGGGCTGGAGGTGTGAGGCTGGTCAGATGTTTGCAGTTACCTGGGCGAGACCAGGGGCCAGGGAGCTGGAAGCAGCGGTGACTGTCTAGTACCCTCCTTACCTGTCTCGGAGACCTCGTTCTCGTCAGTAGCGGCATTTTAGTCTGGTGGTTAGGCAGAGTCTTCGAAAACAACGATGCTCAAACCCCATCTCCCGCTTTAGGGCTTCCGCCGGTGGCCGGTGATGGAAGGGAGGAAGAAATATGTATTTGCCTTTCTTTGGGCATTGATTGTTTCTGTGAGCCCCGGGCTTTGACTCAGCTCTTTTTCCCTGGAGGAGGAAAGAAGGGGAGTGTGAGGTCGGGGATTCGGGCCTCGGCACCTCTGGGTGATGGTCCAGATCCCCCCTTGGCCTGGCAGCCACGTTTGCATTTGCTTTTTTTTTTGCAGGTTGAGCTCTTGTCATCCAGCCTACATCCCCACGGGAGGCTATTTGGAGGGGAGGACTGTCAAGCTATTCAATCATTTGCACCATTACCTTTAATATTAGCCGTATTTAGTTTATTCATAAAGGCCTGTCTCACATGAGAGAATTCTTTCCATAATCGTGACAATTGTATTCAGGCTTCCTTCTGAAATGTGTCATCTGTCTCCCTCTTAGGTGATCAGTGAAAATCCAAATGTTTTTATTTTTCTGGGGTCAGGAAGAGCGGGATGCTCTTTCAGACTCTTTCCAAGAAACCTAAGCTCGTCTGGGGACATGAGTGCCCGGCAGACCCTGTGGTCTGGGGTGGACATCCCTGGACACAGACACGCCCCCAGCAGAAGGTCTCAGGGTCATCATGATAGACATGGAGCAAACCTTGGGCTCGGGTTTTACAAGCTCCCCATTCTGGGCACTGAGGCCCTAGGATCATCCAGGGAATTGTGGGAGGCACTCAGCGGGTCGGTGCTGGCCCTGGGTTTGAACTCAAGTCTCTCATTCAAGAGCGTTTACTGCTGCCTTATGCTCAGCTTTGAGGCTTCGAGGCTACAGAATGACAGGCAGGGGCTTGGAAGCTGGTGGCCAGTGCTCTCTGCACATTGCCTTAGCTGTCACCGTACCACTGTGAAGGGAGTCATGTGCTCCTGGTTTTAAGACCAGTAAACGGAAGCTCCAGGAAAAGGAAACAGTTCTTACAGGTAAGAAGAAGTCCCAGCATTCAGACGCAGGCTTGCCTGGCCTTGGGTGGCTGCTGCGGGCCACCCTGGGGACCCCATTGTGAGCCCACCGCTCTCGATGCAACGCCCTGTCAAACGAACCCAGAGAAGACTCAGAACACTGTGGAGACCCTCGGTCTGACATCTCTTCGTCTGCGTTACCTCCACTTTGGTGCAGGCTCCCCGGATAGCGGTCTCGTCCCAAAACGGGGCAAAGGCCTCTGGCCAGAGGGTCTCCCCGCCTCCTGCCTTGGCGAGCCTCCTTCCCACTTCCTTGGGGTCGGAGAGCAGACCTCCCTCCCTCCTCCTTCTACCTCTTTCCTTACCTAAAGCCCTGGGGCTCAGCCCATCCACGTTGGCTAACGGGGGCCAGAGACAGTTTTTTCTCTCTAACAAAGCCTAGTTTTCACACAAAGTTCTATTTTGGTGTCAGAATTGAAATATAATCTTCTTTCTGTAAGAAGTTTTATTTTCCCTCAAGCAAATTGTTAGCGTAGGCTACCTGGGGAGAAGGCCAAGTACTCGGGAGATATGAAAGAGAAATGCATTTCGTGTGAATATTTTACAAAACATTCACCCTGTTATTTGTTTTTTTTTATTTACCAATTTTATTATTTTTATTATTATTATTTTTATTATTTTTTCATGTTCACTATTTTTAAAATTATAAAAACTCTTATAAAGATGACAATAAAAGTTACTTCTACTCTACCAGCCACAACACAACTGTGAGCATCCTGATGTATCGCATTCAAGGCTTTCCCAGAGCACATTGCATACGAATCTACTTTTCATACAAAATCAGATCACGCGCTGCGTTTTGGTTTTATAGCTCACTCTGCATGGAACAATTTAGAGTTTCAGGAACACCTTGCCCCAACAGGAAACTCAGTATACTTCCCACCATTTTTAATGGTTGCCGAATATTTCTTTGTTTTTTTTTCTTGTGCTATCACTTGGTCATTCGATCCTTTATTGTTGGATCTACCATATATCTGAATGGTGTTATGGCCACAGCATAGGTGTGCGGCTGTTCAGAGAAACCGAAATCTCTCTCCTGTCCTCACTGTAGGTAGTAAGAACAATGGCGTGAACATCTGGATATTTGAAATAGTCACGTGATGTTTAAGGGGACACCTGTAAAATATAGACTCACCTTTTCTTTCCATCTGGATATTTGCTTCTAGATGTTGGGAATCGCCCCCTAGCCTCTCTTCCTCTGGTTTCTTGGGTTTCTCCATCAATTGGTTGGATTAATGGTTTTCCTGCTTGTACTCAGTCTGTTGCTTCATGAGACTCTGGAAATTCTGGGTGCATCTTTTTATCTTATCCCACAGTGTGTTTTGTGTTTACGATTCCTTCTTAAAGATAGGACTTATACATTTAAACATTTTTTCTCAACTTTTTGTTTTGAGAATCTTCGGGTAGACGGGAAAGTTGAACGAACAGCGTACCTGTTATTTAGATCGAACCTGGTTTCAGTTATCCGTTGCCGTGTAATAAGCCGCCACAGATGCGACGGCTCACATTTACCATTTCTTGAGGCTCTGTGGGTTGACCCAGCAGTCACTGTGCTTTACATGATGTTGACTGGGGGCACTGGGATGGCTGGAACGTCCAAAATGGCCTTAATATATGGCTGGGAGTTCAGAGCTGTTGGCCGGGTGCCTCGTTCCCTCCGTGTGGCTGTTTGGGCTTCCTCTCAGCGTGATGGCTGGGGTCCAAGAAGAAACAGGCCAAGAAACAGGAGAAACCACAAAGACATTTTATGACTTTGCCTTGGAAATCACAGCATCCTCTACCACGTTTTGTTTATGAGGCCTGTCGGATCCAAGGGGAACGAAATAGACTCCATCTCTTGGCGAGGGGGGCGGCAAGTCACATTGCAAATGAGCGTGTAAGAAAGAAGGTATTGTGGCGGCCATCTTCGAAATGGGGTCCACCATGGCCTGCCCTCCAGCCACAAAAGTTCATATCCCTCCCACATGCAAGGAAACCACTCACTTTCTCCCCAGAACATCTAGTTCCGTCACAGCATCCGACTCAGGCTTGGGGACTAGGACCTCATCATCTAAGTCAGCCCCTGGCTGTGGTTCCCCCAGCGCAGAGACCTATGAACTGAAAGACACTTGCCCACCATACCACAGGAAGACTAAGAGAGGGTGGACGACAGACAGTCCTGCTCACAGAGGTGAGCACAGAGGGCAGACCACCCACTCATGGACAGGAAGGGTCATCTTTGGGCCATGGGGACAGATCTGGTAGATTCGTTTATGCCAACGTAAACTGAACGTACAAAAGTTACATCGCATTTATTGTGACTATCCATACTGAAATGGCTTTCCTTCATATCATCGATGACTCCTGAGATGCTGAGCCCAAAAGACAATTTCCAATCTGCATTTTGTTTCGATTCAGCAATACACAGGCTGATGCTCACGACGGGTCAACAAGCCACCTTTCTCTACAAAACTGATGCACCAGGAAACAACTCCAGCCAAGCGTCTACACAGCAAGAACAGATAACAGTTTCCCAAGGTTGTCAGGCTCTGAGGACTAGCTCTGCATCATCCATAGTGAGAAGGTCACCTGGTGACTCCGCCATCTCATAAACACGTCTGGCGGCCTGTGTTCACAGTGCAGGTCTTCTTCACGAGCTGGAATCGAGTACCCGAGCTGGTGGCCCTGGACCATCCTCATGCCGAAGGCGAGGAAACCTGGAGCTCCACGCAAGGCTGTGGCCCAGCAGGGGTCCCATGGTGACTTGGTGGCAAAACCACGGGGCTCTCCAGCAGTGAGACACAGTCTCAGGTAAATGCCCGCTCTCCGGTCTGCGCATGCTCACAGGTGTCTGCGGCAGCTGGTGCCTGTGCCAGGCGTGAGGATGGCGGGGTTTGGGGGCGGGGGGAGTGGATACGTGCTCTGTGCTCTGAAGACACTCAGAGTCCCAGCCTGTCACACTCCTAGGGAGGAACTGCTTTGGCGTGAGCTGTGTGGATGCCCGGCCTCTGGGAAGTTTTTTCTTGCAGGAATCAGCGTTAGTGCCGTC
Source organism: Pteropus vampyrus (assembly GCF_000151845.1). NCBI lineage: Eukaryota > Metazoa > Chordata > Mammalia > Chiroptera > Pteropodidae > Pteropus > Pteropus vampyrus. The sequence goes on from NW_011888892.1 coordinate 372,169, forward strand.
TCCTCTGAGGCCTCACCGGCTCCCGGTGCTTGACTCGGGGTCGGGGTGCAGGCGGCTGGCACAAGCGCAGTGTAGTACCAGGAACAGAGTGGGCGGGGGCCACATGCCGCCATGCTGACACGGCCTCTGCAAAGTGAATTAGGAGCACTTGCCAGGTGGACCAACATCTGCTTTAGCATCTTGAGAAAGCTGAAAATAAAAATCGATACGTGTAAAATTAGGCTGTCGGGTGAACCCAGGACTACAGGTAATTGCAATCTGAGTTCAGGCTGCTGTGAGCATCCCGAACGGTCCCCAAAACAGGCACCTTTCCCCACACACAGAGTCCGTATTCTCGATCCTCTCTCCAGCGGTCATCTCTGGCTTATAAAATGATACTCTGGTGCTCTCTAAAGAATCTAATTTTTCTATCTCTCCCTCTTCCTTTGCTTCGCATACACCCATTTCTGTTTTGCTATTTCAGAGAAAAGAGCGTAGAGTAATTGTGTTTTAGAAATTGGAACAAGAAGCTACCCGATGCAAGTTTAGTGAATATTGAGTTTTAAACTTGTCTCGCTGTGATTTGTGGCCATGTCATGGCAAATATTTTTCAATGTCACCGCCTTAGCCAGTGCTGTCACTAAGGCAGTCAGCTGGGGAATAGAGGGCCGAACACTATGATCTCAATATTAATGGGAGCTGTTGAAAGTGGCAAAGGTGATAAAGTATTGTTTAGTTATTGGTGCCATACTTTGGCTGCGGGACATTATTATAAAACGCAGTCTGTTTTTGTCAGATTTCAATCACGGTTTCGATAACACGTTTAGAAACTTGGAGTCTGTGAGCCCATGTAAGAAAGATCCCCCCCATCCTTAAACTAAAGGAGTTTAGATTGCAATCTGAAGAAATTAGGGTTTGAAATTTGGATTTCACTTTATTCGTTATTTTTTTTTTTCCTCCAAATTATTCGGCGATGTGACATCCTTGCTTGATTTGCAGATAGTCAGGTGGGTTCCGTGTGACTTAAAGGACGTGGGACATTAATAGAATCTCTTCCTTCACACTTGCTGTAAGGAAAGATTCCTGCAGGTTGTGCAGAAGGGGACCCACCTCGGCAGGCAGAGTCACGAGTCACCTCACCCCCACCCCCTGGACCAGTCCAGGAAGAGAGACTTATGCAAAGTGCAGAATACTTTAAAAAATAATATCCTATTTGGCAAAATTACATTTCGTTCAGGAAATAACCGCCTTCCCCAGCTTGGCTGTGACCCCAGGGAGACGGGGGGTGAATGCATTGGTGGAGGAGGTGGCCCCTGTCATTAATAGTGCCTGGGTTTAAACTTATAATTAAAATAACCTTTAAAATTCAATTTTTATAGATGGAGGAGATGACTTGATTTGAAACCCTTCAACGCACACATTTTTTGTAGCATTCACCCAAATCCAATGGTACCGTAGAAAAACGGGGACATAAAACTGGGTGATGAGAGTTTATATAGCTTTTAAATATCAAGCTGTCAGGCTTTGTGCCGGTAGAAATATTGTAATTGGACAACAGTAAAGAAAAAGAGTTTATATTATTAGCGTTGAAGATTTTTGAGTGAATTCAGACCAAGCAGACTATAATGGAAACCCCTTTAAAAGAAAGATGACAGAAAATTCTGAGGTCTGAGGCACAGTCTGACTTCCCTTTCAGGGAAGATCTGCTTGATAAGGCAGACACAACCCCAATAAAATCCTAACAATAGAGAAAAGTAAATAGAAATCATATTAAGCAGTGGCAATATTGCCTGAATTGAAACAAAAATTAGGTGTAACAGCCTTGGCGGGTTTTAATATGGTCCCCAACTGCATAACAATATGAAGCATATCATGGCGTTTCTAAATAATGTTTATCGTCTTGAAATCTCCCGGCCTAGGAGACAACTTGCATTATTTGAGGTTTGTGGCTTTTTTTTTTTTTTTTAAGAACTCATAAATATTTAATGTCCAGGATCAAGAATGGGGCTGGGGGAGGGGAATGTATCTCTAGGAGCAGTGACATTTCCCTGTGTGACAGGCCCGGCATTGTCTGGGGCTGGGGCTTGGCCCTGGTGAGAAGCTTCCAGAGGACCTGGAGCCCAAAGCCAGCGAGCCACCTGGTGCCAGGGCCTCAGAGATGAGCCCAGATGGCAGGGCAGCCTGGCACAGGTGCACCAACACCTGTCTGTCGTGTTTCAGAACGATGAGCCTCAGGTGATTTTTTTTTTTTTCCATGTGCTTCTTGGAGCAAAGGGGCCACAGAAGGGGAAAAAAATGCAAAATGGGGTCATGTCAACCATATATTAATGCTATTCTGAATTCCAAGAGCTGGTGGAAAAATCTGGCCGAAGAACAAATCACACTGGCCTCCAAACTGGCCATCTGTGTTTTCTATCTGTCAACCAACTAGTATGTATTTACCAAGGGCCCTTAATGCGCCCATCACTGTAACCCTCAGATGGCGTTTTCTGCTTCCTGTGAGATTCTTTACGGAGTATTTTCGACCTTTTCCGAAGTGCTAGAAACTCGCCTCTTCCTCGGGATTGATGCCACAGTGTTCAGTAAGAGCATAGGGTCCCATCTTTTTGGTTCAGGGACTTTCTCCAAGGTAGGAAAGAGAGGTGAAGAGGAAAAGGCAGATTGTGTGCCATTTCCTCAAATTTCCTGCAATTAATTAAAAAAAAAAGTGACTCTTAGGGACTGTTTGCTTCACTCTGTAGCATTCATTCACTCATTCACTCATTCACTCTGCAAATAACTGTTGAGAACCTACGACACGCCCAGCACTGTTCCAGGCTCTGGGGACATAATGGTGACGAACGCAGCAGGTTTTCTGTCCTCATAGAGATTCTATGTCAGGTGATATTGTCCAGCGCTGGAAACCTGGGCCCCCTCCAGAGTCAGAGAGGAGAGATGCAAATACCTTCTGGGTAGAAGGGCTGCTCTGGGGCAGAAGCCTCTTGATTCATGCAGGTTTTAACACTGTTACTTCATTTGCGGGCTGGCAGCCACCATGCTCACCCTCGCCAGACCTCGGCAGGCTCTCGGGGGTGGAGATCCAGGACGTGGGAGCATGGAGCCCTTCTCTCCTGGGGAGAGAGTTCACAGCTTGCACCGATTCCCAGGTAAGATGGCAGAGGCCCACTGCTCCGGATGTGGCTTCTTCCACGACTGGTCTCTTAAAAGGACTGGAAATTTCCCCATCAGATGCTTCAAAATCATCTCACGAGACAGGCACACTTTAAGCCAGCCTACGCTTCCCAACACTTCCCATGACGAATGGGCTGAGGAGTGGGGAAATAGAAAATATGAATTTTTCATCAGGTTACAGTAAGGGACGCCAGGAAGAATGGATGTGATCTTGAGGGTGAGGGTGAGCGATGGGCCGACTGACCCCAGAGGAGAGCAAAAGCTGTAGCCGTGAGTGCATACGTGCACCTAGGTGCATGTGTGCCTGCATGCACATGTGTGTCTGGGTGAATGCACACGTGTGCATGTGTGCACCTATGTGCACGTGTGCCTGCATGCACATGTGTGTCAGAGTGCATGCACGCGTGCACCTATGCGGATGTGCATGCGTCTGTATGTGTGTCTGCACGCACATAGGTGTCTGGGCACATGCACATGTGTGCATATGTGCACCTTGTCTGCATGCACATGTTCGCATGTGTATGCATGTGTGCATGTGTGCCTGAGTACACACGTGCGCGCGCCTATGTGGATGTGCACGTGTGCCTGTACACACATGTGTGTGCCTGTGTGCATGTGTCTGCGTGCACATGTGTGCATGTGTGCACCTATGTGGATGTGCATGTGGATGTGCCTATGTGCATGTGTGCTTACATGCACATTTGTGTCTGAGTGCATGCGCGTGTGTGTGTTTGTGCGTGCGCATGTGTGGATTGGAAGTAGAACATGGGGTGGGGAGAAAAGGCAGATGCTGCCCCCAGCCCAGCTTAGCCCAGGGTGGTGCTCGTTGTGCCTGGCTAACCTGCCTCTCTCTTTCTCCCTGTGACCTCAGAGGAGGTGACGAAATCCCAGCAGGGAGGAAAGGCCATTGTAGATTCCATGTGTCCTTAGGGAGACGGAGAGGCCTTGCCCACATCTCTCAGATTCAAGGATTTCTGACTCCTGAAGCCTCCATGATGCATTTTGGGGCTAGGCAAGGACCTCACAGCCAGTTCGCACAGGACACAGAGTGGAAGCTGGCCTACCAAAAGAAGGTGAACTTGGCAGTCACCTGCCAGCTTCAGCTCATCTTGGCATGGCCTTGAACAGTGTATGAGATTCAGTTTCTTAAGTTGGCCTAAAAAAATTTCCTATGCAACCCTTACTCATGGTCGCTGTGAGAATTTAAAAAGCGTGCGTGTGCGCGTGCGTATGTGTGTATAAACAGGTTGCAAATTGTCAAGTCCTAAGCAAATGTCCCTTGCCAGTATTTCATTCAATGAGTCAGTTAATTATAATTCAGTTACTTATAGACCTGATTGCCGTGGTCATGCATCTCGGGATCAGGTGGCAGATGGGTGAAGAGCCACCAGAGGGGAACAGAGGACCCTCACAACCCCTTGCTGTGTTATTAGTCCATTGCGTAGCTCGGTTCTGTCTTTTTCTGCTCCACGACTTGGTGCGGAACTCCGAGCTTTGAGCCCTTGGCGGGAGCCATTCTGTGCTGGACATTTGAGCAAAGGCCTGGGATCCTGAACTATCATTCTAGGAAAAGTCCCTCAGAAATGCCAACTGGGACAGAGGCCTGGGGGCCTCTCTGTGCCTACGTTTCTAGCTGCTCTGGGCCTGGGGACCTGTTGAGAGTTTCACGGAGAAGGGGGCAGGACACACGCTCAGCCCTGCGGGGAAACGGGCACTGGACAGGCACCTCTCGTGAGCCGTCCCCTGAGCAAGGTTCTGCAGGGAGAGCACACTGTGCCCGTGTCACCACGAAGAGAGCCGGCCCTGGACCGAGGTCTCAGAGTCGCCAGGAGGCTGCCCCAGGCCGCAAACCAGACTTCTGAGTCTAGAGTCTGTGCCGTTCCCTCTTTCCAAGCTGATGTCCCCCATCTTCTCCCTGCCCCTCTCCCCAACCCAAGCCATCCCAGGCCCTTGGTTGTGACTGAATTTATATCAGAGCGACTTTCATTTCTGTGCTGACACTGAGTCCTTGACAGTGGTGCCCGAGATCTCAGTTTTACGAGGCTGCCGAGGCTGCTTGTGGATTCAGTGGGAAAGAATGCGGGCATTGGTTAGCAATGTCTGCCTTGGACTTGGCTGTGTACTGCCGTCTCTCCCTTAGTCATGGGGGCAGGTTTGCAATCGCCCAGGGATGCTCGGCGGCCTGATCTGCTGTCTCTCCCATGTGAACAGAGCAGGGACAGCCCAGGC
>NW_011888892.1:379592-382095 GCF_000151845.1 Pteropus vampyrus
CACTTTTCTCTGGCGATGAGAAAGGCTCGTGGTGTGTTGAGGCGATGCCTTGACCTTTTAGCCCAGTTAGCCCAAGAAAATTAGACCCTGCTAGTGGAACGGGCCCCCTCCCTGGCTTTCTGGGGTGCTGAGGAATTGGGGAGGGGGAGGTGGTGGGGTGGTCCAGTCATCTGTTTGTTTTGCTCCTGAGGCTACCATTTGATTGTAATAGTGCCAGGTGGATAGATCTTGACATTATTCATTTGTTCAATTCTTTTGGCCCCGAATACTTAATGAACACCTACTCTGAGCTGATCGTTTTGCTGGACGGACAAGGGCATTAGTATGATGTGACCTGCCCTTTGAGGAACTCACTGTTCGGGGAGAGAGACAGGCACGTGACAATCCCCCAAGTGGAAGGTGGTAGAAGCTGGGTGGACGGGGCGCTGGGAGCATAGAGAGACAGCAGGGAGAGTGTTCAATCCTGCAAATACCTGCAAGATCCTCGTCTCTCGTAAGGCCAGAGGGGAGGGAGGTGATGGAACGGACGAAGATGCCTCGACCTGGGACAAGTCGATCGTTTTAAAATTTCGTTGCCGAACCCGACACGATGCAGACCTCGTACCGGGCTCACGCGTCAGTTCGTCGGAACACAAAAACACACTATCAAACAGACAATCAAATTTCATGTAAAGTAAGCTTCGGCATTAAAACGGTTCCTGGTGTTTTATGTGTGTGACTCGGTGGGCAGATATATTTCTTGCTGCTGGAGCAAGGCTGATTTGTGTGAAGGCTCCCGTCACCAAATCACTTGGAAGACTGGGAGATAAAATGTCGCTTAGGATAATGTAATTGGCCTTAAGGTACAGGAGTTGAATTATTTTCAGTGATTTATAATCTGGAAATTAAAGACTCACTCATTTTCTAATTTAATTCCATCTTCAATGGAAAAATGTTCACTCTGATCTAAATTGGCGAGTAATGTTGCTAATTCAGATGCAGATGGAATTTCGATCCTGGTAGCAGTTTGCGGTGATTGACGGGTCTCCAAAGAATCATTAAGATCCTTATCTCCCAATCGCACAAATTCCCCGGCAGTTGTGATAATAACGTCGGCTAAGGAGAAAAGGGGAACAAATAAATTCTCCCCTGCCCTGTTGGTTTGGGCTTTGCCTTTTGCAGGACGCGAATTTTGTGTCTCTTTCGGATTTACAGCCAGCGAGAGGCAATGCTGAGGCGTCCGTATGAAATTTAGTTCGACGGTGGCATCAAATCTTCGGCTCGTTAACGCGCGCTTCGCCCTCTAAGATGTGAACGGAACGGGCCCGGGATAAGTCATCCCAGCTTCACAGTTAGTTATCTGGGACTTTACACCACATTTGGTGCAATTCATTGATAAGTATCAACCACCCAGGAACAGGCGGACGACGATCGGCCATAACCACGCAGGCTTTGCCCCGCCCCTCTCAGCCGTCACAGAGCTAGTACCTCGTAATGTGTCTTCATCTGAGGAGACCCTAAGAAGCCGAGGTGGAGAAATTATGGGGTCGCTCCTGCTGTGTGAGAAATGGCCAGGTCACAGAGATGGCTGCCTGCATCATCCATTTGCCCGGTGAGCAGCGGCGTCGGCCTGCGTCCCAGCTTTGGCCCGGTGCGCGTGTTCACGCTCCCGACCGGGCCGGGCGGTGGCTCTGCCTCTCTCTATGCAGATGGCAAATGATTTGATTTCTCTGGCCAACAACAGCAAATTTGACTGAAGTAAAGCCGTTCGATTCTGAGACTTGCTGGATTCTATTCAGTTTAGACAACCAAGTAAAGATTTGGGGCAAGTTGGGTCTATTCTAGGGTTGCTGAAGGCCATGACCGAGGGGGATGGACATGTCCTGGAAACAGGCTGGCTCCACATGCTGGCTCCGGCTGTCACCACCCGTAAGCATCTCTTCTGTACAAGGTTTCATAGCAGAATCGGTTGATTTAAATCCTACATTAAGCCTCCAGGGGTACATGGGTTGTGGTTGGACAGCTTTGGGGAGTGGGGGAAACAAATCTCAACCAGCTTGGGAAAGAGACAACCCTGGCGGGGTCTAGGAAGAAAAGCAAAAGCTTTACCAAGCTGTCGATTGCTATTTTATGACCAGTTTTTTAAAGTTTTATTTTTGAGGTATTAAGCTAGGCAGCAGAGACTGCTCACGCTCATGGCATCTGTGCTCTCAACTTACTCAGGCACCTCTTACGAGTCTGACACACCGCTGGGCCATGCTTGGCATCCTTCTCCTGGTGGTAGACGCTTAAACCGCCCCGTGCATACGGCACAGAGACAGCTGGCTGGAGATCACTTGCCTTTCCCCTGCCCGCCCCTGCGGTGGACTCCTCCCTAGACCGCTCCACACATCACCACTTGACACGTTGTCTGTCATGATGGGAGGATTTCCTGCTGAGGCTCTTGCCAATGCGACACACTTTACGTGGCTGAAGAGGTGCAGCGAACTCAGAGCACAGATGCCTTTTCTGCTTTTTGACGGGG
>NW_011888892.1:383405-385427 GCF_000151845.1 Pteropus vampyrus
CGTCGTCACGGGCTGAGGCAAGCTGGACAGGAGGGTGGCTGTCCCCAGTGGGCGCTGTGCTTGAACAGTCAGCCGGATTAAAAGAAGGGCGAGCCCAGGGCCAGGACACTGCTAGACGCCAGGTCTGGAGGTGGCGAAGGAGGAAACTAGCAGCGCCCATCACGTCTCACCCGCCAGGCAGGTAGTGTGCTGGCCCTTCCCAAGCCCTCCCCTGTGAGACTTCCCATTTTGCAGCTGTGGAAACTGAGTCCCAGACCAAACTCACCCCACACAGAGCTGAGAGGTTACCCCAGAGCCCTGCCACTTCTCCCAGGACTGAAGGCGGGAGAAACCTCAGGAGGACACCTGAGCACGTGGCCTGCCAGACCCCTGCCCAACCTCTCCTGGGCAGCTGGCGAGGGACCCCTCAGCGGGCCTGGCTTCGGAGTCTATGCCAGGCCGGACAGCAGAACTGGCGAACTGCATGTTCCTCTCTTCTTCCATCTGCGGGGCAGTTAGAAACCCTTTGGTCTTTTCAGCAGAACTACCTGGCCGGGGCCTCGCTGGCCTTTCCGCAGGCCCGGAGCAGGCCCAGAGAGGAAAGCCTGTCAGCCGAGCGCTAACCAGCCTGACGCAAACTTCAGGGCGCCGTGACAACCCTCCCAGACAGACCCGCAGCTCCCTCTGGGTGGGGGGTGGGGGGCACCTTATCGCAGCCTCTCAGTCAGGACCAGCCTCCCCCCGAGGGAACGTCTCGGAAGACAGATGCCATCAAAAGATACAGTAAAGCGGGACTGAACACCGAAATGAGAACATAAAAGTTTTCTCGTTTACTTATTAGTACAATATGTAATTGGATAGAAGGAGTAGGTTTCAAAAATTTGTCTTACCGTAATGACGATAATTTTTTAAAGATTGAAAATGAGTCTGACTCGAAAATACCATTAAACTACCAAGTTGCTTAAAATTTAAAGGGTAATTCACATATAATGCTTTTATTTAATAGCCCAATTTACAAAACGTCTAAAATTAATGCGGATCTTTTCAGGACAAAATCAGCCGTAACTGCACCAACTAATTTTTGCTCATTTGAACTGAATTATTAATAAGAGAGAAATATACCATATGTTCCCCAAAGAGCTGGATACATTTATTTCAAATAAAAGCACAGTGTTTGGTGGAATATAAGAGCTTTAAATGCTTTCAGAGAAATGGGTTACTTACATACGGATTTAATAGAGTATAAATCAGGCAGCGTAATTAAGGGCGCAGCTGCTCCCCACCCCGAAGCTGGCAGCTCTCGCTCCTGAAGTCCCTTTATCACCTGCGTAGCTTTCATCAGCAATCATTTGTTCTCGTGGAATAATGCTGGGGACTCAGTGGGTTTGCGGTTTCTGCTGCACCGAAAAGGAATTTTCTGGCAGGTTTGGATTAACCTTGGTCTATACCTATTGCCTTCATCTGTTCCTCTTCTAAAACATATGGAGAACCAACTATGTGTCAAGCAGTGAGTTCATCTCTGAACAAACAAGATGGGCCTGGGCCTTTTTTCCTTCTGTCCTCTCCTCCCTCCTTCAGGTTCCACGTGCCCGACTCCCGGCCCTCACCATGGAACGGCCCAGTGTCGCGATGTGTGTGCCCGGAGAGAAACAGTGTCCGCCACCGCTGCCGATGGGCTTGGCAGCCTTCATCCCGGCCTGGGGGGCTTTCAGCCCTGAGGCGGGTTAGAAGAGTCTAGTCTCTCCCTCCCGCTTTGGGGACTGAGCGCCTTCAGAATGAGTCCAAGCGGCTCACAGAGGCCATCGTGGAAGAGCCCGCCGATGGGCAGGGGCTTAGGATGGGCTTTCTGCTGCTAAAATGTCCCTGGTTTGGCAGCACATACTAAGGTCCCTTCGTATCCGTTATACAGTGCTTTGGTGTGTCATTTTGCAAAGGCGTTTGGACCATCTCATTCCATCTGAAGCTTGTCAGCCCATGCAGAGCTCTGGAGACTGCGCTTGGTGCCTGCTGGCCCCCGGGGCTCTGCGTGGAGGTTGTTGTGCC
>NW_011888892.1:385697-390543 GCF_000151845.1 Pteropus vampyrus
GTGGAGGAACATGGTGGAAGAGAGGCATGCTAGGTGCAGGGCGCATGGGGTGCTCGGACCCTCCGCCGCCTTCCTCCTGGCTGGGCCAGGGCCTCGGCCTTGGATTTGGATCTGGATCCTGTTGAGACCTTGCGTATCTGACTGGGTTACTCCCCATCCCTTCACCTGACACACACACTCTCGTGTAACCCTGGGGCCCATCCGGGGAACGCGGTCGGCCATGCCTCACCCTCCGCCCCCTTCACACCAGCGCCCGTACCCTTCCTCGCCCGAGACCCTCAGGCTGTCTGTCCCGCTCTGAGGAAATGCCCACTGCCACGTGGACTGCGCCCTGCCTGGTCCTATGCTTCAGGCCTCAGCTCCTCACTGTGTCAAGACCCTCGACATATACACCCGCAGGGCAGTGCCTCTGCCCTGAGGACCATGCACGTCCCCTCCTCGGACACCGTCCTTATTTCCCTGTTGAGTCCTTCCCCTGGGAGAGGGGACAATAGACACTTGCCCTTAGATGCACACGTTTGGGATCTGGGAAATGGAGAATCGGGGGTTTCTGTTCCTTGCTCTCTGCAGCTGGGAGGCACATCCGGTTGTGATGACTCCATGTCCCATTCTACTGGACAAACCATGAGGTTTTGGTTCCTGCTGGATTGTCCAGAACAAATGAGGGCTTCGAACCGTTGCTGACTGGGCTGAAGAGTGTATGAAGTGTTGGATGAAGAGTGTATGATGTGGGGTAGGGGTTGGAGCGCCCCCTCTCAGGGTAGATTCTTGGCTTTTTGTGCCCCAGAATGCTGCCTGGAGGACCTGCCGGATGGCTCGGTGTCCCCTCTGTCACCTGTCCCCCTACATGCACACCGGAGGCTGACTTCCACAACCGGTGTGGAAGACCGTAATTAACACTCTAGGGTACTCCAACTCCTGACTCGGGGATTTAAAACTGGACAGATCCATCCATTTAAATAATTAATTACAATCTAACTACTACCTGAAGTGGAAGAGGAAGCCGTGGGGTCCCCAGGGGCAGGTCCTTTAACCCATGAACTTTGATCCTGGCCCCAAAGGTCAGCCATCAGCCCCTTATCCTGCAGCCTGCCCCACACTTAATTACCCAATTAGCACATCGTTTATAGCCTGTGGTTAAGGGGCTGTGCCAAGAGAGGGTGGGCTGCCGGCCGTGCCCCCGGTCATGGCCCTGCAGTCCTAATGCACGAATTAAATATCTGTCTCTTCTAAAAGTCAGTGTGTGATTTATTGGAAAATTGGTGGAAACAGCCCTTGGGGGCTTGTGCTCAAAATCTGGTTTAAAAGAGTGGCTGCTGGCTATGACTTTTTGATTTCCTCTGTCCTATTGAACGTCATTAGCCCTCTTTCATGTAAAATAAATGTTTGAATCCAGCTCATAGAGGGCTTATTTATGCATTTCGTTCCCTTCTCCACACGCTATCGTTATTTCTCTGCCGATTTTCTTCTCCGGGAGATTAGAAACCTAAAGCCTTCCCTTCGAGGCACATATTTGAGATTCAGCCGACACAGAGGCCCCTGTGTGCGTCCCTGGACCCCTCCCCTCCCAGCTTCCACGTGGAAGCCGTAGGTCGTGCACATCAGCCCTGGCAAACCACGTCCAACTCCAGGATAGGGAAAATCTCTGATGTTGTTTTATTGGTGATTGGCCGTTAGTTATTTATTGGGAAGTGACCTTTCCCCCAGAGGAGCACAGTCTCCAGGACAACATGAAAGGGAGACCGGATCCGTCTCATAAGCCGACATGAGAAAAACCGCTGTCGCCATTTTCAAATAAGGAGGGCGCGTGTTTCATCATTAATTTTATCCTTGATACAAAATCCTGGTCTAAAGCTGGGAGATGTGAAAGGCCCAGATTTTAACTTCTCCTCGGCCACGTGATCCTCCTCTGATCATTAACTGTGTAGTGGACGGTACCGAAGGAGCCCATTCATTCAACAAGTTACCGTGAAGGTAGAAAAATGGACCCCCTTTAGACACGACACGAGAGAGAGTTCTCAAAAGGAAGACTAGGATGGAAGGGATCATCTTGTAGGCAGTGAGTTCCTCAGCACTGGGGATAATCAAGCTGGTTTCCTGGGAGGAAATGGAATGTATCAGAGATTCGAGGCATAGAAGAATATTTGGGTTAGCTGAGATGAGCCTGCCACCTCCCTCTGTGCACCTAAGAGCCGAAGACGCAAATACGTCTCATTTATAAACTGCGAAAGCTTTTCGTCAGTCCTGTTTTCCCAAAGGGCTGAAAAGCCAAAGGGGATTGGGAGGCTGCTCCCCCGGCCCGGGCTGTGAGCTTCCCAGGGATCTGATTCACGTGTGCTTTGCCTTTGCCGACGTCAGGGAACTTAACTGTCCAGCATCTGACTTACAAGGGGCTTTCTCATTGTTTTCTCTCTTTTTTCAAAATCCTCACCACAACCCTCGCAGCATCCGTTTTGGGGTTAGAAAACGGAGGCTTAGAGAGGCTAAGTGACTGGCCCCAGGTCAAAGGCCTTCAAGGGGCAGAGCAGGACTCGGGCTCTAGAGGTATGTTCTCCCTGTTGTTTATGATCTGTCTGCAGGGCACGACTTTGTAAACAGTAGGTGCTTAGTAAATGGTGAACAAATCAATGAACTACTGCAGTACCCGGAGAGGAATGCCGGGAGGCGGGTCATTTTGTCTCGGGTCATGCTGGTGTGTAGCTGCTCTAATATCTTTGCTTGCATCGGACCAAACAGCAGACGCCCGCTGTGCCAGCGTGGGGACCTCAGTGCCAGCGCAGGCTGCACGGGCAGTGTGGCTGGGTTAGAATGATCGTGTAGCCAGCAGCACAGCACAACTTAAGAGCATGTCCCCTGCAGCCAGACTGCCTGGGTCCTTGGCCCAGTTCTCTGTGTACTAGCCAGATAACCTTAGCTAAGTCACCTTGCTGCTCTGAGCCCAGCTTCATCGTCTGTAACGTGGGCGGATACTAGCACCTGCTTCACGAGGCTCTGAGTTACTGCGTGCAGAGAGCTCGGGACATGCTAGGCGCGTGGGAAGTGCTACTTCTACGAGCATCCACCACCGACTGGCCTCTCTTAAGCGCCAAAGTGAATTCTCTGGAAAGAGAAGCTACTGTGCTTGGTGACAGTCTTTTGGAATGGCAGTACACACACCCAGCCTTGGTCCTGCATGGAGTGGCCCCTTACAATGCCACTTTTGTTCCTGGGTCTGCTTTTCGGGTTTGTGTGACTTCCTATGCTGTCTCCTGTGACTTTACACGTGGTCTGCGATCACAGATTTTTAGTTTCTTCGGTAGACTTACCTGTGGGATCTACCCGAAGTCTCTCTCCTGGTCCTTTTAAAATGACTTTTCATGTGCTCTGGACTCGAAGCCAAGAAAACCATAGTGTTGGAATGGAGTGTAGGTCACCAGTAAGTCACCTCTGGACAGAGGGTGGGTGGGTTCCCTTTTGAATAAAATAGCGACTTCCTTTTCCACCTGATTCTGTCCGCGGCCTTCCATCTGCCCCCCCCCCACCCCCATCTCCTGTCCTCCTTTAGTTCTTTCCTGCTCAGAAGACGCTGTAGCCATTTAGGCTTACCTATCAGAACATGTCCCTCTCCTGCCTGAAAACCTTCGGCGGCTCCCCGTAACCTCCAAGGATAAACCACGACTTTGCCCGTGGCCTTCCCAGCCTGAGGGATTTGGCCTCGGCCCATTTTTCCAACCTCAGGCCAACCACTCCCTTCCTTGCTCAAACACACTTTGGCCACATGGGGCGTGTTCCGGCTCCTCAATCCTCATTGGCCTTTCCTGCCCTAGGGCCTTGGTACAGCCTGCCTCCTGGGCCCAAAACACCTCTCCCCTACTGGGTGTGTAGCTAGTTCCTCCATGGCTGTTAGCGCTAAGCTTAAAAGTCATCTCCTTGAAGAGACCTCTCCTGACTACCTACGAAGCGGGCATTCTCTCCTATTTCTGCTCCTCGTTGGATTTATTCTCAATTCCTGCCCGATGTGAGGGCTGCGCTTGCCCGTAACATGTTAACTCCTCAAAGCAAATTTGCTTCACCCATCGCTATGCGCTTAGCACTGAACCCAGCACCTGGTGTGTGATCACAGATGTTTGTCGAATGAACTTCAGCACGAAGATGTCGTGACACCCGTGTTCCCCTTTGAGGCTGCTTACTAAATTTTTCTGATCATGAAAGCTGCTGGGCAAATGCTCTCTGGATAAGTGGGCATCGCTACAAAAATGAGAATATGCCGGCTCCAAGATTGTCGCCGGTGTACTTGGTGGGGCAGACTCTGTCGATGGCGGGGCCCGTGTGTCCTGGGCCCACTTCTGAGTTCTCTGCAGTTCTCCGCAGCAGTGAGGGACATGCCCGAGCTCACTGGCAGCCCCCCACCTCCACTCTGCCCCCCGTCTCTCTGCTTCTCGACCCGAGAGCTTTCTTGGGCATGGAAAGTGTGCTCAGCTCATATTCGGACAGTGCAGAAGTACTGGGAATTTTGCCTTCTCAGGTGACACCTTCGAGCGGCAAAGGTTGGGATTTGGTGCATACACACCTCAGCGGGCCACTGTCTCAGGACGGTTCAGGGGTGTGTCGTTCACACTCCTCAGAGGGTCCCAGCAGGACTGAGCCCCAGCCACCCACGGCGGTAACCAACCCTGTCCCCCCTTCTCATCCTCGCCTGCCTCACGATCTAATTCTTGCTCCCCGGGACCCCTCCCCAATAATCCTTCAGTCCAACCTTTGTCTCAGGGTCTGCCTCACGGGAACCCGGAGTAAGGTACATGGAAACATAAAACGTGGGAGTATTGTTCAGTGCAGCATTTTAACTTTGCGTGTGGTTTCACGTGGT
>NW_011888892.1:390593-403777 GCF_000151845.1 Pteropus vampyrus
CACGTGGTCTGCGATCATAGATTTTTAGTTTCTTCGGTAGACTTACCTGTGGGATCTACCCGAAGTCTCTCTCCTGGTCCTTTTAAAATGACTTTTCATGTGCTCTGGACTCGAAGCCAAGAAAACCATAGTGTTGGAATGGAGTGTAGGTCACCAGTAAGTCACCTCTGGACAGAGGGTGGGTGGGTTCCCTTTTGAATAGCGACTTCCTTTTCCACCTGACTCTGTCCGCGGCCTTCCATCTGGTTCTTTCCTGCTCAGAAGACGCTGTAGCCATTTAGGCTTACCTATCAGAGCATGTCCCTCTCCTGCCTGAAAACCTTCGGTGGCTCCCCGTAACCTCCAAGGATAAACCACAACTTTGCCCGTGGCCTTCCCAGCCTGTGGGATTTGGCCTCGGCCCATTTTTCCAACCTCAGGCCGACCACTCCCTTCCTTGCTCAAACACACTTTGGCCACGTGGGGCGTCTTTCAGCTCCTCAATCCTCATTGGCCTTTCCTGCCCTAGGGCCTTGGTACAGCCTGCCTCCTGGGCCCAAAACACCTCTCCCATACTGGGTGTGTAGCTAGTTCCTCCATGGCTGTTAGCGCTAAGCTTAAAAGTCATCTCCTTGAAGAGACCTCTCCTGACTACCTACGAAGTGGGCATTCTCTCCTATTTCTGCTCCTCGTTGGATTTATTCTCAATTCCTGCCCGATGTGAGGGCTGCGCTTGCCCGTAACATGTTAACTCCTCAAAGGAAATTGCTTCACCCATCGCTATGCGCTTAGCACTGAACCCAGCACCTGGTGTGTGATCACAGATGTTTGTCGAATGAACTTCAGCACGAAGATGTCGTGACACCCGCGTTCCCCTTTGAGGCTGCTTACTAAATTTTTCTGATCATGAAAGCTGCTGGGCAAATGCTCTCTGGATAAGTGGGCATCGCTACAAAAATGAGAATATGCCGGCTCCAAGATTGTCGCCGGTGTACTTGGTGGGGCAGACTCTGTCAATGGCGGGGCCCGTGTGTCCTGGGCCCACTTCTGAGTTCTCTGCAGTTCTCCGCAGCAGTGAGGGACATGCCCGAGCTCACTGGCAGCCCCCCACCTCCACTCTGCCCCCCGTCTCTCTGCTTCTCGACCCGAGAGCTTTCTTGGGCATGGAAAGTGTGCTCAGCTCATATTCGGACAGTGCAGAAGTACTGGGAATTTTGCCTTCTCAGGTGACACCTTCGAGCGGCAAAGGTTGGGATTTGGTGCATACACACCTCAGCGGGCCACTGTCTCAGGACGGTTCAGGGGTGTGTCGTTCACACTCCTCAGAGGGTCCCAGCAGGACTGAGCCCCAGCCACCCACGGCGGTAACCAACCCTGTCCCCCCTTCTCATCCTCGCCTGCCTCACGATCTAATTCTTGCTCCCCGGGACCCCTCCCCAATAATCCTTCAGTCCAACCTTTGTCTCAGGGTCTGCCTCACGGGAACCCGGAGTAAGGTACATGGAAACATAAAACGTGGGAGTATTGTTCAGTGCAGCATTTTAACTTTGCGTGTGGTTTCACGTGGTATTTTTCAAGGTACTTTCAGATACGTTATTCATATCTTAAGCTTTAAATTACCACTATGAGGACTAAGTAAGGCGAACTTTATTATTTCCCTCCGATAGATGAGAAACGCAAGAAACAGAGGTGAAGACCTTTAACTAGAGCCACACAGTAAGGCAGTGGAAGGTTAAGGCTCACTGTGCTTCCTGCCTTAACGTTTGTGCATTTCAAACCTTGCCTAGTTTGTTCTTTTCACAGGAGAGGGCGAAACGGTTAGGAATTTGCGGTTGTCACCTATTATGTATTTTTCTGTTGAATGCCGAGCTTTGAATTGTTTTGTTTTCTGCCCTTCCCACCCCAACCCCAACTCCCAAAAGGAGAGGTATGCTAATGGGAGAGAACACCCCACATTAACTGAGGGTCCAGTATGTGTTTTATGGACTTAAAATGGTCTGATGAGGTAGGTGGTGAAATTTCTATTTTTCAGAAAAGGTTGTGTCCAAAATGCCTAATACAGTTGCTATGGATCATACTTTTGTGTCCCCCCACCCCACATTCCTGGGTTGCAACCCTAATTCCCAGTGTGACATTATTTGGAGGTGGGGTCTTTGGAGGGGTGATTCGGGTTAGACAAGGTCGCGAGGGTGGGGCCCCGGGGCAGGATAAGTGCCCATATAAGAGGAGGAAGAGGCCAGGACTCTCTAGGACAGCGAGGACACAGCAAGTCAGGAAGAGAGCTTTTGCCAGACACCAAACTGGCCTTGATCTTGGACTTTCCACCTACAGCCTGTGAGAAATAAATGTTGGTTGTTTAAGCCATCCAGTCTGTTGAGATTTAGTTAGAGCAGCCCACACTGTCAAAGACCATAGTTATTGAAGGAATGAGAGGCTCAGAGAGGTTAAGCTGCTTCCTCAATTCACACAGCCAGTAGGTGGAATCTGTCCCATCCCCTGTCCCAGGACCTTTCCTTGCCTGTGTGGCCCCCAGCCCTCCATCGGAGCCTCTTCTTCACCACCGGCGCCCAGTGCCCGCCTTCACCCGGCGTCCGTGGACCGAGCGAAACACCACGGGCCTCCTCGTTAGGCCCTCGCTCCCTGAGTCAGTTAGGCTGACTCGTCTGCAGTCACCACCTCCCATCAGGAACTGTCCTGTCAGAAGGGCTTGTCCTAGCCTCGCGGATGGACACAGGCAGGGGGACACTGTACCACTCACCCCACACAAGCTACCATCTTGCCAACCGAATCAGTGACCCACACACGAAGGGAGATCCGCACGGCCGAGCGTAATAGCCGCTTAGGACCGTGACAGTCTATCAAGTCTCCATCATTAAAACGTGCTGTGGACAGGCTCACTCTCTGTCCTGCATCGCCAAGGTGTGACCAGACCCGCCTAGCAGGCCAGGGGGATTCACGGGATGGATGGCAAACCCAGGGCTGAGGGAGGTGTTGTTGGTCGTGCCCTTTTGTGTCCCTAAGTCGGCACCGGAGACAACCAGGACATGCCGGAGCCACACACCAAGGTTATAACCGACACGACTTCTACAGGTGGGACGTTCCCCTCGGCTTTTAAAGAAAAACTTTGTACTGAAGACTGCAGGGCACAAACATTGGCCCAGGTGTGTGACAAGCAGATGAGCAGGTGAAGGGCAGTGAGGCGGGAAGTTGTCCTTTGAGACCTGGGGCATCGCCTGAGCGCGTGGCAGCGCAAGCCGGCACGCAGTCAGCGGCCAGCACGGACACGGGCCGGGCAAGGGAACACCGTGACAGGCAAGCCCTGGGCCCCGTCCTCGTGGAGCTTACGTTGCTGTGTGAGAGGCAGATGAACAAACAAGCAACTGAGACAAAACGAAAAGGTGCCATCATGGAGACTTTCAAACCCATTCTGGGGGCAGGGGCAGAGGGGTGTCCTGGGAGACGGGACATGAAAGGGGGGATTCTGGAGGGAGAGCAGGAGTTAGGTAGGCACGGAAGGGGTGGAACGGGAGGGGCGAGTGTTCTGATTTAACGGTCGTGGGTGACACATCCCATTACCAGCCCCATCGTAACACAAACGCGTGGAGAAACCCAGCCACTTCGCAGCCTGGCACCAAGCTGGAAAGTAAGAAAGCTTCAACTCGCTTCATATGAATTTAAAGCTCGTGTTTTCCCTACTCCTTAGTTCTAAATTTACGCACTCCTCTCTCAAGAGGGTCGTTGGATTTGGTGCAGGGAGAGAGTCAGCCTTTTTGTCTTGTTTGTGGAAAAGCTTCAGCTTCTTCCACGCAGAAATTCAAGGAGCCGATGGAAGGCGAAGGGCCAGTGTGCCGTGCGCACGGCAGGGCCCCGCTGCGGGCGCTCTCTGCCAAGTGCTCGGAGACGAGGTCACGGACACACGTGGCGCCCTGCGTTTCATCTCGAGTTCGCAGCTATGGGCACGACGCATACAGCGAACTGCTTGTGTGGCTGGAGACTTGTGAGCCAGATGGCGGGGGAAGTAGGGGCCGGCTTGGACTCGACTCCAAAGATGACAGAAAGTTTGGGGATGTTATCAAACAGCAGCGTGACCCCCAAGCAATGTTATAGCTGGCCCGGGCAGCCCTGCTTGCCAAGGCTGTTTTTCAGA
The DNA here is from genome assembly GCF_000151845.1 of Pteropus vampyrus. Classification (NCBI taxonomy): domain Eukaryota; kingdom Metazoa; phylum Chordata; class Mammalia; order Chiroptera; family Pteropodidae; genus Pteropus; species Pteropus vampyrus. Next base: position 394,720 of record NW_011888892.1, read on the forward strand.
CGCTGCTGTCGAATTGCATCTTTTCTTTAAAATAGTCCCTACGTGCTATCTGAGAGTTACACTTCCGTGGGAAGGAGGAAAGAAGTTGGCCCCAGGTTTTGGGCTTGGGTAGTTGGGTGGATGGTGAAGCAATTTACTGAGGAGCAAATCAGGGGTGAGGAAGGGAGATGCAGAGATGAGAGTTGAATTTCAGATCTCTGTTTGAGGCATCAATGAAACACGGGGAATGTGATGTCCAGTAGGCAGTTAGGTACCAGATCTGGAGCTCAGACAGAGCTAGGTCCACAGACAGCTGCTGAAGCCACACTATTGCTGCTTAAAAAAAAAAAAAAAGCTACAAACGAGGCTGACAACATCCCCACAAGACAGGCAGGTTGGTGGGCGCAGAGCCCAGCCAGCCATCAACTACTCTCAGTGGTGATGTCTTTTGTGCCTGGTCCAGATTGGAGAGAGTGGCAGCCCAGAGTCCTGTCTCTGTCATCGTGGTACCCTCGGCTGGATGCCAGGCATCAAGGACGGTCCCCCAGCCCCCTTTGGATTTCCTGGGCTTTGTTGGGCCCGGATCACCGCATTAATGTTATTTAAATCTAGGGTTTGAATGAAATGTTATTAAATGCCTCCTCAACCACACGACACCTGTGATGGGCCGCAGTGAATGGGGAATTAGGCAGATAAATGGCTATTGTGACTCTTAACACTATCGCCAGGTTCGTGAGAACAACAATTATGTAGCCCGCAATGTTTGGAAATATCGCCTAAGTCTCCTCCCCCCACGTTGTTTGTGATGGAAAACAATCAGACAAAAGGTCTTTTCGGTAAGCGGCTTGGGATTCATATCGGCTGGATGAATGGACTTTTCCCCCGGACCCCGAGCATTTGTTAGGAGTAAATTATATGTCGTTTCAAATCTAAAAGGTCCACCACCCCATGTTTATTGGGATAAATTAAATCTTCTAAGGAGAGTAAACAGAAGGCTTGGATAATTATTTGCTGCAGTATAATTTGAGCTGAAAAGGACGTCGCCACGAGGAGGCCGGAGGTACCGACACCCTGCGTTGTGCCCGCCACAGAGAAGGCACAATGGGGAGATTTAATTGGACCCTGATCCACACGCATCACATAGAGTCGGAGGTGGCAGTTCCACTTGCCAAGGCTGTTTTCAGATGCTGCTTTTGAGTTGCAAATTTCAACCAAAATCATCCTGATTTCTCATTTGAGAATGAATTCTCATAATTTCAAGGAGTTTCCTTGCAAAAGGGAAGCTGCTTCTGAGATCAGACAGGCTTTCAGTCTTCATGAGACCAGGATGCGATCTCTTTTGGCCCAGGCTCAGCCCAGACCCAAAGGTTTCGTCAGCATTGGTAGGAATCCAGCAACTCGTCCACCCACCCAGCCACCCACCCATGCATTCATCCTCCCCTACACACATCCATGCATCCATGCGTCCATGCATTCATGCGTCCATGCATCCATCCATCCATCCATGCATCCATGCATCCATCCATCCATGCGTCCATGCGTCCATGCATCCATGCATCCATGCATCCATCCATCCATCCATCCATCCATCCATCCATCCATCCATCTATCCATCCATCTGTCCATATTCACCTGTGCCTCTACCTATCTACTCACCATTCCAAAGTACTTATTTTTGGAACCATAAATGTTTCTGTTGAATGTTGGTTCCTGAAATACCACCAACACAGCCTGTTGACAAGACAAAGCTGAGTTTACTGTGGGAAGGGAGAAGACAAACTCTACAGAGCTTTGGGAATCAGTGTCTCCATGTGGGGAAGACGAGGCTGGAATTGACTGAGAACTGGGAGTTTGGTTTAGGGGTGTGTGTGCCTTTCGGAGCGGGAGGTAGGGACGGCTGAGGTAGGGTTAGATAAGGATTGTGATGCAATAGTCTAAGATTGCTGGAAACAGCCAGGTGAGGATTTTTGAGGTGAGGGGTTAGCAGAAGCGTGGGATGCAAACTCTCTGTTGGTGCTGAGTTTGCGCCAAAGAACTGAGGTGTCTTTCGGTAAGTCCTCTAACGGACAGTCAAGCCACTTACTTGCCTGGGCAGGACACTTCCAGAAAAACAGTCATGCGAATGAAGCAGTGGACACGGAGTTGAGTTCACACGGGCAGGTGAGGTTTTGGTTCTGTGCCCGGGCTGAGCGTGGGGATAGTTGGATGACTAGGCGTGAACTAGAGATGGCATGTACTGCGCTGGAGGGAAATGTGTCCAACTGGTAGACCTGGGAGAGATGTCCGTGTGCAGCCACGGTGCCGGGTCAGGTGGGAGCAGCTCTGCCTGGTCTTTTTCTCTCTGACCTGCAAAAGTTCTGCTGGTGGCAGTCTCTATTTGGCAACTTCGCTCGGGTTCAAGGGGAGACCTTGCCTGCACCCTGAGGGGTACCAGGCCCAGGAAGGAGAAGAAGAGAGGGTCAGGAGAGGAAGGAGAGATGATCTCCAGCCTTCAGGCAGCCTCCCCAGCACCCCGGGCCGGGAACAGCTCCCTGTCTTGATTGCAGGCTGGCGCCTGGCCCAGGATGTCATCTGTGGTGTGAGGGCCCAGGCTCAGGTTTCACTGGTCGAGCTGTGATAACATCTGGCTCTTGGGGTCCTGGGGCAGTGACCTCTTAGGCTCCTTGGTGCCTTGCAGTCTGCGGGGAAAGTTTCCTGGCTTCTGGGCTGACAAGCTCCTTTACTGATCCTCAGGGCTACAGAGCTAGCCCAGCTCCCTGGCCCCTCCCCAGTGGCTTCTCTGGACAGCCCTGCAGTGTCCTGCCCTCGGGCTCTGCCTGGCTCGGCTTTGGAGGAAAATTCCATCCAGCCATTGCTGCTGCCCAGATACCCATCTACACCTTCAGCCTGAGCCTGCAACAATTGACCTATAAAATCCCAAATGTCACCGTTTCAGCCTCCTTTGTCAGCCTTCATCATGGCTGAATGGAACTAGCAGACACTAGCACCTACTAGTTAAAGCAGACGAAGTATGGTCTTCCCCATGCATGAGAAGACTCAGTCCTGAGACCCCAAGGTAAGAGCCCTATTTAACAGAGGAGGCAGAGAGGCTGCAGTTAAGTCATTTCCCCAAGGACAGGCTCTGAAAGTGGAGACTTCACAGCTGCCCCACTGACCCAACTGAGAGGCAGATGGAGCGGGGCCGGAGTTGCTTGTGACAGACCTGGGTTCGAATCCAGACCCTGCCTCTGACTCCCTGTGTACCATAAGCAGTCTCGTCCCTTTCTGAATTCAACGAGAAACCCTCATTGTGAACTACAGCGTCGCATGGATTCTTCTGCAAGTCACCGTCACACTTCGACCACGTGTGTCGGAAACATGACATGGAGCCAAATAGAACAGGTCTCTCTCTTTCAAAGACCGGAATTCTCTCCCTCTCGCCCCTGCACTGGCCTTTGGCCCCCGAGCCTGGCTGGCTGCTCCTCTCCTTGTCACCCTCCTCCTGGTGGGCTGGCCTGTCACCCACACGTACCCTCCCTTTTCGAACTCTGTCTACTCAGGTTGGTCACTACCGCCCTTTCCGGTGCCGTCTCCTCCTGGACCATCCCACCTGTCCCCTCAAAGGGCTCTCCCCGCCCCGCTGCCCCCGACCATACGGGGGTCTCTCATTCTTGGTGGGACCTCCTGTCCCCTCCCTCGCTCTCTCTTACTCCATCCACACCAGTGCTTCTCAAAGTGTGGGTCTTGGAGCAGCAGCATCCGTGGCACCTGGGGACCTGTTAGAAACCAGACCTGCTGAGTAAGACACTCTGGGGGTGGGCCCCGCACCCCGCGTTCTCACCAGGCTGTCAGGTACCCCGAGAACGCTCGTCTCCTCTCTCCTGGGTGATCCTGATAGCTCTTCCAACCTTTTATTAGCAAATGGTTCCCACGACTCCATCTCCAGCCCAGCCGTCTCCTAGGTGCCTGGTGATTCTATGAAAACTTGATGCTTTCTCAGGATGGCGAATGACATGGACAGGAAGAGCTAGAAGAAGCCCCAAGGACGACAGGTCATTGGGACGACCCTTTCACTTTCGCGAGGAGACTCCTGGGCTTCAGGAGGGTTAAGGGGCCCGTGAAGTTTCCACAGCTTCTAGCCCAGGGTAGCCTTTCTTGGCAGGTAGACTCTTTCTCAAAACAAGCCACAGATTCGGGACTGTGGACACTCATTTCATGGGTACAGGTTCCTGCACTAATAAGATCCTTATTAGATACCGATTCGTCTCATTGTCATGAACCTGTTACAAATCTGCCAGCCCATCCTGTGCTCCGTACACCTGCTCTAACAGGTCCCCTCCGAAGGCACAGGCTGCCGAGAGTCAAGGCTCGCCTGGCCTCCTTGGGAAAGCTGCGTTCCCGGCAGGCCTGCCCTGCCGTCGGCACGGCCACGGGATTAGGCACGGGTCAGAGCCGAGGTCACAGGACAGAGATCAAATGTCGGCACTTGGGCCAACACAAGCGAGGTTGTTTCCTAAGTGGCTCATCTTCCAGTCCAAGCCTGGATTTAGGAGAGGAGAAACGTCTCAGGGGTAGGCAGGGACAAGGATTTGCAGGCTGGCAAGGTGGCCTGCCATCTCTGCTTCTCCAAGGTCTGCAATCACCTCCTGGGGTAGGCCTGTCCCATGAGCCAGAGGCATCCCCCAAGTTCAGAGCTGCCAGAAGAAAGCCTCCACCTGCGAGCTGAATGTCCCCTGAGCTTTACTCTGTCCGGGGACTGTGCCTCCTGCCTCATCACCTTCTAGATTCCCCCTGATGCCAGGGAGAGAAACGCTATTTTTCCTATTGAGGTGAAATTCACATGATATAAAATTAACCATTTTCAAAGGAAGAGTTAGTGACATTTAGTGTATTACCGCATTGTGCAACCGGCTCTATCTAGTTTCAAAACATTCTCGACGCCCCAGAATAGAACCCTGTACCCTAAGCATCGACAGGAAGAGCTCTTTTCCCCCAGCAGATGGCGACCACTCGTCTGCTCTCTGCCTCTGCGTTTCCTTATTCGGGATATTTCGTATAAACAGAAGCCTGTCACCCGTGGCCTTTCGCGTCCGGCATCCTTCGCAGAGCTCCTCCCTGTCGTAGCACGTGTCAGCGCATCATTCTTTTTCATGGCTGAGTAATAGTCCACTGGGGGAATAAGCCGCCGTCTGTTTATCTGTTTACCTGTTGACGGACTTTTGCTGTCCACCTTGGGAAGGGCTCTTCTCATGCCCGTTTCGCAGACGAGGACTTTCAGCGTTGGGCTCCTTTCTGAGTTCACCCAGGTGACTTGCTCGGCCGAGCATTTCGTCTTCAGAAATCTCTGCTCGTAAGTTCTGAGCTCACTACTTGTCAACATGCCCGAGCGGGCTGATCTTGGGCTCTCTGACACTCCCCTCCTATGACTTCCCGAGGAACAGTCTCTGGCCCGGTCTGTGCTTTGAATACCATTTTTTTTTTTTTCAGGCAGAAAAATGAGAAAGCTCAAAAAAGATAAAGTCTCTAATTCGACATAATTCATCATGATATTTCTTTTTTAAAAAAAGCATCCTCATCGAGGTATATTACATGCAATAAAAGTCACCAGTTTTAAGTGTGTAATCTGATGGACTCTGACACATGTTTATAGTTGTACACCCTCCTCCACAATCACATGCAGATATAGAATATTCCCATCTGCTCACGAGGTCCCCGTGACTACTGCTCACAGCAGCCCTCACCCTAGGGCCTGGCCTCTTGCATTGAAATCTACCCCCGCGGTGGCCGTTAACGATTTGTTCCTTTATCGCTGCCAGTGATCGTTACACGGATGTGCCACGGTTTGCTCGTTCATTCCCCCGTGGACGGACATTCAGGTAAATTCCAGTTTGGGGCTATTGTGAATAAAACTGCTATGAACATTGATGTACAGTTTTTGTCTGGACAAAGTAGAATTGCTCGGTCATATGATAAGTGTTCTGTTATATTTCTGCCCAGAGAAATTTTTTGGGGGTCATATTTCTCTCTTCCGTGGCCAGCTCACTCTCTGGGATCCGAGTGGGTTCAGTCCATGGATGAAGAAATGAGGCCCCTGGGAGGCCCGTGCTTCACGTGCCGTTTAACTGTCCCTTCCCCGGGGTGAGCTTGCAGTGCTCAGAGCGGGGTCCGCCGGTCCTCCCAGGTAAGGGGCGGGTCAGAACTGGATAGAGCTGCCATTTAAGACAGCTTTCCACTCAACACCATGAGCCGATCGCTCAGAACAGGTCCACCTCTTAGTTTGCAATGAAGCTTTTTGAGATCCTTCCTTATGGGCTTCTTCATGGGTGCCTTGGGCCCCTGCTGGTGGCAGATGAGTACGTTGGGGCTCCTGCTAGACCGAGGTGCTGAGGCTGAGCCCCTCTTCATTGTCCGGCTGGAAGGCGGTGAGGTTCTCCCGTGGACAGGCCGAATCTACCTGCTGTTAGGGTTTCACTAGCCGGGACAGTGGCGCTGTCTGTCCCCGCGTTGTTTGGAGTGGCAAAGGAAAATGAGCTAGGGAAATGTGCAGGCAAATGTCTGTGTGTTTTGAAACACAGCTATTTTCCTCCAGGTCTTTTCCAGTGGACTCATTTGCATGCCCATCTGATAGCAGGGCTCTAACGGGGCCCAGCAGATAAAACCCATCTGGGACCTTTGAATGAAAAATAAACACTGGCTACTTTTAGGCTCCTAGAGGTCATTTGCATAAAAGCCTGCAACATTTCCGAGGCCTTGGAGGTGGGGTGGAGAGAGCAGAGGTGGAGGGAAGGGAGTTTGCATGGTCCTAGGAAAGCAGAACTAAGTGGTTCGGGTTAACCCTGTCGCTACTTTATTATTGCAAAGATACGGCGCCCAGAGGCATCCAGGCCGGGCCCTGAGCCCTGCTCCGGCTCCACTTCCGGTTCCTCACTCGACCTCTTTGGACCTCAGTTTCCTCTTCCACGGAATGAATGAAAGGGGCCCGATTCCTCATGTAAGCCTCTGGCATCTATCGAGCATGTGTTAAGTGTCAGATGCTCGGCTAGGAGGTGCAGATACAGCAGGATAGATGAGTCCCTGCTTTGGGATAGATGAGTCCCTGCTTTGGGATAGATGAGTCCCTGCTTTGGGGAGCTTCCCAAAGGCTCCCTGCCCAGGGGGAAGTCGGGCAGGTCAGCAGATGCCAGCTCGCTGCGATGACAGGGATGTTTAGGAAGAGAAAAGCTGGGGTTGGAGCAGAGGCCTGAGCTAGGCTGAGGCGGGGGTGGGGGGTGGATGAGGAGGGGTTTCAGAGACACATAACCCTCTTCCAGTTCTGACCCTCGCGTCCTGGGCTCTCCTGCCCCCTTTCGTGGGGCTCTCGGCTCCAGATGGTCTGGAATCATTTCTAGGGACAGCTAGCGGTTCCCCAAAACCCACAGATGCAGATATCAAGTTCTGAATGTCATCCGCCTCTGAAGTGCAGCTGCCTTCTCCTCTCTGCCGTCCCTCCCTCCTCTGGAGTCCCTGGAAAGTACGGGCTAGAAGAAGTGTCCCCACTAGGCTCTGTGGCATTGATGCCACACCAGCCTCAAGCGTGGTGTCTTTGGACATTTCTGCTCAGACACAGCTTCTGGGTATACGACATCTACGTGAAATTTTGATGTCATATTTAGCACAGAATGAGAAAACTAGGATGTAATTCTGGAGGATAATATATAAATTTATTAACAATTTTTTACGCAAGAGTGGAAATCTAAAAGTGAAGAAAACAATTGGACATTGTGAGATTAGGACCAGCCGAAGCCATCCGAGCCAGGAGGCAGCGCCAGGCCGCGGGAAGAGCCCTGAGGGGGACCAGGAGACTGGACTCTGAGCTTGGCTTTGCCACTCACGGGCAAGGCCTCTGGGACTCAGTTTCCCCATCTGCAAAACTGGCAGTTTGAACCAGGCAGGCTCTAGGCTATAGATGTCTTTGACGCAGGACTGTGGGACCGGGTCGGCCAACAAACAGGAGAACGTGCTCCTTCGTGTAACCGAATGGGGCAGACCCCATTCAGAGAATCCGGGGGACTGGCCTCTAGTCCAGCCGGTGGCAGCCAGATGGTGGAATGGAGCAGTGTGAACGTGAAGGCTTCTTCTGGCTGCCGCCTTGGTGTTTGTCCCTTTTAAGGGATCTCATTGCACAGAGACCCTCCAGAAACCTGCTTTGGTGTGTCTGTTTTGGTGTGTGCAACCGAGTGCTTCTTTAAATGCTCGGATACCTTGCCTGCTATGGACATGCCCTCTAAAAGAGTTTATTTTAGCCCAGACCCTAAGTATTACTGACTTTATCAAAAAAGCACAGGCGTTAGCAGCCCTAGGCCAGGGCCTCCCTCCTCCGGTCCCCTTTGCCTTTAAGAATTCTCATTGTGACTGGCTGCACTCTTCGGGAACAATTAATTAAATCGATGGCCCTCTCATAAATGTGAAAATACATCCTCCATGTCTTTAAATCTCCGAATCCCAGCTGGGAAACTGAAAGGCGTGAAATACACAGTCATCATGTCGCAGCCAGGGAAACGGGATCCTGGAGCTGTGACTCTGTGACAAATGTCCCCGAGACACATGCCCACGATTTGGTTACGCCCCAGAGGCACCGGGAGCCTGGGAAGGGGACGAGAGGGGTTGGGAAGGGGACGAGAGGGGTCGGGAAGGAGCACCTGGGCTGCCCCGTGGCATGCTTTGGGGATCGGTGCAGAATGGGGGCGCGGACAACAATGCAGGGCAAAGCCAGGGCTTTCTAGAAAGTTCACAATACAGTTTTCACCTCCACCCATGGGTCTGGTAAGGAATCCCAGAAATTCCATTAAGACGGCTAGGAATGGGCTGTGTCTTTCCTGTCCCCCTGAGTGGAGAGAGGCAGAAAGTGCTGGTCGGTGGGGCATCGCCTCTCCTGCAGGAGGCTGGACGGCTCAGACCTGGCTCTGCACACAGCCCCCGCTAAAGGAGTCTTTACTGAGCACCTGCGAAGTGCCAGGCACTCAGCCGTGCATTAGGTTGTGATGGGGACAGGTGGGCTGGTCTCCATCCCCAGGAGACGGGCAGCCTAGAGGGGCTGCAGACACACACGCAGGCAGGGTAG
>NW_011888892.1:405197-415426 GCF_000151845.1 Pteropus vampyrus
CTTGAATCTACATCTATTTTCAGCTTATGCTTGGCTCTTAGCATTAAAATAAACCCTAGCACCTCATTACATACTGTATGAAACAGAACCTCCTCTCATTTTTAAAACTGTCTCCTTCAAGCTCCAAAGGGTGCTTTCTAGTTTGTGCAGGAAGCCACAAGATTGCTTGGGAGAAGTGCAGGTTCGGGGGTCCGGCCTTCCTGGGTTTATGCCAGCTGTGCGGTGCTGGCTGGCTAATGACTGTTTCCTCTCTGGGTGTCAAGTCTTTCATGGGGAACTATCCACCTTCTAGACAGGCATTCATGCTAATTAAATCATAAATTGCATGAGATATGTTTTCCTCCTCCTGGTGTCCTACATTTTATAGTCCTGTGTCATTTGTCCACATCTTTTATGACTATTGGACATGTTGACCACTTCCTGCCTGATGCCCCTCGCCACTAATCTTTCCTCTTTGTAAACTAGATTTTGGTAAAGGCAGAAGAAGCAACGCCCTTTGCTTACTCTGGGCTATGCTGACTTTATAAAGCTGGTTGTTTTTCTTTTTAAAAAAATCTCTTAAAGCTAATCCTGGCGCTCATCTTTTATCCAGGTAAGCACTGACTCTCTCAGCTCGAAAGCAGGGCCCTCCGACCCTGCTCAGTGGGGTCTCGAGGGTGGGGAGGGGGCGGATACAGGAGCTTTTATCAGAGAGGGGCTGCCCATGCTCAGAGCGCCCCCCTCCCTGGGGGCTTCTGCCCAGAGCAGCGCCCCGTGATGTCATCCTCCGGCATTTCTCTCTGCAGGTTACCCCACCCCCCCTCGGTCCCTGACCCAGACTCACAGTCCCTGATGGGTCCTGGACCACTGATTTGAGGCCCTGATGCTTCCTTTGATTTGGTCTTTGGCAGAGCCCCAGGAACAGGAGTCCTTGATGGCACCTGGCCCTTTCTAGTCACCGACAAGGGAAATCTGAGAAACCATTCTCAGAAATGAAACTAAATTGTCAGTGCCTCTGTCCCCATCTGGAGAAGAGAGGGAGATTTGGGGTGGCAACAAAGGCTCCTTTGATTTCTGTTAATTAACTACTTTGGACTCAGCGGTCTGGAGTGGCTTTCGTTTGACACACAAAGAATCCGGGGCAAGGATGATGCCTACGTTCAGGGTGTCTGCCCTGGACCGGGCTCCGTGTATTTACCTGGAGGGCAATTCAATTAAAAATAAAGAAAGGGGTAAATCTATGAGATTAGCTCCAGGAACAATGCCCCCAATTGTGGCCGAGTCTCACCGTCGTGACTAAAGCAGATGTTAAACAAATATTTTGATGGTTCCAATCAGCCTCCGTGTGAATCTTCTGTTTTTCTTCTTCGTTATCTCCAGGGACAGAGATTCTAAAGTCGTCGTGGGTAACCCACTTAGGTGATCTATTGAAATGATTATCTATAGAGAACTCGGTTGCAAATATCCATATAAAGGGGCACAATTTATTAATGTGGGGACATTCTGGTGTTGCCTCCTCACTTCCCTTGTCCCCCCGTTCTAGGGACATCCAGGTTTCTTGGGCTCTTGCGACAGACTCAGGAGTCGGAGGGGAGAGGGACCGAGGCTATGGACCGGGGCACGGGGACAGCGTCGATGAGAGAGCCCTCGTGGATACTCCTGGAGTTTTCCAGATGTGAGAAAGAGAGAAGTCGATGAGAAGTTGCACCGTGAGAGGAAAAAAAAATAATGTGAAGGAAAAGGGAGGAATTTAAGAAGTGCCGTCACGGCCCTCGTGCCCCTTCGTGAGTGTGTGTACGTATGAATGAATGGATGAATGAAGAATGAACGAATGAACGGAGGGAAGCTGTCACGCCGAAATGGCTTTTTGATTGTGAGGCTGTGTTCATTTGACCACAGTGCCACTCAGAGACTGGACCACTCAGGACCTGGCTTCATTAGAGTGGCAAGCACTTATCTACAGGTTGACTCAAGGGACTTTTGTTAGACGATGATGATGATGATTTTAAAGAAGCAAGAATAAAACTTGGAATATTTTTAAGTATTTAAATAAAAACATTCAAAATTGGATAGAACTCAGTAAAACTTTGGAATCTGAACAGCATCTAAAACTTCAGTTATAATGGAACACCTGCTCCTCTTCGTGACCTTCCTTTCTCCACCTGAGCTAGATGCCAGGCTCCGTGAGGACAAGGCACACCTGGCTTGTTCACATGGGGTCTCAAGGGCCAACGCTTGCCACACAGAAGGCCTTCAATGTGTACTCGGTGAACGAAGGAAGGAAGTAATCGAAGGAGAGTCAGGTTCTCGAAGGTCCATCCTGTTCCCACCCAGGGTCTTTGCAAACACATTTTTGAGCAGCTCAGATCTGCAATTTGGTTTTGTGAGCCCGATGCCCTGCAGACTTCATACCCTCTCTGTGCTTGTCATGGCTCTTGACTGTCTTTACAAAGCACTCAGGCTGCATTTATTATAATGTTGGTCACACTGAGGCCAGTAATCGGATTTGAGTGGTAGATACAGAATCATTTTGTTTGAACATTTTTAGCTTCACATTTGGTGAACGGCTTTGTCCAGACACAATGAAGGAATGACAATCTTTGGCCAACTTTTCTGAACAAGGTGATAAAATGTGATTGAATTACGGTCATGCTCTGTATAAGGATGTTTCCATCGATGACAGACCGCGTGCACGACGGTGGCCCCGTGGATTAGAATGCAACTGAAAAACTCCTGTCACCCAGTGACATCGTAGCTGTTATAACATCCAACACAACATATTACTCACGTGCGTTCTGGCGATGCTGGTTTAAACAATGCCGGTCATATGAAAATACTGTATGCCCTATCTTTACTGTGCCTTCCCTATGTTTGGATATGTTTAGATACACAGATACCATTGCACTACAGTTGCCTGCAGTATTCAGTTCAGCGATGTATGGAGGGGCTCGTGGCCGGGGAGCACCAGGCCATTTCAGGTAGCCCAGGTGTACAGTGGGCCACCCCATCTAAGTGTGTGTGAGCGCACTCTGTTGCTGTTCCCACAATGACAAAATTGCCTAACACACATTTCTCAGAACATATCCCTGTCATTAAGTGACATGTGACTGTGGTGGTGCCTTTTGATATTTTTTTTTTTTAAGGGGAGGGCTGTCATGATAGCTTGAATTATGCTATTTCATTGACATGGACAGGAGCATTCTATAGAGGCTGAAAAGTCCTCTGCCCAGCCTTTGAGCCTTTGGGAAGGGAGGGGTGGGCTGTGCCAGGAAGGAGTTGTTTATCGACTTAAGGATTTCTGAGAAAAGGAATTTCACATCTGCTTAGTTCAGTGGCACAGCCTCTCTGAGCCTCAATCTTCTCTGTAAAATATGGAAGCGGCATTATCTGCTGTGCCTTCTTTATGTCATCATTGTGTGTACCAGTGAGGAAAATGCATTTTAAAGTGCTTTCCAGACTCTGAAGTGGCATGTAAATCTATCTCATGTTTTATGAGCTTCAAGCGACCCGACCTCGGAGGCTTGGAACATAGTATCATATATGGCCTTAGGAAAAGATACATCTTAATATTTGTTTTAAGAGTCGATAATACAACATCTGTCAGCTACGTAATCATTATTTACCTACACTTGCAGATTACTTTATGAGGCTAATGACTTGGGTAATTGCTTTGTCACGGCAACATATCCACACACTTATATAGCCTGCCATGTAAATTATAGCTTTTTAATCTCTCGCAGTTGCAAAGCAGTGTGAAGGCTACCGAAGAGGTCAAGATAAAGTTGCTAATGGCCAAACGCTGTGCTTGGATTTTGCTCATTTCTCATCATGACAGAGGGAGTGGTGTAATTTGCATGTGGTTTGCATAGATCTAAGGGGACTTTTCAGAGTTGCATTGTTTTAGTTGGATGCTTCCAACTAATAGGACGCTTCCCAACTTGGGATGCAAACGTGAATTGGAAGGCTTGCCATCACCTCTTCCAGTTGATGACCTAAGATGGCAGACAGAGTGGCCCAAATGTTACCTCTTGAATTAGTGCCTGCTTCATCGAGGGTCCTCGGAAAGGGGTCAGCGTGGAGGTCACAGCTCTAACGAGGAGAGTTTAGATCGATACAGGAAAGGGGTCACTGACTCGTGTCCAGTCCGATGAGTATCGATTCGGCCCTTTGTCTAAGAGGAGAACACCACTGCACTGGGCTCTCTGGGTTCTGGCTTCATCATTTTTGAGCCACGCGACCTGGAGCCAGTAACTACTCCTTTCTGAGCTTTGGGTTCCTCATCTGTGCAATGGGAATGATAATAACAGAACCTCCCTTGGGGGGTTGTCATGAGCCAGGTTAAGTGCTCAGAGCAGCGCCTGTCACACAGGCAGAAGGCTGACCTTGGCATCTGGTGTAACCTCATGACAAATCCCTCTTACACTAATTTCTTACATCATTGTTTCATGGAACATTGCCTATCGCAGAGAGTCCTTATGTGTCTGATAGGCTGCAAAGTCACAGTAGCATGTGCTATCCGCTTAAAGTGGTCCTGTCTCATGGGCTGGAATATGATGCTGAGGACCGGTTGGTTACCCCTGATGCTTGGGTGGTGCTCCAGTGATTCAAGCAATGAATCGGACTCAGCACACAGGGTTGCTATGTGAACACTCTCAGTCTTCCTGCTCGGTCTGTGTGGGCACCAACCTGCCCTTTCCCCAAAACCCTCTGCCCGCAGGGACGTACCTCTCCACTCAAAGCCCCTGCCTTCTTCTTTCACGGAACCCCGCTTCTATCCGCCAGGGTTCATGTGAATTCCAGCCTCCCATGGAGCTGTTTTCTTTCCTTCCAACCTGCAGGTTCATGAGCCACCTCCACGCCCACATGGGTCATGTTCACAGGTGTGCTCCCCTTGACCTGGAACTTGACCTTCCTGGCCCCGTTTTGTATTTCAGAGTCCCAGCACAAGAAGATAGCTCTCTTTGGAGAATGCCAGCCTGCCTGAACCCCCCTGCCCCCCAGCCTCCAAATAGGGCTTCCCGTGGGCAGAACGCTGGCATCTGAGAACCGAGTCCCCCGCAGGAGTTCTTCCCTTAGAAACGATCCTGGGAAACTCTCGAGGGAAATTGTGCAGCAGAGTTGACATTTACATTAAAATTCAGATTTCTATTTTTCCTAAAACTATAGTCTCAAAAGGTTTTCGATCCACAGAAAAGAGAGACTCGAATGGCTAGAGAGAAAAATAAGTGCCTCTGATTGAAAAGGCGAATGAGCTGGTTCTAGGTGGAAGCCTTTCCCAGACAGCAGCTCTGTGTCAGCGTGTCTGTTTCGTGAAGCATTTTCTGACCCATTTTTGTGGCAGCGAGTGGAAGCTTTCCACAGCGCCACCTCTTCCCAGGTCCCGGGAACATGAACTGCGGCGCACGGGGCTACAGGCCGATGGAGGTGGCGCGTTCTAAATGCTCGTCCTTTTGGCGTAAATGCACGGTGAGCGGCTGCATTAGTCTCGTTGTTTTAGTCACATCAAAGCCAAGTACAGAGAAAATGCACTATTAAAGCGAAAAAGGCCGAAGGGCATAGGTGCACAATTTTAATACCGGGAGAATGAACCTTTTTTTCTCCAATGTGAAAAAATGAATGACTCCCTGTCCTACGCAGGAGTCCTGAACTCTTTGCTAAGAGATGGTCGCTTTCCAACCCGGCTGGAGTGGCATGTAATTCAGAGGTTCTGTGTGCTGAGGCCTGAGTATCCTCTGGTGCACTGGTCAGTGTGTCTGCTTAGGGAAAGGTCTGGCGACGGCGGCTGCAGATGCGGACTCAGGACCAGCGTCTGAATTCCCGGTCCCCCGCTTTCACGTGGCCTTGGGCGAGTAGCCTCAGTCTCCACGTCTGTGAAATGGGCAGAGTACGAGCTGCCTTGCAGTGACATTGTGGGGGGTACGTGAGAACTCTGATAGAAGCAGAGGAAATGTTAGTCTCTCTCTCATCTTCCTCTTTTCTCCCTGTCCCTTCCTTTGTTCCTTCCTTCCTTTTCTGAGTTGTTCCCCCCTCTGCCCCCCAGAGGATGTATATGCGTTGGCGAGAGAGATCATCAGTGTAGGTAAATAATGATTACTTGAGGATCTGACGTAAAAGGGAAGTTCGAGTGTGTTTTCAGACAACCCCGTCAGAGGCACCTGAAGAGCTTATGTCAAATGCAGGGTCTGAACACCCAGGGCAGACCTGCCCCATCAGAGATCTGGGGGCATCCGTGTTGTAACTAACACCAGCTATGCCAGACACGGTTGTGTGCCTACAGATGGCCATTGTCTTTCTTTCTAATGACCAACTCCTGGTCTGTTCAGGCATCCATCCCTCCCTGACAAAACTCGGGGACAAATCCTGATTGGTCTAAACAGACCAAGAAACCCCCAGTACCCGCTTCCAGTGAGGAGGGTTTAGCGGGGCCAGGGGGCGTGAGAACATCTGCTGGGGATTTCTGGAAGTTTCTCTATTCTTTGAAAAAACTCTTCTCTTCTTCCCCTGGGTACTATCGTGTTTGTGTGTGATGCCTGGAGCTGGGTGGGCATCTTGCAAACCAGGGACCAGCTGAAAGGCAAAGTTGATATATCAGATAAGGTAGTTTTTTTCCCTGAATTTTTTTGGAGATATAATTCACATAACATGAAGTTCACTATTTTAAAGTGTACGATTTAGCAATTTATTTATTTATTTTTTAGGATGTCTCAATGTTGGACAGCCATCACCAGTAATTCCAGAACATTTCTATTACTCTGCAAAAAAACCCGTATGTACTATCGTTCGCTCTCGATTCTGCCTCTCCCCAGCTCTTGGCAATTACCTACTACTTTCTGTTTCTATGAATTTGCCTATGCTGGATATTTCACATGAATGGAATCATTCAGTATGTGGTCTTTTGTGACACCATGTTTTCAAGGTTCATCATCCACAATGTGGCATGTGTCAGTGCCTCGCTCCTTTTCATGGGTGAATAGTATTCTGTCACATGGACTCATCGCATTTTGTCATCTCTTTGCAAGTCGATGGACATCTGGGTTGTTTGCTCTTCTTGGCTCCTGTGAATAATGCTGCTGTGGACATCCACGTACCATTTTTTGGGAGGCATATGTTTTCAGTTATCTTGTGTTTGAAACATCAGCTGGTTCTTACATTTCCTGAAATTCGAGTGGTATGGCAGAGAGTTCGGAGGATGGCTCTGTAATTTGACCCCCTGAGTACAATTAAGTGCTAGCTCCAGCATTTACTAGTTGGGGACACAGGGCAGGTGATGATAAGACCCCCGCCTTGATCCTTATTCTGTCAGATGGTGATGGTGACTCTATTGTCTGACAGGGTTAAATGAGGGTTAAATGCATTAACCCATGAACATGGCTTCGAATTCTACGTGACATACAATTAGTGCCCAATAAATGGTGGCTGCTGTTATTAATGTCATATCCACAAATCAGAGAGAACTCACTGCAGACTCTCCTGCCAAATTCATTCTTACTTGCCTTAGGGGAGCTGAGGTGACAGTTAGCAATTCCTCTCTGCAAACACCAGCGTCCCCTCCACTGGCCCTTCTACTGACCCAAACAGAGTACGTCCTGGTCGACTGCAAGTGGCCGTAGCCCTACTATTCCAGTCCCTTTTCTGCCTTTCCTGTGGAATGATTACTGATAATACAAGCTTTTCTTTCTATAAAAAACACATGCCTAAACGGCTGCACTGTTTGGCGGCTAAAATTATTTCAAGTTTAGTTCTCCTTTGGGTCATGACCTCTTATGAGAATGCGCATGTCCCTGGACACCCTGCTCCATTCTACGTCTTCTTAGTCTCTCTTGTTCAAAGGTTAGCATTTTAAAATCAGACTAGGAATGGCATGGTTCTCCCCACCCCACCCCAATGCCAGGCAGCACGAGGGCCCATCTGCCCTTAGTTCCACGCCTTAGTCACGGCTTCAAGTGAGAAATGTGGGACTGAGATACGGCCTTGGGAGAGGCCACAATCCTCCGTTTCGACCATTCCCTGAATGTCGTAATCGATTTGTTGTGGTTCATGACTAGCGCTGGCCCAGCCCGAGCCGAAAGTCACATCCTGGTCCCAGAGGGCACATACGTCTCAGGAGCGCCACAGTCCCTGGGCCTGTAGTTCGGGTCTCCCCGAGTGCTACCTACAGGGCACCTCCTCGCCAGGCCCAGGACCCCGAGGCGGGCAGAGGATTTGGTACAGCCACACTGGGGGGTCTGTGGCTGAGTGACCTTCGCAAACACCCTGCTCTTGGAGGCTTGATGGCACTCGGACAAGAAGACCCCAGACCTCATTTCCCAGCTCTGGGTCCTTGTCTGTGGCTGAGCAGGGTGGTGACTAAGAAGCCAGGCCCCGGAATTGGACAAGGTAGATACAGACATCCCGGCAGTGCTTGTAGCTATGCGGTCGAGGGCACATCCTCGCACCTCTCTGAGCCTTAGTTCCTCATCTGCTAAGGGGAAGAGAAAACTCCACGACCTCGTCCAGTTGTTTTGTGGGTCAGATAAGATGATCAAAGTGCTTCGTAGAGTCCTGTGGTCAATTCTCAGCGAAGGTGAGCAGCACGCAGTCCGCCCTCACCGACCTCCACGTCTCACATCCTCCACATTCGCTTCGCCCCCCGTTTCCTCTTGGTGAGCAGCAGAGGGCCGGCCAACGTCCCGGTTCCTCCCTGTCCCTCCCACCCTCAAGGCCAGGCCTGCTTTCCCTTGGACGCCTCACCCCGCACCTGTGCTTCCTGGCTTTGAGCCCCTTATCCTTTCTCGTGCAGTGTCCTAACTGCATCCCTATCTGAGGGCTCACGCTTCACACCCCTCCCCCACCCCGCTGCCCGGCCTGCCTTTCTAACCCACAGTCCTCACGGCTTTGCATTTACTGAACGAACTTCACTGGCCACCTCTGGTGACAGGTTCAGGCCCGGCCCTTGTCCGCTGGCCTTCCCAACCTGACCCATATGACCGGTCCCCGGCCAGCCTTTCTGCCACATGCAGGAGCCCTGCGCTGGTCTGAGCACCCCTGGGCCTGCCACGTGTGTGTTCGCACTGTCCCGGCTCTGAGCGCCCTTCCTGCCCACAGGACCCGGGCTTAGGGCAGCTCTGCCCGCGGCTCTGCTGGGCGTGCTCCGCTGACCCTCCTGCCAGCCCCAGCCTTTTGGGTGCCCGGAGTCCTCCTGACCGTGAGCACTTCTGTCTCTCAGCAGCCAAGGATCTCAAGCTGAGGTCCTTAGGTGTCTCAGCCACCCCAAGGCCTGGGCCGTTGGGCCACATCCGGGCCCCCGACCCTTGCTCCAGGCCGAGCAACATGGCCAGCGTCTATTTGGTTTCTTGGGGTCCCACCTATGATCTTGTCTTTAAAAATGCTGCCAGAGCAGTCCTAGAATCCACAGTGAGAGGCCACTCGAGGGCCGTGACCGAGCCTCCCCATCGGGGAATGGGAATGGAAGCGTGATCAATTTCCCAAACCCAGAAACCACAACGAGTGTGTTTTTAGGGCTGGGAGGTGAGATGAGGAGGGGGCAGCCCGGTCCGAGGTGGACAAGGGTCGTGGAGGGCAGTGACGAGAATGGCCAGATCCGGGCGAATGTCAGATAAGGCCTGAGCTTCGCCCCGAGCTTGTGCTCAAACTCCGCCAGGGCCTCGCGCACCCACTGCTGTTAGCACAGGCCTGCGGGCCGATGGGAAAAACGGCGACAAGGCCTCTCGGCTCGGCCCAGGCTGTGAAACCCGCAGCTCACGGCACTCCGGTCTGCACATCCAGGCCCGGAGTGAAACGCTCAGCTGCCGACGGCTTCCTGCAGACTCCGCGGTGTTTTGTGTAAGGGCGAAGAAATGCATCCAGATCTTGCTACGGGCTTTCCTTACTCCATCAGCCACAAAATAAATTAGACGGGTCAAACGTTGTAGATTTAATCTCACTGTGAACTGAAAACATAGTAGCTCTCCTGCCACCGGAGAATCTGCAAGCGCTCGGTGACCCCCCGCTGAACCGGAGGGGGCCAGGGCAGCCGGCAGGTGCAGCTGCAAGGACTCAATGTGACATTCACCGCGGCGCTTTGTGCCCCTCTGAGAACTGCTGTGGAGCATTTGGAACTGAATACTCCAGGGCTTTTCCCATCTCACAATTACCTGTGTGAGGCAGAAAAAAGAAGAAATTGAGAGACAAGAAGAGGAAGAGGAGGAGGAGGAGAAGGAGGGGGAGGAGGAGGGGAAGGAGGAGGGGAAGGAGGAAGGGGAGGGGGAGGG
>NW_011888892.1:416049-426026 GCF_000151845.1 Pteropus vampyrus
AAGGAAGCCGGTGAGAAGGAAAGTCCTTCTGGGGTCACGGCGAAGGCCAGGGCTCAGGCGGTTCAAGGTCAGGGCTGCCTCGATGCTCAGGGGCGTGGTGGGGCATAGGGTCTGCGGGAGCCATGGGGTTGACAGAGAGAGGCTTTGGTCGCCGCCAAGGGGTCCTGTGGGGAAGGCCTGACTCCCTGGTCCCTCATCTGCTCCCTCCTGTGACTCCACAGTCGGTGCATCGGCAATGTCAGCCAGATGCTCGAGCTGGGACCCCAGTGTCCCCCGTCGGCGGGAGACTGAACGGGCTTAGAGAGAAGAGCGGGTCAGCCAGTCTCACCTGTCTGGTATCTTCAACCAGGTGATGACCGATAAAGTCATGCCCTGGGCCTAACCCTAATTTATGGTCACCGGAGAGACAAAAAAGTCAATTTTTAATGGATTTTTCCAGAAGGGCCAAGAGAACCGTCTTCTGTCGCCCACTGTAGTGCAGCCTCATGGCCACCTGTGGGACCCCAGAGGAAGGACAGAAAGAGCGTCCAGTTCTAGGATGAGAGGAGACCCCTTGGGACAGAGGTGGCAGCCAGGTCAGAGGCTCATTCACCAAGAGCTTGGAGCACTCAGTGTGTCAGGCTCTGGGCCAGGCTCCGGGGATCCTGAGCCTGAGGACCTGCTCTGGCCTGAGAAGGGCTCACGGACAGCTGCTGGTGTTGGTAACCTTGGCGCGTTTTTGGCAAACCCACTGAAGCTCCCACTCGCCGTGAACCCCCCTCCCAACCCACTGCCAGCAGGGGAGCCTGGGTGCTGCTCTGAGTCGCTCAGCACAGAGGCCAGTCCATCCGCCTGACCAGGTGTCCTAGGGCCATCGCCCTGTGCAGAGAGCACTGGCCTGGGAGCCGGGGGCCCGGGTTTGAGCCCCACTATTCCCCACAGCAATCTGGGCAACTCCCTTCTCAAGCCCAAGTCCAGTTTGCACCCCTGGGCCAAGGTACCGAGCCCCTGTGGGCACCATCCTGACACCGGAGTTCGTCTGAATTCTGTGGCCACTGGGGGTCCCTCCCCCTGAGGGTGACAAGGCTGTTCCACCCCTTGGGGCCGGCCCCAAACCCAGAAGGGGTGAGGACACACGAGGCTGCTGCTCTCACTTCTCCTCTTCAGTGTCACAGGAGGTGGGGGTGGGGGGGGTGAGGGGGATGGGAGGGATGCGGGGGGGGGGGGGGCAGTGGGAGAGGGATTTATTTCCCAATGACCTCTCCCTTTCAGACGCAAATGCCCTCTCCATCAGTTCCTCCAACGCAGGAAGAAAGGTGAGGGGTGGGGGGCAGTTTGGACAAGGTGCTGGCATCTTTGGCTCGCTCAGTCCTTGGCAGCTGCCAGACAGCACATCCCAGAGCCTTCCAGGCGGAGGGCAAAGGCTTTGTTGCTGCAGCTCATGCCCAGCATCTCGGAACCGTGCACTATCCTGGGCTGAGTCGGGGTCAGAGGGCAGCAACCACATCCTGCCGTGCCTGGCACGTGAGAGGTGCTCGGTCAAGAGTCGTCGGCTGGCAAAGTGACCTGGCACTCTGTTCCCTCCTTGACGTGGCGGAGGGAGAGACAAGGGGGTGCTGGGGGGCCCTCTCCCCCTGCCCATGCAGGCAGTGAGGGATGGACCGGTGGGGTCATTTGCGAGGGGGCACTTCACCTCTGCCTGGAGACCCCACAGAGCCTCCCTCCTCTCTGCTGGGCTTTCCCTGCTGGCTCTGGCTGCTGAAGCTCCGCATTGCACTTTTTAGGGAGGACCCCAGCCCCAGGGACAGAGTCCCCGTGTAGGACCCGCCAACTTTCCCCATAGGCAGGTGATTTGGCAGAGGTCCCGGGATCACGTGGGTAGGGTTTTCACAGTGCATTATCTTCCCCCTCCCCATGCCCACCCCCACAGCCGGTGTCACTCAGGAATAGCGAAGACCATTCATTTGTGAGTCGCCGTGGGGTCTCTGGTCACCAATGCCATGTTAAACTTGATCAGCCCCACGAGGGTTTGGGAGAACTGCCTTGGAGGCCCGGGGAGGGAGAAGAGCCATCAGACCGGAGGCATCAGGAGAGACCTCCTGGCCGCACCGGCCGGCAGGACAGGCGAGGTCGGCAGGCGCAGGTGAAGAAGGCTGTTTCTGTGTAGCATGAGAACGAGCTGTGCCCATGGAATGTCAAGCCGCCCGCTCAGGCGGGGAGAAAGCAGGGCGAGGTCGCCGTGACCATGCTCACAGTGCAGTCCTCGCCCAGGGGCCGGCAGGGAGCGGGCACGGGATGGGCAACCTGCCGCAGTGCTGCGAAGTCACGGCAGGTGAGGACGGAGAGGGTCCAGGTGTGAACCGTGGGCAGCTCCGGTGCCACGGTCAGAGTTCGGCCTCTCCTGCCTCCCCCGGGCGGTGGGAGCCACCTGAGATTTCTGCGCCTGTTCAGCATTCTACTTCAGGACAATTATCGAGTGTGGGTATTCTCTCTGTTTTGGTCTGTTGAAATTCTCTGTGGAAGGAGTTCAGTTGAGATGACTCCATCCGGGGATCTCAGATGTCAGGCCTCTGTAGGGTTTTCTCTTTAATAATGACTCCTTCAGCATCTTGGAATCTGAAATGTGTCCAGACACGGCCTCCATGCCCCAGCCTGCAGCGTGGATCTGAGATAGAGCAGGACCGGGAGATCTCTTCTAAGGAATGGTGTGGACCAGGGCTCGGCCGTTTATTTCTATAAAGGGCAGATAGTTAATATTTTAAGATTCATGGGCCGTCCAGTTTCTGTCGTGACTAGTCGACTCTGCCGTATCGTGTGAAAGCAGCTTAGACGACATGTACTACACGAATGAGTGTGGCCGTGTTCCAGTAAAACGTTATCAGCATAGCTGGTGGTCCGGATTTGGCCCACGTGTCGTAGTTTGCCGATGGCTGGTGTAGACCGTAGAATGGCTTGGGGCCCAACCTCTCTTCAGGCCACCATGCTTCTCGGCTCTCCCACGGGGTTGTCCCTGGAGAGGAAAACCTGTGCTTGGACCAGCTGCCCAGGTTCAGAGTGGCACTAGAGCTGGCTTCCTTTGTCACCAGAGGTGGCGTCAGGCCCGATTACGTCTGTCTTGACAACCACATTGTCTGGGCCAAGCGCACAGACGGAGCGAGGAGTGGAATGTGAAGCCAAAGCACGTCCGGAGACGTGGCTTCGAGGGCGCTGAAGGGGCCGGGCTCTCCTCATTTCACAAAGGGCCACTTGTCAGAAATTCCTCCGATGGCCACTGTTGACATTGCTGTCACTCTCTGTTGGCGAGTCCCCATCGCTGATATGATGGACAGTTTAAAACACGCTTAGAAATGCTGTCAGCCATTCTTTTGAGAAAAGCCTGCCGGGACCCGATTAAACGGGGCTTAGAGCCGAAGCCGTTCTTTCCTTGATGACACATAGTAAGTGGCAGGTAAATCCGCGTCTTAATCTCCCCGCTGCCCCGCGAGGCTTACGGTAACCGATACCCCTGTGAATGCCACCGCATCCGATTGAGTTACCTTGAAAAGCCAGGGTTTCTTACTGCTCCTCTCCTAATGGAATGTACTCAGATAAAGGCACCTTGAAGTTGGCCACGGTCTCCTGAGATGTTGCTCTGAAGGGAAAATTTGATTTCCCCTAAGCCGTGGCCAGCATCTCCTTTTGATTTTTCCTGAAGCATTTCACCGAGCGAGGCATGGTGGCCACTGCACACCTGTCTACAATTACAGCCTGGGGGCGGGGCGGGCAGGGGCCCAGTGGCTAACCGGCTTCCTGTGATGGCTTTGGCCATTGAGTCCAGGGTTAGAGCCACCCCGACTCTTGGGGAAATTTCACTGTCAAAATTCTTACTTTCCCACCATGACTAAGAACTGCTCTGTGGCTGAGTGGCTTGATTCGGTCATTTGCGAGCTTGTCCCTTCACCCTGGGCCCTCTAGCTGGGGACACGGAAGACAGCCTGGTGGAGTAGAAAGAGCTTGGGCTGGGTCCTCGAAGCCTGGGGGTGGGCCTCTAAGTCGCTCAGTTGCTCCGTGGGTGACCTTGACTCTGTCGCCTCCCTCGGCTCATCTGTTACACAAGGCAGCTCAGCTGAGATCGCTCAGGTGTAGGGCTGCCAGATTTAGCAGGTAAAAATACTGGATGCCTAGTTAAATCTAAAAATAGCGTCTGCTGTTCATCTGAAATCCAAAGTTGACTTGGCGTTCTGTATCTTATCTATGAACCTGCCTCCTGTCGCTTCTACTTCGAGTAGTTTCTACATCCACACTATGAGACACGTGGGTTTGGCTTTATATCCGGCAGCTTTAGGGAGCGATAAGCAGAAGGTCAGTGTGCAGTGTCTAGATAATTCTGGAAAGTTACCCTCCCTGACTGGTACTCATAGCCAAACCCACGTCTTTTGAAACACTGATTCATTACTGTGTCTTCTGGTACCAAGTAGGTTGAGTTTTTGGTACCAGGTAGATGCTCAGTGAGTCCTGATTGAATGAATGAATAAATGATGAGTGAATGAATGAATGAATGGCCTCCAACTCAATGTACATTGCAAGTGTTCAACCTTTATTTGACCTTCATGCGGTCTGCGTTCCGATCTAACAGGACGGCCAGACCTTTTCCACACACACTCTGTCCTTTCCAGCTCACTGCGTCTTTGCTCCATGGTCCTTTTCCAGGCACCTACTTGCTGGGGACAGAGGCAGCATCACGCAGTGGGCAAAACTGTGGGCGCTGGAGCCAGACTACCTGGGGCTGAGTCTCACTCCTTCCATCGTGTATCTGAGGGTAATCTACTAGCTCTCCGTGCCTCAGTTTTCTCATCTGTGGAATGGGGGTACCAGTGAAAGCTAGTGAGGCTGTTCTGGGGCACAGCAGAACTGATACACGTATGGCACCTAGAAGACAGAATGTAGCACGTGATGAAGGTTCGTATTCTAGTCCATCTACAAATCCTCATCCCAACCATCCCTGCGGGGCCACCTCCTCCACGAAGCCCTCTTAGCTAGGCTCTCCCCTTAGCTACATGTTTCGTATGCGTCCTCCTACTCAGGGCTTCATGCTACATCACTGCAGTCATTGCTCCCCGATCCAGAGATCGGACATTCTTCTGTTGGAAGGATCAGCGCTACCACACGTGGGTGTCTCTCTGTCACCTGGCACACAGAGCAGACCCAAGACGTTTTTGTTGAATGAAGACCAACCAGTTAGTTGCCATAGAAAGAATTTCCTGACAAGTTACAGCATGGTATTGTTACCCGGGAGATGTTTTCAGCTGGTGCTCTGTGAGGGTGAAAAGGAAGATTCCCCCATCTAGAATAAGACCGAAAACAGTGCCGACCTGGCCATCTCGGAGGGACACGGCCTGGTGTGCTAGAGTCCCAGAGATGCAGCCGAAAACCCAGACATGTTCTTTCCCAGCTGAAGACCTCAGACCCTCCCCTTTCCTCACTTGTGGAAAGGGTGTCAGGATGCTTCCCCTGGGGTGGAGGGGCTCCGGTATGGGGAAGGGGTAACGCCTACAAGGGCTTAGCACAAACAGGTGCTGGACAAATGTGTCCTGTCTAGTGTCCACAAGGCCTGTGTGAAGCACTGTTACTGAGCTCAGCTGATACTGGGTCTGGGGGACCCCCATAGGCCCCCGTTTGTGTCTAAGCGCAGGCAAGACTGCAGCCTGGAGTCTGGAGTCTGGACTTCGTTATCCAAAGGCAGGGAAATGTGAGGCCCCATCGAATACCCTATGAAGGAGCAGGGACAACGGAGAGGAGTGAACACCTCAAAGTCACTGCCCCCCTTGGCCACACAGACATGCCCCGGAAGCTGGGGACGGTGGACCTGGCACATTCTTCCACCCACCGCGCTTCGCCGCGGCTCCGAGCCTGATCTATGACGTGCACGTCCCCTGCACCACCAGCGACTCAACTCAAGGATAAAGGTCATTCTGAGCTTCAGTGGTTTGAGCTAGTAAAGATTTTTATAAAAACTCACTGCCTTGATTTGTGTTCAAGTACTTTAAAGTTCACATATTTCTTGTGTGAACTTTGCTGGCTGTAGACATTTCATCTACAATCGGTCTGGATTGGTTCTGCTTATTCAGAGCCCATCAATTACAGAGGACTGGACTGGAGCACACACCGCCCATTCACTGGCTTCGCCCCAGGCTAGCCGATTTATCTGACATTTAATAAGGAGCTTTAGATTTTGCAGCTTATCAGAAGAGCACCGTGCCCAGTGCAGGTGAGCCCGTGAATCTCAAGTAAGCGGGCAGTTCAGGAACCTTCCTTTCGGCCCATGATTTCCCGTACGACGGGGAGTGTCAGGTCACTCCATCATCCTTCCTTTGCTCTTGCTGTGCCTTCTTTCTTTGCCTAAAATTGTTTTAGGGTGGGTGTTTTAAAATCATGTCCACATCGAGGACCCACGGAGAGAATTCCAAATCCAGCTTCGCCAGAAACGGAGAGATCCTGGAATTGCAAAACAGGACTGGGCAGCTCTGTTGCTGGAGGAGATCCGAAGTCAACAGACAATGATTGAATGCCAGTTCTGTGCCAGCCCGGGTCCTAGGCACGGATGTGACGAAGACGGGGTCCCTGCCCTCAAAAAGATGCACTGTGGGGCAGGAGAACAGGCAAGGACATACATAACGAGTCCTTGGCGCCTGGCTGAAACTCAGACAATGAGTGAGTATTTACGCATTTGACTGCATGTGGAACTCTGATGTTTCATTAAGCTACTTTACAGGATTTTTTTCAACATCAAGGCTAATGTATTAAACCTATTATGGTCAGTTTGGTTCTCTCGGCCATCGTGTGTGTGTTTAACCTGCTGAGCTTGTGTTGCCATCATAAATGCTCTTTATGACGAAAGTTTCTCTAAAGGTCAGAGCACTGGTTGGTTGGGCGTTTCGGAAGGAAGACGTGAATTCTTCGCTGTTCTCATCACCCAGTTTCTAGGTTTTTCTTCCCTAGGGTTTTCACTATCATTTTAGGTCTTTAGATTTTCAAGTTCGATAGATATTCCAACAGCCATCTATGAAAGTGTCTTTTTCGGTAAACCTTCGCTAGTATTGGTTGTTCATATATTTTTTTTTTAAAGAAACTGAGAATTTTATAGGTTCCTCTGTTGTTGCTATGATTACCCTCTGCCTCCACAGCACCGGTAGAATGTCCACGAGTTTAGTGCCAGGCTGTGTCCATCCATCTCCTGGGCAGCTGGTTACAGACGCAGAGTTTCAGCAGCTGCCACTGAGATTCCAATAAGCAGGGCCGAGATGGAGCCCGTGAGCTCTTGGCTTCATGGACACCCACGTGATTGCCGTACATGTTAAAGATGAGGGACCAAGCCCCGCAAAATACCCCGCCACGGCCTTGTTCAGCACCCAGCTGGGGGCTGATTCCCGCTGAGACCTCCCTGTTGAGCGTCCAATCTGGGGATGCAGCTGTTGTCTACCCAAGCCCCCTTGGGGACCCACAGATGCCCCAAACCCAGCGTGTCCAATGGCGAGCTCATCATCTCCTCCCCGAAGCGTTTCTCCCCGGGTTCCCCTTCTGAGTGGGCACCGCCCGTGACAGATGCCCCCTTCTCTCTTCTCTCGCACATCCATTAGCTACTAAATCCTGGGATTCCCTCATCAGAAACAATCTCCATTCCATCTGTTTATCTGGCTCGGTGGCCACTTCCCTGAAATAGACCGTCGGCCCCTCTCTCCTCGGCCGGTCCCCTCGCCCTAGCTCCTACTCCACTTAACCCATTCTCGACACCAAAGGCAGAGTGAATTTTTTTATATAACTGGCCAATTTGACACTCGTCAGCCTCAGACCCCGAGTGGCTCCCCACTGCCCTGGGGCTGGAGCACATCCTGTCCGTCACGGACTCTAGGGCCCTGTGCCCCCGTCCATCTCCCGCTTTTCCGTCCTGCTCCTGCTGATCTGGATGCACTGGGCTTCCTCCAGGACGTTGGACCCCCGCGCCTGCTTCTGCAGGCCTGCCATCCCCTCCGCCTGGAGCACTGGCCCCTGCTTCACCTGCAGAGGAGACATCCCCTCCCAGCTCGTGTCCTGACTTGGCCGTGACTCCTCTAAGAGATCGTTCCCCACCCCTTAGGTCGTCTCCTCTATCTCATGTCCCCGAGCAGCCTGTTCTGTCCTTCATACAGCACCTGCCACCTGGCGTCACCCTTCTGGGCCTTACCCCACGGAGGCAGGACCCATCGATCTGGCTCTCCGCTGTGCCGCCAGCACCTGACACCCACCCTGGCATGTAGGCGGAGTCATATAAAATTACCGATTTTCGACCAACTGTTTTTGGCCTACACAAATGACCGTTTCACAATGGCTTCACCCAATACTTGTCATTCATAATTATTTTGTCAAATGAAAATGTAAACAGGGTACCTCTTTGTTTTAATTAGAATATCTTTGATTGTCAGTGAGGGAAAACGCCTTCGTTGGTTTAGACTTTTGAACCTA
This sequence comes from Pteropus vampyrus, assembly GCF_000151845.1. Lineage (NCBI taxonomy): Eukaryota > Metazoa > Chordata > Mammalia > Chiroptera > Pteropodidae > Pteropus > Pteropus vampyrus. The sequence continues at coordinate 424,507 of NW_011888892.1, forward strand.
AATATCAACTGGTTGCATGAGGCTCGCGAAATGGGGATGGAAGACCAAAACTGGATTATTTGAAGACTGATGTCAGCATCACAGAGGAAAAGACCCCATTCCCCTGGCATGAAGGAAGTTTCACACCTGAGCGGCCATTGGGGCAGTGGGGGTGGGGAAGGTGGCGGAGATTTGTTTGAAAAGGATTTCAAAGAGGACTCGCCTCTTTCACAGAGTCTATGCCACGAGATTAAACATTTAAGTGATAATATTTCACCAGTTCCATCCTTATGTGTAGAATACTTTTCCCTGTTAAAAATGTGATTTTTGGAATAACTACTTTAGAAACATATATTTTGTTTTAAGATGAAACATTTCCGACGGTCGAGGGAGACTTAGCAGACTTCTGACGGTAAATAACTAACTGCCTGGTTTCCATTTCCTTCCTGGCCCTATTTCATTCACTGAGAAAGTTCAGATCGATGTTAAGTATTTGTTCCTTAGATCTCAGTTAGCAAGAGGCTGCCATCTATAGCTCCTTGACCCAATTACACACTGTTTAAAGAGGCTGAAACTGCAGGATTGCGGCATGCATGGGGTTTTATGAGTCATAAACCTCTCAACGCTCAGGATTAGGGTGGTAGGCTTTTAACAGGTTTGATTTTTCAATTTAATTTTTTTAATTAATTTTTTTTTTAATTTAGCAAAGGGGCTCAAAGTATTTACTGTGAGACTTAAGGATCATCTAGCTTCCCATTTTGCAGATGAAAAAACTGAGGTTGGCAGGGGTTGGAGGACTCGTCCAGTATCACCCAGGACATGAGGGCAGAGCTGGGACTTGCACCCAAGCTGAATGTCATCCCGGCCCCAGGCATCTCTGCCTTCTCACGAGGGAAGAGGGCTCTCGGCAGAGAGGTGCACGCATGGCAAATGGAGCCCAGCCCGAGGCTGGCGCCACAGACGCCGAGTCCCTCCACCGAAAGGTTTTCCATTGCAGAGCTGGCCTTTTCCACAGCAGCGACTCCAAACACTTGGTCCTTCAAACAAAATAATAACTGATAACGATAATGACAATTGCGTAACCGAGGATGTGCTAGGGAACAGTATTTATAAGTCGGACTATTTTCGCAAAACGCTTCTGTATTTAGCAATAATATTACGGAAACAGCAGTACAGTCACCCGCGTCTAATTAAGGCCACGTGGGAGGACAACGCGACTTTCAAAGAGAAAACAAGGGGCTCGGGTACTCCGGCCGCTCGCCACAGAGGCAATGCCTGTTCCTCGCTGGTTCCCAGATGCCAGGCCTGTTGACAAGGGCCCACTTGTTCCCTGGGACACGTACTAGATGCATTTTCAGAGAGGTTTGGAGGGCACCCGTCCCCTGCAGTTACTCTGAAGATGACACATATTATGTGGCTGTGTCGTCCCGCCCGCCCCATTCATGTGCTCTAGCTGGTGATCATCCTTTTTTTTCCTGCCTGAAATTAGCCCGAGATATACTTGCTGAGGCAGGAAGGACACCATCAGGAATGTGTGGGGA
>NW_011888892.1:427026-431227 GCF_000151845.1 Pteropus vampyrus
CTATTTTCGCAAAACGCTTCTGTATTTAGCAATAATATTACGGAAACAGCAGTACAGTCACCCGCGTCTAATTAAGGCCACGTGGGAGGACAACGCGACTTTCAAAGAGAAAACAAGGGGCTCGGGTACTCCGGCCGCTCGCCACAGAGGCAATGCCTGTTCCTCGCTGGTTCCCAGATGCCAGGCCTGTTGACAAGGGCCCACTTGTTCCTTGGGACACGTACTAGATGCGTTTTCAGAGAGGTTTGGAGGGCACCCGTCCCCTGCAGTTGCTCTGAAGATGACACATATTATGTGGCTGTGTCGTCCCGCCCGCCCCATTCATGTGCTCTAGCTGGTGATCATCCTTTTTTTTCCTGCCTGAAATTAGCCCGAGATATACTTGCTGAGGCAGGAAGGACACCATCAGGAATGTGTGGGGACGGCCCCCACTGCTATGGACCGCCCATCATGGCTGCTCCCGCCCTCTGAACCCAGGCACGCCCAGGGACCCAGGGTGGGTGGAAGACAGAAAAGCAGATCGGGGTAGGGATTCCCTGTCTAGGCGAAGACAGGCTGAGCCTGTGGGATCTGCGCACGCTCTCCCCCCACGTAAGTGAGTGTGACTTCCAGGTCCTCCGTGGTGGCAAAGCTGTGGCTTTTGGCATCTGCCGTCTCGGCCTCGCCCTCAGGCCTGTCCGCCCCGCACCACCTGCTGGTTCCAACTCGCAGGCTTTCTCTCCTACCGTCGCCCGCCCCGCACCGTGTTCTCCCCGCACGGCGAACGGAATGGCCTTTCCCCGCACGCCCTGTCCCCTCCTGGTTCTGCCTTGGCACACATCGTCCCCGCCGTCCTCACTTGCCCAGCATGTTCACCATATCCTGCTCGTCCTCCGGGACCTGGTGCCACTGTCGCTCTTCCAGGGGCCTTCCCTGGCCACCACTCCCAGGGGACATTGGTGGCCTCTCTTTAGCTGCCAGACTCCTGGAGCCGGTGCCTGCACGCGGCTCTGACCGTTCTGCGCGATGATCCTGTGGTTGTGTGGCGGTCCCTTGCACGGCACTGCGATCTCTAATGGGACAAGGACCGTGTCTATTGGTTTTTCTGTTCCCAGGGTGGAGCCGGGGCCTGTTGCGTTAGGTGCTCATGAGCATTTCGTGACCGAGCGAATGAACGGGGCAGTGTGATCAGACCCCAGAGGGTGTCTTGTGTCAGGGTGTCACTTTTGATAGCTCACGTTGGGGTCGGCAGCCTTTTTCTGCAAAGGTCGGATAGTAAACGTTTTAGGCTTTGTGGACCGGCTGGTAATGTCGTAACTACCAGATTTGGTGCTTTTAGCGTGAAAACAGCCATAGCCGATATGCAAACAAAGGAGCAGGATTGTGGTTCAGTAAAACGTTATTTACAAACACAAGCTGAAAGCCGGATTTACCCACTGGCTGTAGTTTGCCGATCCCTGGCTAAGGGTTTGGAGCGGACCCATCCGCTGTTGCCGTGGGTGCGTTTTTCCTCACTGGCGCTCTGGGGCAGGGGTGCTGAGTGCCTGGTACTTGGCTCAGTCTCTCCTTTTCTTTGAGCAGTCGCAGGAAAGGTCTCGGAACTTTCTTCCAGCCCTCTCGCCAACTGTCTCAGCATTTCCTGTGCCTTGCAGTCCCAGGTAATTCTGGAAAGGACTCGTCCTCGCTTGAGCTGCACTTGGCGAAAGTTGGGGTGGCTCGAAGCCTGGGGTCTGGAGTCCTCCGAAGGCTCCCCCACTTCCTCGCCATGCGCTTGGCTGGCAGGAGACGGAGCTGCTGGGCCGCCTAGGCATTGCTCTGTCTCCGTGTGGTTCCTCGGCCCACCTCCCCAACATGGTGACTTCTGAGTCACCAGATTGTTGAATATCAACCCAGGAATCCCGAGCTGCATGTCCCTTCCAGGAGAGTCAGCAAGAAGTCCTGACACCTTTTACGCCCTAGCCTCAGAAGGCATGCAGGATGACTTCCGGCACATTCTATCCACTGAGGCAGTCGCAAAGCTCCCCCGGGGTTGTGGAGAGGTGACACGGAGCCCGTGTTCTCACGGGGAAGGCTAATGCTCTCTAAGAGTGTGTGGGACCATTTAGGGCAGTCGAATGCCCACATTTCCCCCTCCTTGGCCCTGCTTTGTGCCAGGTCTGTGCGCCTCACTTTGCTCTCTACATCGTCAATACAGAAGTGCTATCCATACTTCTGAGAAGTTAGTGGCGTCGTACCTGTTTCACAGGTGAGGAAGCTCAGGTTTAGCGAGGATAAGTGGTTTGTTAAAACATCTCAAAAGTTCCTGCGTGCAGGTCTGTCACATACGAAGTCCTCCCCTTACCCACTTTGGTTCATTATTTAACCGCACGCAAACCTCGTTTCCAGCAGTGAGGCGGTTTCCCGTTCTTTTGGGGGGACACCATAGAGTCTGGAAGAATGGAACTCGGGGTCTGGGCTCCCTTCCCCGATGGGCTGAGCTGCTGTGCAGGGTAGGGGGTGGCAACAGCGGTGCTGAGCTGTGACAAGTCTATTAATGAACTCACTGTGACAGTGACGAGCCGGCCATTACCGCTGATGTCCACACATTCTCAAACCCCCTCGTGATTGCTGGTGCTGAGCTTTACTCTCAGAGGTCATTGTCCACAAGGAAATCCAAGAAGCCAGCTGAGCGGGAATCAGTGGAGGGCCGGCCTCACCATCCGCTCTGCCCTTTTTCTCCAAAGCAGGTTGTTCAAATCACGACACAAAATCCTATGGTCATGAGATGGACTCAGCCTCGGTGAGGTCCTCGATCGGGGGTGGCCTGAGGGGCCGCAGGTACCAGAGTTTATCCCAGCTCACACTTAGGCTTCCTGATAGAGGCCAGGCTTTAATTTTAATCTTATTTTCAGTATTTTTGCACTTCCTAGGAATTTTTATTCCTCTCTACTTTCTTAATAATTATAGCTTTAATGATCACAAGCCCTTAAGACCAGCAGAGTTCAGGAGGATTATTATTATTTTAAATAAGAACAATTTTATAGGCTTCAGAGATACCAGGACCCTTGAAGACATATGACCGAATCCCCTCATTTGACAAGTGGGGAAACTGAAGCTCAGAGAAGGGAAGTGACTTGCCCAAGGTCACACAGCGTATTTAAAGCTATTGCTGCTCAGAATAGGTTTTACCCACTGTGCCTCACTCTCATCCGGCCTCTGCCTGCAGGGCTTGTTACTCTCAACTTCTGGTTCAGTGCTTTCTTTTTTGGCCCAGCTGCAGGTTAGTCAGCTACTGCTCTGAACATGTTCCAGACTATTCCAGCACTTTCTGGGCCACCAAGGATTATGGTAGCAATTCCACACACTGGCTTGTGACTTCCCTTTGCTGTTCTGTCAGATCGTTCTCTGTCTTTTGTGCCACCAATAGGTAATGTAACAGGTACACGGCTGATCCCTGAACATGGGGATCACAGTTTGGGCTCCTCCGTTCTGCCACAGCCCCACCCAGCACTTGGGCCCTGGGAGCTGAGAAGTTTAGCATCTGACTAACCAACTGGTTGAAGGAAGCCTTCTCCTAGGCTGCCTCGTTTCCATCTCGACTCTTCCTGGGCAGCCATTTTGCTCTTTCTGTCAAATTTTCTCCTCCACGTGCACCCCCTCCCAAGCCCTAGTAGGTGGAGACTTGGATGAGATTCATCTGGTGCTGGTTCTCGACGGCACAATCTCATGTTTCCAGGTCATTCAATTCAATGATAGTGGTGGTGATAATGATGGTGATGATGCTGATGGTGATTATGTTGATGATTGTGGTGATGGTGGTGATGATGATGGTGGTGATGATCATGATGGTGATGGTGATGACGATGATGATGGTGGTGGTGGTGATAATGATGGTGATGATGATGATGGCGATTATGTTGACGATGGTGGGGATGGTGGTGATGATGATGGTGATGATGATGATGGCGATGATGATGATGGCGATTATGTTGACGATGGTGGTGATGGTGGTGATGATGATGGTGATGATCATGATGGTGATGGTGATTATGTTGACGATGGTGGTGATGGTGATGGTGATGATGGTGATGATGACAGTGATGGTGATGATGATGGTGATGAAGAAAACACAGGCTCCGTGTTCAGCCCTTTGCATATAGAAGCTCTTTTAATTCTAGGACCCTGGCATCTCTGAGAGACTTTTGGTGTCCTTTCCTTGAGTTATGAGCCTTTCATATTTCCC
>NW_011888892.1:431277-433490 GCF_000151845.1 Pteropus vampyrus
TTGCTCTTTCTGTCAAATTTTCTCCTCCACGTGCACCCCCTCCCAAGCCCTAGTAGGTGGAGACTTGGATGAGATTCATCTGGTGCTGGTTCTCGACGGCACAATCTCATGTTTCCAGGTCATTCAATTCAATGATAGTGGTGGTGATAATGATGGTGATGATGCTGATGGTGATTATGTTGATGATTGTGGTGATGGTGGTGATGATGATGGTGGTGATGATCATGATGGTGATGGTGATGACGATGATGATGGTGGTGGTGGTGATAATGATGGTGATGATGATGATGGCGATTATGTTGACGATGGTGGGGATGGTGGTGATGATGATGGTGATGATGATGATGGCGATGATGATGATGGCGATTATGTTGACGATGGTGGTGATGGTGGTGATGATGATGGTGATGATCATGATGGTGATGGTGATTATGTTGACGATGGTGGTGATGGTGATGGTGATGATGGTGATGATGACAGTGATGGTGATGATGATGGTGATGAAGAAAACACAGGCTCCGTGTTCAGCCCTTTGCATATAGAAGCTCTTTTAATTCTAGGACCCTGGCATCTCTGAGAGACTTTTGGTGTCCTTTCCTTGAGTTATGAGCCTTTCATATTTCCCACCAGGCCATGGGTTCTCAAAGCCTGGTCTTCATATCATCTTGGTCTGTGTTAGAATCACTCGGGGTATTTTTTAAAATGTGGATTCCTGAATCCCACCTACAACCTGCCACATCAGCCTCTCTGAAGACAGAGCCCAGAAACATGTACTTCAACAAGCTCCCTGATGATTTTCATGCACCTGGAGTTTGAGACTGTGCATTTAAGAGTTACTTTGTTTATAGGTATATGCCTCGCCTAGAGCCCAGCACAGAACAGGTGATGATAAACTATTCATTGAATGAATGAATGAATGAATGAATGATGCCATGTCCTTGATCTTGACCACGAAAGAGGTTCTCTTAGTTTTAGAACTGCCCCCATCCCAAACTCCAAGCTGCACGCTCTCCGCTTGCACACCTGGAGGGGGCACAGCGGGTGGCATTCTCTCCTGCTCACAGGTGCCCTATCTCCTTGTCACCGGGCCCTGAGGTTTGTTCTTCACGTCTTTATCCCTTTGACTGAGACCAGAGTCATTGTTCTTTGCTCCATTAAATGTCTACACTTGTGGGGATGATACAGGGGGGTTCTGGGGCCTCAGGCAGACCTTAGCTCTCTTCATTTCTACCTAGTTTTGAGGGTTCTGTCTCCTGACTCAACTGACCTCATCGTTTCCCTCTGAAAATAAAAATTGTCCATAGCTAAGCTCTCAACCTCATATAAAAGCCCTCAGGCCGCCTGTCTGACGTTGCTTTTTTCCCAGCAGGTTATCTCTGTCCACATTTTCTTCCTCGTTTCTGCCCAGTCTCATATGCCTGAAAGAACCATTTGCCATTTGAGATGTTTCACTTGCTTTTATCTCCCCTGAGGCAGCTTTCGCCAGAGCCTCAAACTTCTTTTTTTTTTTAAATTTCCCCTTAACAATCCCCTTTTTTTTTCTTTCCCTTTCTCTCCCGGCCCTTCTCTGACTTTTGGGGTCCAGCAATGATTAATTACAGGCTGATTGCAGCTGGCTTTCAAAGCCCCGTCACACTGGTTAAGGTACGGAGCCCACCTCTTTCCTGGCTGCTGGCTTCGTGGTTGGGGAGGCCCTTCCCTACCCACTCGGGCTGGTTTTCCCCTGCAAAGATTGCTTCATCTCTTTACTTGCTGCCGTGGCTCTGAGCAGCCCCGATTCCTTCTGGCCCGTGTTGGGTTTAATGCCAGAGCACCATAGATTTCTCACTGCATTAACTTTACAGCACCGTCCCATCTAAAACTGAGCCAAATGGCCAGGCCTCGTCTCTCTGTTATGGAAGCCCAGCCACTGTACAAGAAAAACTGGCTGTTTAAAAGATCGTTAAGCATTGTATAAATTACCCACATCTTTGCTGCTAAAGGCCTTTTAAGAAGGTGTCGCTGGACTTCTCTTGCCGATGGCCCCTCACACACATACCACTTGTGCCTAGTGACAGGGCAGGGCCAGGCCAGCCCTTCCTTGCCTCAGCCGGCACTTCACCCAGCCCAGCAAGCTATTTTAAAAATATTCCTTGTCAGGGTGTGTGTGTTCTATGTCTAATAAATGGCATGGCAAAAATGAAGCATGTATGCATTAGACAGATTGGAAACAA
>NW_011888892.1:433540-443340 GCF_000151845.1 Pteropus vampyrus
CACTCGGGCTGGTTTTCCCCTGCAAAGATTGCTTCATCTCTTTACTTGCTGCCGTGGCTCTGAGCAGCCCCGATTCCTTCTGGCCCGTGTTGGGTTTAATGCCAGAGCACCATAGATTTCTCACTGCATTAACTTTACAGCACCGTCCCATCTAAAACTGAGCCAAATGGCCAGGCCTCGTCTCTCTGTTATGGAAGCCCAGCCACTGTACAAGAAAAACTGGCTGTTTAAAAGATCGTTAAGCATTGTATAAATTACCCACATCTTTGCTGCTAAAGGCCTTTTAAGAAGGTGTCGCTGGACTTCTCTTGCCGATGGCCCCTCACACACATACCACTTGTGCCTAGTGACAGGGCAGGGCCAGGCCAGCCCTTCCTTGCCTCAGCCGGCACTTCACCCAGCCCAGCAAGCTATTTTAAAAATATTCCTTGTCAGGGTGTGTGTGTTCTATGTCTAATAAATGGCATGGCAAAAATGAAGCATGTATGCATTAGACAGATTGGAAACAATGAATTCCTCAACAATTTTACAATTTCAAATGTAGTGTGACATCCTTCTTTGGAACCCTTCAAATATGTAAAATGAGCAAGACACACACTCACACGCGAAATGATTTTAAAGATATTGACCTCTTCGGTTAGCTCCAGTATTAACATGACAGTTTAATTCCTATTTCTCGTTCGTGTGCTTGCTCTCACGTCTAACTTGGGTTACAGGCGAACACTCACGGAATCGTCCCCGATTTCAGTAGAGGCACCAGAACCCGAGAGAAAGCATCTCAGGCCTGTCTGTGGGAGTGACAGCTCGGGGTTACCCATGGGCCTGGGCAGCTGGGCGGGACCGGAATGCTGCCCCAGGTGACCTGGCCACCAGCCCTGGGCCATTGCTGGGTTCTTTTCTTTTTTTTTTTCAGACTACTTTTTTTTACCTGGGACCTTAGACAAGAAAATTTATTTGACCAAGGCTTCTCTTTTCCCCCAAAGTGACCTCCAGATCCACAGGCAACCCCCTCCCTGGACAGTTGGAACTGAGAGTGTCTGCTCTGCTGACGACAACCCCCCGCGTGGAAGCCAGCAGGCCAGACACACGCGTGGGGACACTGCAGCTCTGTCTTGAAACGGAAGCTCGTGAGGTGCGGGGCAGCTTGAGGACACAGGCTGCTCAGCAGGCGAGCAGAGCTAAAGGGCTGATGCCGAAGGGCAGAGAGGGGCCGAGCTGTTGAGAAGGGGGCTGGAGCCTTCTGGAAGCCTCCAGAAGGTCCACGGAGAGGCCTGGGTGTGGCATTGCCAGGGCTTTTAAGGCCCTTCACCTTGGCATCTGACAAAAAGCCAGCGATTATTTTCTCCTCATGGAGGACCACTGCCGTTTCCTCCAGCGGTGAAAACCCGGAGGAGAGGGGAGATTGAGGAATGTGTGCAGGGGACAGAGGTCTGGGGCGAGCAGGGACGGACAGCAAGACGCACAGTGGACAAAGAAAGCCGAGACGGAAGCAGCAGGGTGGGCTGGGTTTGGAGGCCAGCGGGGCAGAGAGCAGGAGAAGCTCAAGGCCACGTTCACACTGTTGTCAGAGGCCTTGACACGAAGACTCGACCCTCACCAGGTGTTTGCAGAAAGGTTGGAATAAAATGGACCCGAAAGGCTGAGGTGTGCGGTCCCCCCACCAGCCCCCCTGGCATCTCTCTGGAAGGATCTCCCAGAGCCATCCCGGCCTCTCCACACAGTGGGGCCTTGGTCCATGTGGGGACTGGCTCTCTAGCCCTGTGCACACCCAGCACCTGGCAGACGAGAAGGGAACAGTTGGAAACAGATCCTTGGGGCCATGTTTCTCTAAGAGCCACCGCCCATCTCCTAACTTGCTCCTGAAATGCTCCCTCTTCCGGGAAGCCTGCCGACGGGGCCAGAATGCTGCTTTCTGTGGGTCTCCATGGTGCCTCTGACCCTGCGCTCAGTTCTACAGGCCTGAATGCGGCTGCTTTGGGATCACCACCCCTTCTGGCCACGCTGTAGGCTTCCCACAGCTCCCTGCCATCAGCACCACCCAGCCACGGTCTTGTCTCACCTAAGCAGGTAGGCTCGTACAAGGCCAGGCAAGGTCTCCACAGCCAGCTTTGCCCAGCGACCTCTGCAGACCCAGGCCCCTGAGCTGCACAATGCCCTGCAGGCAGCAAGGATGGGGCCGGGCACCGGGCATCTCCCAGTGGTCCCCGGGCATCAGGCTCCTGCTGGGAGAGACCTCAGCTCACAGCCCCTCCCAAGGCCTGAATCTTCCCCCTAACAGAGGAAGCAAACTATCACTCACACAAGGGACCCATCCCAGGGTCTCATGGTGCGCTGGGCACGTGGATTATTATTATTATTTTTTTTAATTTTTTATTCCTCACAAAAATCTCCTACTTCTTAAGCCCCTAACTCTAAACCTCAAACCGCAAATTCTGGACAGGCTGGGGGTTAACTCGGGACTCAGAGAAAGCGCTCTGCCAGGGAGCCTCTGATGAAGGGATCAGTCAGGAATTCATAAAGTATTTATTTAGCTGCCCAAAGCACCCCCACCGCCCTGTCTTGTATGGCAGAATTGATACAAAGTTTCCAAGACAAGCCTCCGATTGCGGCTGTCACCAAACAATGCCATATTTCTTTTCTTCTCTTAAATTCTAGGGATCATTCTCTATAAGAGGGCAATTTGTCTGTCAGGCAGGCAAAACAGGGGCCGCTCCCTGCCCTCATTAAACTGACAGCCCGGTTATTAGTAGAAAACGAAGCCCGCCCGCCATGAAGCTAGCCACTGTTTTATGGCGAGCGCCAGGGAGATATTTTCAGTAATTAATTTGATAAATATATTAATTATGAATTGAGTTGACAGTACAATCAGATTGTCAGCCTTCCAGACAGCCTCTTGTGATAAAGCTCTGTGATGAAGTGGTTGGGTTTCAGGCCTGCCATCCTGCGGGGCAGTCCCTTATCACCCGCCTGCCCATTCACTCTGTAATTTCCTGCGCATTGTAATTAAATGGCAGCTTTCTGATTGGAAGTGAGTCCTCAAACTTAATCTCTCTCTCTGAGCGTGGTGGGGGAGGGGCACAAAAAAGCCCTTTGTTTCAGGGGGTTTTTTTAACGTGAAGGAGCAGTTTTGTGACCCCGACTCCTTTAAATGCACCTATCTGTCCCCAAAAAAAGCGCTGCCGAGGAGGACGCTCGACCGCATGGGAAGTCGCAGCCCTGTGGGGGCCACGCTAGAGAGAGGGGCGAGCCAGGGCTGGAGGGGCGTGCACGTCCAGCTCTGCTGTCCTCCGGCCCTGCCACCTCGGGCAGGTCACTGCTCTTTTGGCTTTGTTTCTCCAGCCAGGAAAAGGAGAGGTTGGCCAAAATGGTCACGCTCCCCTGCTCCCCGCCTTGCCCAGGCCCGAAATTCTGAGGACAGAGCTGCTCTGCAGGAGCCTGCCCTCCCGAGTCCTGGGAAGGGGAGGGAAGCCGAAACGAGCCAAGTGTCAGCTGTATTTCTGGAGGACAGGTCATTCAGGGAGTCCCTTGCCAGTACTTTTTTTTTCCCCTTTTGATGAAATTAATTATGAACACTGCCCGGGGTCATTCGACTCCGGAGATACATGTCAAGATAAAATATTTCAGAAACACTTACATTTAATAATTTAATATAGTGGTTCGCGTTTGGGTGCAACAAACGGAATTATTGGTAATTGCGAATTTTAAAGAGGCAGAAGGAAGCTCAGCAAAGTGGGGGTGCCACGGGACAACGTCGGGAAGGTCACCAGAGGTTTTCGTCTGCACGTGGAGAGAGGCGTTTGTGTGGCTTGTTAGGAAATGAACTCCTGAAACCTTTTGAAGGGGTGATGCTGAGACCCCATGGTGCGGGGAGCCCCAGCAGGACAGACAGAGGGAGTACATTGATCCTGGGGGACATTGTCCTCGGCCTGGACTCACAGAAAGTCTTGAGACTCAGAGGTTGAGGGCTGTCCCAAGCCACACAGCTAAGGAGCAAGACCCCAGAGGAGCTTGGCCTCCCAGGCCAGTGCCCCCAGGTCACGGGCCTCTGTGGGGAATGACAGCAGCTTTGCCTCAGGAAGGCCCCAGTTCCAAGTCCAACGACCACTTGCTGGCCATGTCTCAGTGTCTTCGTCTGTAAAATGGGCTAGTAAACCACCCACCTCAGATCTGATGGGAAGATTAAATGAAGTAATGCATGCGAGGAGCTTTTCAGAGCAGCTAAAACCGTGGAAGCTAAGCAGTTGGCGGCTGGTGCACAGCAAGCACTCAGTGTTCATTGCACGAATGAATGAATGAATGAATCAACAACTGGCATTGAGGTCCTCGGTTGCTCTGTTGTCTGAGCCCTGCCTGCCCCCGGTTCCCTTGTTAGGCTCCTCTCCGTTCGTGGCCCAGCACGTGGCAAGGGCCTCCCTCAGGAGCGTGGCACAGGGTGTTCACTTCCGACAGACTCAAAGCCACTGAGTCCTGCTCCTCAACCAACTCGCCTTCTGACCCTGGGCGAATCGCTCCTTCGGGCCTGTTGTTCCTCTGACTCTAAAGTGTAGGAGAGCAGCTTGCCCAGGGAGCTGCCAGGGTGGGTGCTCACCCAGGATGGGTGGTCTCGGCTGGTCCGGGGTGAGAGCGGGTTGGTTTGGGAGTCTGCCTCTCTCTGGGGTGCTGGGGGGCAGGGCAGTCCCTTCCCGGCTCTCGGCCTTCGGTTCCCCATCTTTAAAGTGAGGAGGCTGCACTCACTCATCACTCATCGGCAGCAGCACTGGAGCAGCCACTGTGGCCAGAGTTTACAGCTGGACCATAGTGAAACCCCGCTTTCTTCAGAAAACCCAAGCATCGTCCCGGAAGCCTCGGGTTTTGTCTGTCACCTGGGAATCACGAGCAGAGATGAGCAGAGAGCAGGGGCCACAGCAGCGAAGACCCGTGCTCAGATTCACGAGTTGCGTGAATGGAGGTGGCAGCCACTCTGGTCCCCAGTGCAAGGAAAAACCCCAAGTGACGCAAGCTTCCTTTGCGCCCACCGGAGCCAAAGCCAACACATATATGCAAACCCCTATGATCAAGACAAAGGTTTAACACGAAGGAAGAAACTTTTCGCTCACTATAGAAGATGATTTCTATTCATGCTCTTTCATGAACAAATGGACTTATTTTTCGCCCCAAAGTTCCAGACTGTAGTCCTTTACTTAACTTTTCAAAGAAAGCTTCAGCGCTTTGGGCACAAGCAGAGTCGAGTGTTTTCCTTGGTCAGATCATACTTGAATCTATATTTTAACATGTCCTATTATATTTCAAAAAGGAGAAATGATTGCTCTTAAAAAAAAAAAAAAAAGTAAGACCAAAGACAAGATATCGTCTTTTATCCACCCTCCACCCCAGCGATGTTCTAGTCACAGCCAGACGGGTGTCATTTATTAAATCCTAAATGATGAACCCTAAGCTTCTTTATTTTATACCAGAAGCGACTGGTAAGTGGACGCAAATTGATTTTGGAGAGGATGCTAAGTGCTAATCCGTCCAGGTTCCCAGTAAAGAAAATATACCTATTTGAGGGAATTTTCAACTTGGGTTTGAACTTGCTGATGCCTTTGTAGAGCCCAAGTGGAAACTATGGCGCTTTTGTGTGCCTGTCACATGTCTTTGCTTATTGCCGAGGGAGGAATGATAAATATGCAGAGCGCTTTGATGTTAATACCGAACGGGCCTCCGAAGGGGGCCGAGGAGAAGGCAGTTGACACCGCGTTTTTCATCCCTCGGCGGGGATCCAACGGATGCTTGAAAATAAACGGCACCTGTGGAGAAAGTGCCCTGTCCTCGATTATGATTATGTCTCGGGAGCCCCCATTCCCCACCACCAGCTTGAGGACCCCAGGCTCAGAGCTCAGCCTGGCAGGAGCATGTGAGCGACTCATATTGTTTTATTCTGTGTGCCAAGGAGCCCAGGCGACAGCCGCTAAAAGTTACATGGGAAGCGTACGCTAATCTTTTGCAGGGAGATGAAAGGGAAAAGTACTCCAGAAATGAATAGATAACTCCACTTGGCTCAGCTACCTGCCATGTGGGGCCTCAGTTTCCCCACCTGTAAAACGAGGGGTTGGGTCGTTCTTTGCCATTGTTTGAGATGAAGTCACCGTCCGGGTCCCTGTGTTGGGGACAGGCAGCTTGGGTAGGACTGGGACAGCTGTCTCAGTCCCTCCCCCCAGGGTCCGCCTCACTTCCTGTGTGGTTGTAGAGGGGAGAGCCAGGGGCTGGGGGGCCAGGGCATCACAGAGTGGCCAGGACACCCTGCAGATGTCAACGCAAGGGAAGCCTTTTCCCACTCTGGGAAGAGAGAATGGTTCGGGGGAGTGATCGCCACCCTAGGAGTAGGGAGACCAACCCTGAGCCACCCCCAGAGCCTTGCTGTGTGCCGTTGCAAGCCCTCCGTGCGACACCCAGGGCAGAGCCCCCACCCGGCCAGCCCTGCCCGCTCTCTGGGCCACATGACAATCTCAGGGGCCCTGGGCACTTTCGCCCTCAAGGACCCTTTCTTCCATAAACACACATGAAAAGTTTTGTTTTACAACTGCATCGGTAGGAAGGTGAATGGCTCCAGCTGGATTCATTATTATATATCCGTTATTCTTATATTCATTTCTTTCTTCTAATTTTAAGAGAAAAATAATTTTTTCATGGACCCTTTAAAAAATGTGGCAGGCCCTATGCCTAATGAACACTGTCGTCCCACTTTGCCGTGCTCCCAAAGAATCTGTCCTTCTTCAGAAGCTGAGTCCACCCTTCTGACCTGCGTTCCCGATAAGTTAAGACTGGCTCAGTACAGGCCAGAGGCCACAAGGGGACGGGAGCTGTTTGCTCTGCTAGCGGTTGGGCTCGATGATGTCTAGTATGTGGACTTGTCTAGGAAGGAAAGTTGAGACCCTCTTGGCATCATCGTACAGCCCAGCCCTGGGCAGGCAGCCTGGGGCAGTGGGACAGTGTGTGCTTTGGGGTCAGAAAGTCCTGAGCTCTCGTCTCTCCCTCTGCTCTTCCTATCTGAATGACCTGGGCGAAGTTACTTACTCCTGGCCTCAGTTTCCCAATCGAGAAAATGGGACTAACGCCACCTTGACTGCAGGTGTCCTGAGGCACGTGGCACTTGTTAAGTGGGAGCCATTGGTGGAAATTACATGTACGGTGATTACGGGATCCATATTTTCCATTCGGTCTCCATGTTTCTTTGTTCCTATGGTCCCATAAGTGCATTCACATCTGGCGGACTACACGGTCCAATTCTTGCCTCAGGATTTATGGGCCCAATAACTGTCCAGCTTGTGTTGACACCAAAGACAAGACAAGGGGTGTTTTTGCTTTTCTTTCTTCGACAAGAGATTTTCCAGGCAAATCGATTGGAAATGATCTCATGGGGACTAGAAGCGCTGAGGGCCCTTGCGGAATTCTTTCTGTCAGGGCACCGGCCATGAACTTCTTACAAGGTGGCCAGTCTTAGCCCTTAAGACACTACGTGCGACTCAGCCTTGAATCAAATTAATGCGGGGTTCTGAAGGCTCCTGTAATTTCATGTTGAAACAATGCCTTAAATTAATATTTTCTTTAGTTCAAAAGGCTGCCTGTACCTTTGGCTGAGCGTTCTGGCCAGGGGGCCCAGGGAGTCACCCTGGCCAGAGGGCCTGGCTACGTGGGGACAAAAGCCCCAAGCTCACATCAATGAGGAGGAAAGATCTTACCCGGCAGCGCTAATCCACTGAAAATGTTTTACATCGGCTGAGCACAAAAATCAATTCTGAAGTGCAGTGAATCACAGCTCATAAATTACACGTGTCCAGCCAAAAGAGAAAGCGGGGAAAAGCCAGAGATGAGGATGAAGGAGTTGTCATCACAAAAGGTAGCCGCAGACCAGGGCCTGCGTTGTCCATCATGGGAGGTAAAGGCCACCGGTCCAGAATACCGGCAGCGTGTTCCCCCGGGAGACAAATCCAGCCTGCACCTTTGCCCCAGAATGAGGGTGAGGACCGATGGAACAGAGCCACGGCAGGGCCGAGCATGGGGCTCCGACTTCGCGAACGCTGGCTTATTCTACAGATGGCTCTGCGCTCACAGAGAGGCCGCAGACCGGCCCTGCCTGGCCTTGCTCCTGCTTCAATCGTGACTCGAGGTTAACGTCAAGAAAGGCGTCGTCTAGGGTGGTCCACTGTCACCTCTCCCTCTGAGTTTCTGTTAGGGTGCCCAGCTTTCGATGCGGATGCCATCTAGGACGTGCAGATGTTGTTGGTGGCCACACAAGTGGCTTTCAAATGGGGAGAGATGCAAGACGTGGGCTTAGGAAGCCCTCGACATGCACCCCCAAAGTAGACTTGCTTTTCTAGTAACTAATAGGGTCCCCCATGAGACTTTCCAAGGACCAGCTGTCCCCCAACTCTTCACTGTCCCAAGTCTAAGATGCTGACCCCACGGTTCCTGGACCACCTCTCTCAGGCTCCCCACTAGCTGCCGCCAGCTCCTCCCCCAGCTCCAGCAGACACCACCTACTCGCCAGCACCCTCCGACTTCGGGCTGGCGTGTCCCGGTCAAGACTTCTCCAGCAGCCATCCAGTGCCACATCCTCTCCTGTGGAAACGAGAGACCGAGAAGCAGAGCGTGTGCCTCTGTCCACAGAGGACTCTCTGGTTGGTGGCTCGGTGACTGCTCCAAAGATTCATTCCACTTTACAGCCAGATAGGAACTTAGAAATGAATAGTCTGGTCTGTCCTATTGATCGCAGAGATGGAGAAACTGAGGCCCCGAGTAGGGCAGAGATGGCTCTGGGTCACAGGTTGAGGCGGGTGTAGGATTAGGAGCCAGGCAGTCGGTGTCTTCTGCGACGCAGTCCCTCCCGCCCCCGGAGAGGGTGGGGGTGCCGAGAACAGCCGTTAGCTCTCCCCCTGCGAAGGTGGGTAGAGAACCCCATCTGTAACCACCCAGCATCCCATCCCTTCCTCTTTCCAGCCAGAGGTTCACAGTGTGCTGGTGGTGCTGGTGCTGGTGGGGCTGGTGGTGCTGCTGCTGGTGCTGGTGCTGGTGCTGGTGGGGGAAGGGCGGACAGGGCGGGGCTCCCTCTCTAACTGAGTGGTGATTTCCATTGTCTCTCGCTCTCCCTAAGTTCTGGACTAACCAGGACATTAACTGGAGCCCAGGGAGTGATAGGATGTCTCCGGCATTTGAGAAACGTCTCCTCATGCTAGACTTCAGACCTGATGGTGACTAAATCCTGGCAGGGTGGCGTCTCAGGGGCCAGAGGATTCACCACCCATCTCTGCTGACAGTGAAGCTGCCACAGCCTCTCACCGTGGCTGAGCTCAGAACTGACCGTGTGGCCCTGATACCATGAGACACGTGTGAGCCACTTCGAGGGAACTGTGGCCGAACCGAGGGTCTTGCTGTCTGCCTCTCCTCTCTGAATGGGGTCACCCTCTGCTCCACAGGTCCCCCACAGTCCCAGGATGGCCCAGGGGTGTCCTTGCACGGACACTGCAGAAAGCTATCCTCACCCCACTCCTTTGGTTTCTGCGCAGGAGTCCAGGTGGCCGAGCCTGTGCTGGACTCTGAGGCTCTGCAGAGAGCAAGACCCAGCCCTTGTCCTCAAAAGACTTGAGTTTTACAGAGGGAGCAAGACAGGTAAACAAGATGGGATCTCAAAGTTGGAAACTCTTCTGCGTGGCGGGTATTTTCTCCCTCTTTTAATTCTTCATTTACTAGATCCACCAATATTTATTAGGCACCATCATCCGAGGGTGCTGGGCTCGGTCCTCTAGGGATGGAGCAGTAAGTAC
>NW_011888892.1:444265-448336 GCF_000151845.1 Pteropus vampyrus
CCCGCCTGCAGAGGCGGAGGCACCTGGGAGATGGCAGCTCTCTCTTACCTGTCGGATGTTCAGAACCTCCCTAAAGTGAGCCCCGTCTCCGTTTCCATGTGGTCCTGGCATCTGCCAGAATGCCCTCCAGCAGGCTCACTGACAGCCTCAGAGCTGGAAGAGCTCGAAAACTCTTAACTGAATAAATGAATGAGAGACTGATTAAGGAATAAAATCTAAGCTGAGATACTCGACAAAGCAAAATCACGACTCTGTCACACAGTCATATGGGAAGATTAACGCATTACCATCCGAGGAGCCCCTAGCATTTCAGAAATGGGTTAAGCCATCGAAGCCACCAAGTTTCCATGTTTAAAGCCGTGGAATCTAAAGTCCAGGGAGGTCTTCCCAGACACACAAAACCAAGTTTCATTTATTTATTTATTCAACTTACATTTATTGAGGGCCTACTGTGACCAGGCTCTTTTCTATATACATGTGAATAAAACAGACAAAAATCCATGGATCTTGGAAAGACAGACCATAAGCCATGAACATAATAAATTAGTAAATTATATAGTATGTTAGAATAGACCAAACTAAGGGGATTGGGAGGGAGGGCGAGAGTGCGTTTGCACATACTGTAATTTTAACAGGGTGGATAGGATAGACCATAGCGAGCAAGTGAGATTGGAATAAGAATTTTTGAAGGAGGTAAGGAAGTCCGTAGCTGATTTCCTTGCAGGCTCATCATGAATGAGGCCACGTGTGAGCTTGGCACGTAGTGAGTACTTAGCAAATAGCTGCTCTGGAAATTATTGACCCTGTCGGCATCTCGTCTTCCTCCTCATCATCACCTTCATCATCATCATTTTTAACTTTTACGCTTCTATCTGTAAGAATATCTTTTCCTCCTCTTGCTTTGCTTTTCCCTCCAGAGGACTAGTGGAGAGGAACATATAGAAAGGAACGAGGTCACAGATGTCATTTCCACAGGCCCCACCACCCAGGAAGATGTTCCTGGGACATCCAATGCAGTCCAGCAGGGTTTCTGCTGCTCCAGGATGAAGGAAATTGTAAAGAACCGTGGAGGGTCTGATATTTTATCGTGCTTGCAAGTTAATAAGTTAATCTCCCACAGTCTCATAGATGCTGGAAAAAGACACGAGACTCCTGGACCAGAGACAAAGAATAGTTTGTAACTCAGAGCAACGGCAGGAACCAGAGTATCAGGGCCGGCACCAGTTCCCTAAGTCACGATTCCAACAGGTCAGTGTGATGCGGGCCAGGTGGCGTACAGGTAATGGGCTGTGTTACAAGAGAAGAGCATGGAGCTTAGGAAATTAGAGCTTTTATTATGGGCAACAAGCAGATTTGAAATTTGCCTGAAGGCAGACACTATATTATTACACCGGTCAGTTAACAAACCTGCCCTTTGCCCTGGGGGGGAGATGCTATCTCTGTCTCCCAAGGTCCTTTGCAAGAGAAACATCCTTGAAAAGATGGGGACAGAGGAGTCAGTGCTCCACTCTCGAGAGGTGCAGAAGCCCTGGAGACTCAGGAGAAGTGTCTCCCAACAGAGACTTACGGAATTAAACAGCAAAATACGTGCAACAGAGTCACTGTTAGAGTTTGGTGTTTATCTGTCTCTTGGCACCTCTGGGATGAGTGAAATCCAGGCTTATTACTTAGAGACTCCGATGCTACTGTCGAGTCACATGGGCAGTTTCGTTCTTGGCTCTGGTTATAGTCCTGCTTTTGAATCCCAGCTCTGATACTTTTCTAGGGATAACTGGGCAATTTGCTCATTCTTTCTCTATCCTTCAAGTAGGAATAACAACGTATCTACTTTTGAAGGCTATGGAGAGGACCAAA
Source organism: Pteropus vampyrus (assembly GCF_000151845.1). NCBI lineage: Eukaryota > Metazoa > Chordata > Mammalia > Chiroptera > Pteropodidae > Pteropus > Pteropus vampyrus. The sequence goes on from NW_011888892.1 coordinate 446,120, forward strand.
TGATACAGTGTTCCAACAATACTTAGTTCAATGCCTGGCAAGGGGCAAGGGCTCCGTCAATGATGAACATGATGTGGATAATGGTTTTCCACAAGGGGAAACATGGGTCATAAAAAACCAGCTGGAGTTTGGTGGCACCGCAGGGTGATACAGTGTGACCTGGCCCTCTGATGCCAGAAGTAGGGGAGATCTTTTGTCCTTCCATGCAGTGATTTCTGGGGGGCCTTTAGGATTGAGCGGTGTTTCAGAATTTAATGTCCTAATATTTACAGACGTGTATATTCAGAAATTGTGTCATATTCAAAGATTAAATGAAGATTCTTGTTGTTTCTGGAAGTCTCTTTAATAATCCGGAAGTTGAATCCAGGGCTTCCACTTGCTTTTGGACGCCACATTGATATGTGTGCTGCTGAGGATTAAACATATCGTGCGGATCCCTGAGTAGGCGCGTATTTTCATAACCACACATCCCAGAAGCCCCGAGGAGATGGGGATTTTGTTTGTGTGAAGAGTCGGTTAAGTCAATATACTAACCATCTCCTGTGTGTCTGTTCTGGGCCAGGCTACGTGATGGGCAATATTGTGTGTGTGGCGTGGGCCCTCGCTCAAGCAGTCGGTAAGTGCTCCTATGTAGGACCCATAACTCACCTGGAATGCAGACCTTAAATGCTGTAGAGAGGTATAAATAAGGGGTCTGCAGAGAGAGAAATGAGAATATCATCAAGGACATCACGGATGGTGTCCGGGGGACTTTGGGCGGGGCCTTGAGAGCATAGTGTGTCAGCAAGAGCCGAATCTTGGAGTTGGCCTGGATTCAAATCCCGACTTTGCCTCTGTGACCTTGGACAAATAAATGATTTAATCTTCAATATCTTTGGGGCTTTTTTCCCCCACTTTTAAAGAGAGGACGTTGAAACTCCATGTGGGACCTTGTAGGGGGTCAGGGATTGAAATGGGATACAGGTTCCACAAGCAGTGGGTTTAGTAAATGGCATTTAAAGAAACTGTGGACAAGAGCCTCAGGTCGGGTCCTGGGGAACAGACTCGACGAAAAGTCACTGGGAATGCTCTCGAGACAGCTCCTGTTAGGTATGAAAGACCGTGGGACTGGGCAGTGTCCCTGCAGAGGGGCACGGCCATGGGTGAGGCAGCGCCCTCGGCAGAGGACAAATGCAGGAGAGGGCCTGGGCTGTGAGCCCTCAGCAGCCAGTACTCCCAGAGGCCGGGGCAGTGCGTGCAGTGGTCCTAAAGGAGGCTCTTGGTGGCACACCAGTGTCCACTGAGCACGGGAGCCAGCAGGACCAGCTGAATCAATCACAAGGAAAGCCATACCTCTCGGGGCATTTGACCGCTTCCTCTGAGGCCTGGGCCGGACGAGACTCAGAGGAGGCCTCACCCATGATAAACGGGAAGCTCTGCTCTGCCTCGGAAGACTTAGCTCTGGGCTGGCTCCAGTCCGGGTTCACCCCCAGTGCCTCCCAGCTCGTCAGCGCTCCTGGAGCACCAGCCCCCCTTCCTGCCTGCCTTGCTGTTTGATTCTCACTTGTGATCTTTTTATTTCCTTAAGAGGATGAAATGTAGCAGAGTATCAAATACGCAAGCTCTGCTTCTCAAAGAGAACAAGAGAAACGCTAGAAAGCCCTGGGCACTGCATTGGCGCAAACACCAGGGTCAGCAGGGTTGCTGGCCTCATCGAGGTGGTCAAAGCAAAGGGCCTCGCCATGGCCTGAAGGACTGAGGCAGCGCTCAGAGCCGGCCTGGCCTCCTCCAGCCTGGATGCCACTCCAGATCCTTCCAAAGACACGCCACAGTTTCCACTCCCCGCCGACCCCTCTGCAAAGCAAAGGAACCAGTAAGAACCTTTTACAAATGAAAATGGATCCATTGTTAGCTCTGATTTAATGGGTGACAAAGTCTAAGGTGTTTGGGGTTCACACTCAGCCTGAACTAGGGGGTTTTGCACACTTCTTCCTTCCCAGAGCCTTTGGATTGATATTTAGCAGGTTTTTCATTGTTGTTCATGCGCTTTTCTTTTTATTTAATTAATTAATTGATTGATTGATTGATTGATTTTTATGGGCACATTGGTTAACAAAATCCAATGAGTTTCAGCTGTACACTTTAACAGTAAGGCATATATATATTTACATTGTGTTCACCTCCCATAGTTAGATTTCTTTCTGTCACCATGTATTTGACCCCCTTTACCCCGTCTAC
>NW_011888892.1:449766-460665 GCF_000151845.1 Pteropus vampyrus
GTGTAAATATAGGCGTGCATGCGGCTGGACACGTGTGTGCACATGAAGTGGGCTGGAGAGAGGGAAACACAGCGTCTGTGGCATTTTCCCTTAATGGTGAGATTACTGGTGGTTCTACTGTCTTTTCGTTTGTGTCTTTTTCATTTTTCTGCAATACACATAACTATTTCTCACGTAATTAAGAAAAGTTATAAAAAGAGCGCGGGAGATCTCCTTCCTGTTGAAAGATGAACAGCTGTTTTGTGTCCAAGTCTTCGCCATCCCTGCCCTGGCTCCCAGTAGGTCCACAACCTGCAGCACAGAGAGGCCAAGTTCGTTTGTGCCGAAGGCAGGATGCTGAGGGGCAAAGGGAGTTATAGTGTGACCTGTCTGTACCTTCAGGAGTAAAACCTGGAGGCGGGGTCGCGCCCTCTCTGAAACGCTGCTTGCTCTGGTCTCCTTTCTGGAGAACTCGGTGATTCTCCGCAGTCGCGACAGCTCTCTCGTGACTTCGCGCTCCTGGCAATGCTGCCACATCCTCTGCCACTGTCCTGGGGATCTGACCGCTGGGGACAGGACCGGCGCCTGCCCAGGACTCACGTACCCTGCCCGGTTCCGTGGCTCTCTGACATTCACGAGGACGCAGGCCTGAGCCCTGAGCAGGCGATGTCCTCTGGAAGGTGGACGTGTGCCTTTTGCTTCAGGGCACCGAGCGGGGCGGGCGCCAGCGCGGGCAGCGGAGGTGATGACAGTGTGCTATCTGCAGATCTTGCTCAGCTAAGGTTGCGTGGTTTGCAATTAGACGAGCGGTCCAGGGGCCTGGGAGATCATTTCCTTCAGCAGGTTATCATTTGGGCAAAATCAAGGGCTTGTCAGGCTCAGTTCACTGGCTCTGCCTGCTCTCTCTGCCCCCACCTGCAGCTGCCCTGACAGGCCTGGCACCTTTGTGCCACAGAAAAGCGGGCTGCCTGCTCCCCGGGTGCACCTTGAACCACCAGTGCACACTGAGTTGTCTACTAGTCCTTTCCTGGAAGAATTTTCCTCAACTACCCCTTTCTCCACCCCACCGGTCCAGGACCCTTTACCTCTTCCTCTTGTCGTATGTCACAGTTGGTGATTATACATTTATTTGCGTGATTATGAGTCACTGTTCTCCCCAGTAGAATGTAGGTCTAGATTTTATTTATACTTTTCTCCTCATACCCAGATCAGAGCCTGGCACAGAAGAGACACTCAATAATGAGGTGTCGAATGAATGAATGCATCAATGATCGACGCTCGATGGCCATCAGGAACGCTCTAAGCTTAAGACACTTTCTCTTGGAGCCACCTCTGCTGGGTGGGAGCCCAGGTCCAGCTGTGCGAGCATGGGCACGCTGCACGACGGGTGGGGACCGTGCCCCCTCTGTTAGGCGTAGGTGCAGACAGTCTTTCTGTGACAGAGTTGTAATGCAGGTTAAATGAGCCAATGCCCGTAAATGCCTGACACAGGAAGCACACAGCAAGTATGACCATTGTTACTATTTCTGTTACTGTTCTAGTTTTTGTTATTCTGTCCTTCGAGTCTCTTCCAGCCAGAGCTGGAGGTCACCGTTGGTTATCCAATCTCCTGACGTCCATGTGGATCTGGGCCTCTCCACCTGCCTGTGTGTCACTTTGTTTTCCTCACTCAGTGTCCTCAGGGAGAAGAAAATCAGCGCCCCTTTGCTATAAGAGGCTGTGCAGATGCAGGGGAGAACCTGTTCACTGGGGGCCACCCGGACCCTAACTGATCCTGCCACGGAGCTATGGGCGTCGTATCTGGGAAGCCAGTCAGGAAGGGGACCTCGGGTAGGGCAGACAGTGTGACAGTGGCTGTCCCCTCCGGCTGCCCAGACAGGGCTCCACCGTGGAGTGGAGCTGGTGGGAGGGAAATCGAACTTTGGAGAAATTTGATTCAGGCGCTGGGACACAGGCTTCTCCGGCCTGTTCGCGAGCAGGAACACTTAAAAGTCTGCTCTCAGCTCCTGAATTTCAGTGGAGCCCAGAGAGGCAAAGCACCTGTACGCGTCACACGGCGGCTGAGTGGCAGAGGCCACAGCTTTTCCCTAAGCCACGCCACCTCTGCGATCGGTATTTTCACATTGGACACCAGTTTTAAGGACTTAAATTATGGGGTGGGAGCAGCAGTGCACGCACGGCTCAGCTACACAATTCTTATTTCTCTTCTATGTTTGTGTCCAAGGAAGGAGACTCCCAGAGCAAAGGGTAGGTTGACAGCTGACGCGTGCTGGGCAACGTGCTGTGGGTTTATCCAGTGTTGGCGTGGAGAGCTCTGAGGGGTGGGCGGATGGAGGGCCTTCTGGGGTTTTGAAACTTAAATACTCAGTTCCCTTCCAGGATCTGAGCTTGGGAAGAAATAAGCCACCCTTCTAGAACCTCATAAGAAGGATTCACTGCAATATTTACGGAAGTATTTTAATTTCTTTCCTCAGTAGGTTCAGCTTGGCCAAACGAAGCAGTGGTTAGACTCTATTTATAATCTTTTTAATAGGAAAATCAGCCTGCCCAGGAGAAGAGGAAAAAGCTGTCTTTCACAATTATTTGGCAAAAAGTAGCTACCTCTGTCTCCCCTCTGGCTATGTGTTAGGTGACTTGCCTGAATTGTTTTACTCAATCCTCCAAGCAACTGGATGGGCGGGTGTAATTGTCTTATTTTATACGGAAGAGGAAACTGAGCCTCTGAGAGATTGCTGGGGAGGTGGGAGGAAGGTTAGGAGGGGCGGCAGGAAATACAAACAGCTCGAAAGGTATGACCTGCTCTGGAAAAACCTGCCGTGGGACAAAGGAACCCCTGGCTTGTGAGTCCCTTGGGGATCAGCTGGTATAACTTATTCATTTCATGACTAGAAAAAGTGAGGCCCAAGGGGAGGGGACAATTTGCGCGAGGTTGAGGGTGTGGCAACAGATGCTGGAGCCTCCCAATATCCCCCATGCAGAACGTCCCGGCATCCTTTGCCTGTGTGGCCATGCAATGGATTCTGGCCAATAAGACCTAGCACTTATAGAAGGTCTCCGTAAGAGGAAAGGAATGTGTCCCTGTTTGCTTTTTCAACTTTTCCCCATCCTGCTGCCTGAAATTTTGAGCTTCAGAAGCTATCTTGGACCAGACGACTAGGCCACCCCCTGGGACTTCAGGAGAGGAGAATGGGAAATAGTCTGGGTCTCTGTTGACTTTACTGAGCTACTCTTGGCCGTCGTCACCCCTGGGAATGTCCGTATCTCCCTTATGCTGCATTTTTTTAAATCACTCTCTTCCTCCAAATATCACCGAAGCTTTCCTCCGCAATACATGCCAAATGACAAGACTTAATAAAACGTTTAAGGAGCTCAAGCAAGCAGCTTTGATCTATAACCCATTCTCTCTACCCTACTCCATGTGAGTTTGTCAGTGAAGCCGGTGGTGCCCCCCACACCCTTCTGTCATCCGGCTTCTGCCCTTGACCTTCCTCCGTGACCTGCTCCAACCCCCTCTTCCTCTCAGACATCACCCAGAACTTCCTTTCTTTAGGAATTATGCAGAAATGGTGCCTGGGTGACTGGTTTACTATTCGAAGGGAAACATAGAAATTGAAACCTATATACACTATATGCCAACATCAATGCCACAGGGATTAAAGAGTTAAATGTTTTCTATAAATCACATCATAAAAAGGAACTAGAGTTACAGCAAGTATTTATCAAATTTTTTAAATAGAGAGGTATTTCCAAGTTTAAAACTAATGAAACATTAAAAGGGAAAAGATGGAGAGGTTTAACCACACACACACACAAAAAAAAACATTCTTTATGGCAAAAAATAAAACAGACCAAAAAACCCAAACCCAAATTATGTAAGAAAAATATTTCCAAAACCTGACAAAAAGGTAGTAGATTTAACATATTGTACATTCATTCAAATTGATAAGGAATCACCCTGATCTTGACAGATCATTGGCCAAAAAGAAAGAAAATGAATTTTCCCACCCGAAAATATAAGTGAATAGTATACACTTGAAAAAACTATTTAACCTTACTAAAAAAAAAATCAAATAAATAAAAACTAAAGCACCAAAGAAATAAATTTTAACACATCTAGTTTACATTTTAAAATGAGAATTCTGAGCTTTGCAGGAGCATAGAGAAGCGCAAACCTTCAGAGTGGTATAAATTGGCCCAACCTTTTCTTTTTGAAAACAATTTAACAATATATGAAACATTTAAACATTGATTAAATCAGTAGTTTCACTTCCAGGAATGCATCCCTAGAGAGTGAATGCAAAAGGAAAGCACTATCATCAGAGTTATTTACCAGAGAAAACAAACAGGAAGCTACAAAAATACTCAATTCCTGGGGAGTGTCTTTAAACTCTTTATTGAACAAGGTAGGATATAGCTAAATAAAAAGTAAACAATTATTACATATCCACACCACAAACTTTTGTATAGCTCTTTCTTGTAAATCTTTTGCAGAGTTTTTTTAAACAGCTTTATCAAGCTACAGTTGACATACAAAAAACCGCACAAGTTTAAAATGTATAACATGATAAGGTATGATGTACGTAGATACCTGTGCAGCTTTCACTGCAATCAAGATGCTGAGTACATTAACTGCTGCCAGAAGCTCACCTGGGCCCTTTTCTAATCTCTTCCTCTTGCCCTTTCCCATCCAGCCTTGTCTCCAGGTAATCACTGATCTGCTTTCTGTCACTATAGGTGAGTTTTCATTTTCTAGAATTTTATTTGGAATCATGGAGTGTGAACTCTTCTTGGCCTGGTTTCTGGCTTTTTTGTCTAGCGTAATTACTTTGAGAACCAGTGTGGTGTGTATCGGTAGCTTAATCCCATTAACTGCTGAGTAGTGTCGTATTATACAAGTAAATCACCATTTGTTTACCCGTTCACATGTTGGTGAACCTTTGAATTGTTTCTGCTTTCGAGCTGTTACAAATAAAGCCATGATAAATAATCAAGTACAAGACTTTGTAAGGACATATCCTTACGTCTCTTAGGGTAAATACCTAGGAGTAGAAAGAACAGGTCGTATGGTATGTGTTTAACTTTTAAAGAATCTGCCAAGCTCTTTCTCAGAAAGGTTGTACCTTTCTACCTGCCCGTCAGCCATGTATGTTAGCTACACATCCTTGCCGATAACTGATATGGTCGGTCTTAATGAAGTCCAGACGTTCTAATGGGTGAGTTATGATATCTTGTTGTATTTTTAGTTTGTATTTTCCTGAAATTAACAGTATTGAGCATCTTTTTGTGTCTTTATTTGCCATCTGTGTATCTTCTTCGGTGAATTGTCTCTTTAAATCTTTTAAATTGAGCTTTCGTTATTACTGAATTTTTGAGAGTTTTAAAAATACATTTTGGATACGACTCTTTTATCAGATATGTGGTTCGCAATTATTTTCTCCAAGACTGTGGTTCATCATTTCAAAGTGTCTTTCAGAGGGTAGACATTCCTAATTTTGATGTTGTCCAAGGTATCCATTTTTGCTCTTTTACATCGGACATTCTGTGTCATCTCTGAGAAATATTGGTCGCAATAGAAGTTTTATAGTTTTAGGTTTTTACATTTAGCTCTATGATCCTCTTAGAGTTAATTTCTGTATTGAGTAAGAGATATGGATCGAAGTTCATTTTGCATGTGGATAAGTACTTGTTACGGCATCATTTATATAAGAACTATTTTTTTCTCCTCTCAATCGTCTTTGCACCTCTGTTGAAAATCCATGGACCATATATGTGTGGATCTTTTTCTGGCTTCTCTATTACGATCTATTGATCCACTTGTCTGTTTTGACACCAGGACAACACTGTTTTGGTTACTGTGGATTTATACCTTGAAGTCAGGCTATGTACGTTCTCCATCCTTGTCGTTTATCGAAGTCGTTTGGCTATTCTCAGTCTTCTGCGTTTCCATATGGATTTTGGAATTGTCAATCTCTATAGAAAAGTCTGCTGGGACTTTGAATGCATTGAATCTATAAATCAATTTGGCATAACATAGACATCTTAACAATATTGAGTCTTCTGATCCATGATCTCAATAGAGCTCTCTGTTTACTTAGGTCTTTAATTTCTCTCAGCGATGTGTTCAGTGTACCAGTCTTGCCCACATTTCAACAGATTTATCTCTAAATATTTCATGTTTTTGTGCGATAGGTAAATGGTATTTTTAAATTTCAATTTTTATTTTTTCATTGCCAGAATATAGAAATACAATTGATTTTTATAATTTGATCTTGTATCCTATAACCTTGTAAACTCACTTCTAAATCTAGTATCATTTTTATAGATTCAATAGATTTTTTAGGTAGAAAATCATGTTATTTGCAAATAAAGATAGTCTTATTTCTTTTTTTCCATTTGGATTCATTTTATTTCATTTTCTTGACTTATTACCTTGTTTAGTAGCTTCAATAAGAAGTCAAGAAGAAGCGGTAAGAGTGGTCATCCCTGCCTTGTTTCTAATCTTGGGAAAATGCATCTAGTCTTTCATTTATTACTTATGATGTTAACTATGTGTTTTCGTATAGTCGCCTCTTATAGTGATAAGATTTCCTTCTATTCCTAGTTTGCCAAGTGTTTTTACCTGGAATAGATGTCAGATTTTGTCAAATGCTTTTGCTGTATCTAGTGAGATAATCATATTACCTCTCTTTTCTAGTCTCTATTTAATATAGTGAGTTACATTAATCGATTTTTGAATGTTAAAGCAATCTCAACTTCCTAGGATAAACCCCACTTGGTCACGATGTATTATTCTTTAAAAATATATTATTGCATTTTATTTGCTAAAGTTTGTAAGAATGTTTGCCTCTATTCCTGAGGAATATTGTCTGTAGATCTCTTTCTTTGTCATGCTTTTGTCTGGGTTTGGTATCAAATAATGTTTGCCTTATAAAATGAATTGGAAAATATTCCTCCTTTTCAAATTTCTAGAATAGAAAATGCAGAATTGGTATAATTTCTCCTTTAATGTTTGGTAGAATTACCAGGGAAGCCATCTGACCCTGGAGTTTTATTTGCGTGAAAGATTTTAACTAAAAATTCAAATTCTTTCATATATATAAGACTATTCGAGTTATCTACTATTTCTTGTATGACGTTTGGTAGTTTCTGCTTTCAAGAATTTTTTCCATTTAATGTAAGTTGTCGAATACATTGGCCTACAGTTGTTCATAACATTCCCTAATTATCCTTTTAATATCTGTAGCATGTACAGTGCTGTTCCCTCTCTCATTTCTAATAGGTAATTTGTGTCTTCTCTCTGTTTCCTAATCGATCTGGCCAGAGGTTTATCATTTTATTGATCTCAAAGAACTGGCTCTGGTTTTACTGATTTTCTACATGGTGTTTTGTTTTCTTCTTCATTGGTTTCTGCTTTGCTCTTTATTATTTTCCTCCTTCTGCTTGTTTTGAGTTCATTTTGCTCTTCCTTTTCTGGTTTCTTAAGATTGAAGCTAAAGTCATGGATTTGAGAGCTTCTTCTCTAATACAAGCATCTTAGTGCTATAAAATCTCCTCTAAGTACAGCTTTACCTGTATCCCACATATTTGGTATGTTCTATTTTCATTTTTGCTTATTTTAAAATCTGCTTTAATTTTCTTTTTGATATTTTCTTTGACTCATGGGCTACTTAGAAGCGTATTATTTAGTTTCTCACTATTTGGGGGTTTAGCAGATATTTTTCTATTATTGATTTTTAACTGAATGCCACTGTCATTAGATAATACATTGTATATAATGTGAATCTTTTAAAATTTATTGCCACGTTTTTAATGTTTAAAAGAATAGATGTTTGGTGCGTACTTAAAAAAAAAAGTCCATTTTGCTGTGGTTGGGTGGAATATTTTATTAATGCCAATTAGGTCAAGTTTAGACATTATCACTTCAAATATTTTTTAGTCCCCTTTCTCTTTTCCTTCAGGGACTCCAGTGACATAAATATTCAGTCCCTTGACATTGTTCCACAGCTCACTAATGCTCTGTTCACTTTTTAAAAGTCTTTTTCACGTTCTTAGTTTCAATTAGAATAGTGTCTGTTGATAGGTCTTCAAATTCACTATACTTTTTAGAAATGCCTAATCTTTAAAGAGTTTTGGATGTAATAATAAAATATTTAGGTTTTATTGCTAAGTGAAAAAGCATGATATAAAATTTTATATATAGCATTGTCATTAATACACTTAAAGTGTGCCCAGAAGTATGTTAGAAGAAAATATATACTAGTCAACAATGAATTTACCTGGTTGGTATGATTATGGATTCTTATTATCTTCTTTATTCTCTTCTATAATTTCCAGAATTTTGCAATAAGCAAGTATTGCTTTATCAATTATTATAAGAAAGAGAGGATAGAAAATGTTAACAAAATTGATGTATCCTTTATTGACTATCAAGTTAGTAAAGATTAAAAATAAAATGAGAATGCCCAGAACTGGTGAGGACACACTGAAAAGTGTACTCTTGTTCAACCCTCCTAGAGGTGGGGTGAGAGTGGAGGGCTGCGGGACCTTCTTCAAGATCCTTTGACCTTGGCCTTCTGACATGGCTCGCTGGTATTTCTGATGGGGATGCTCAGCCCTCCAGTGACCATGCGTGTGCCTGCCTGTATGTGTACTTCGATTTGTGTGTTTATGTCAACATCGTCATGAGCAGCTCTATGTCGATCAGTTGATTTGCAAATTGGATCATTATACTTGGTGGATGAAACTATTTAAAGGAATCCCGAGGTTATACTTTCTTTTATGCAGATATCCTCTTGCTGTTCCTCTTTAAAAATTTTTAATTAATTTTTTACCCATCAGTATTTTTCTTCTCTTGTTGAAGTGAGACTTACCTGCCCTTAATTCCCCATTCATTCTGTACTGATTTTAACTCTGGCTCTGTTACTAATAGGATGTGTGACCCTTGAGCAAGTTCACACCTTTCTCTAGATTTCTCTTGTCAGAGGACAGAATTAGCCCTAAGGGGTCAGTGGTTCTCAGCATTCAGCATGCATCGGAATCCCCCAGAGGAGAATGGCTGGACGCTGCCCTCAGCGTTTCTGATTCAGCCGGTCTAGGATGGGCCTACTGCGTTTCTGACAAGTTCCCAGAAATGCTCCTCCTGATGGTGCAGACACCACACTTTGCAAACCTTGACCTAGACCTTTGAGATAACTATGATCTGCGTCATAGTAAACTTCAGACCGAGAGGATACTTATTTTTAAAATGTACTTTTGATAAGGGGATAAGGAAAGGAAGAATTATGCAAGTTGGCTTTTTACAAAATGCACATGTTTCTCAAAGAGAGAAGGTAGAAAACATTACCTCTTAAAAATTCTCAGGAATTATATAGGCAGTATCGGCAAATTCGCCTAAGAATAACTCATCATATTCCAACTGTAGTGCTTATATATTTTAAAAACTACTAAAAACATGGCTCCTTCAAACCTAATCAAAGTGAAGGTGATCCCTGCTCTGCCGGTTTATAAACGAATCCTTCATCAGCACTATTTACACGGCAAGAAATACTCAGTCTTGACATTGGATTATCGTTTACAATGTATGTTGTTTGTCCTGAAATTTAACTCTTTTTGCAATCGGCTTTTATTGGACAAGGACACTGTATTCTTTTAAACCAGATAATTTTTATTTTTTTAGACCTGCGTGACATAGTACGCCCGATAAAGAAACCATTTCTTTCATGCCTTTAATCTCCTCCGAGGGCAAAAGTAGTATTTGCTGAAATAAAAGTACACCTTGGCAGAAACACGATGCTAATCCTCTTAGTTTTAATGGTTTGGAAATGGTTGGAATAAGAAGGTAAACATTGTCGTTGATTAATAGGAAGGAAGTCAATTGTGCATGTAGCCGCCGCTATATGTCATACTGTACAATAGTGCTTTATTTTTATAAAATCCCAAACAGGGTCCCTCTCCATTTTAATGTTCTTACTTGAAAAGTGATCTACTAGCCCCGCGCGGTGCTAAGAGTTTGATTCCATTAGCCCAAAAAGCAAGCAGTGCACATTTCCAATCAACGTCAAACAAACCCCACTGATAACTGGTGTCATATCAATGGCTTATCGGGTCTTTTTTTATTGAAAATAGTCGGATATAATGAGGTGCTTCACATTTAAAAGTCTTAAATCTTTGAAAGCTCCAGGCTGAGATGGTTTTGATATTGGCTTATTAAACTTGCACTGGGAGAGAAACCAGGAGCAGGAGGCGGAGGGAGAGAATGAGAGAAAGCGGACGAGAGAGGGGGAGGGGGAGCTCGGGTTAGCATGGTTTAACCCCACAGCGGCCATCATGAAGAGACTGTGTTTGCTGATAGTGCTTTCTGCCAGCATCTCCCAGAGAGGACGCTGGAAAAGGAGACTCGAAGCGCCCGTTTAGTGTCCGCTTCTGCTCGGAAAGTCACCTGCCACTTTTGCTGGGACCTCGCCTTCTCTGCATGGCGGTGAGCCCAGGGCTTATGGGCTTTCCCTAACTTTCTATCCACTGAAATCGAGCACTGGACAAAGACGACATCTGACCTATTTTACCACTCGACTGTGAGAAGAAGCCTTTCAAGATCCAGGAGGGAGGGACCTTCACAATGGTTGATTCTCTACCAAGTACTAGACATTAGAAGATGCTCTTTCTTGTTGTCATCTCAGATGACCCTGCTCACACTCCCACTAGGTCTGTATTGGCCCCTTTTTACAATGAAAAAACTGAGGTTCCAAAGAAGAGAAGGAATTTGTCACAGATTGAAGAGATCAGTGATTCTCAAAGTGCAGTCCCCATCCGCCACTTGAGCATCACCTGGGAACTTGGGCCCCACCCACACCTGCTAAGCCAGAAACGCGGGGGGTGGGGGGACTGGTGGTCTGCTTAGTAAGCCCTCGGGGAGCTGATCCT
>NW_011888892.1:461520-466063 GCF_000151845.1 Pteropus vampyrus
CAGAGACAGGACAAGGAGGAGCGGGCAAGAATGCAGAGTTGGTGGCCCCATTCTGCCAGCTCTGTGACCTTCGGCAGTTACCCCTCCCCCATTCTCCCATAGTTGCTGCCTGCAGCTCCTGCGGCCCCTCCCCCACCCAGCACTGCAGTGAGGACCGGTGGGCTCTGGGAAGGACCTCTGTGGATGTGCAGACAGTTGGGCTCAGAGCGACAATTCGTGAAGAACAGAGGGCCTGAGATCAGCCTCGAACCTCCGACTGGAGGGCAGGGAATGCCAGCTCTGCGGTGGTTCCACCAGCAGAAACAGCTTGTCTCTGCTTAGCTGAGGGGCGCAGTGATAAGACCACAGCTTTGGGCAGAGCCCCGAGCAGGGTGACCGTCTTGTCCTGGTTTTCCCAGGACTTTCCAGGTTTGGGCACTGAAAGTCCCATGCAAAGTAGAATTGTTAGCCGCCCTAGTTCAAAGCCCAACTCCTTCCTTTACTTGTCAAGTAACCTCACCTCTCCCAGACTTGGTTCTATCATATGTAGAACAGAAGTAACAATAACAATAATAGTAACAGTAACAATAATAATAATAAAGTAAACAAAGTAGGCATTCAACACGCTAGTTATTCTGGCCTAGAAGCCTGAAGTCTCTCCTGTCACTGGTCTCGTGAGGTTCCCGGGGTGCTGGCATGCCTGGACCGGGCATCGAGCATGCTTTACGGCAATGACCTTGGTACCTGGAGCCCTGGTGTGCTGGGAGGTCTCTGGGGGCGGGGACCACGCCTTAGGTCTACCTCTCGGTTTCCAGCAGGCTCCTGCGCCATGGAACGTGCTCACCAAATGTTAGTTACAATGTCAGTTACTCACCTCACCTGTCAGGAAGACACACAGCATAAGGCTGCAACTCGAATAATTTAGAGTTTCAAAGAGCCAACAGCCACAGCCGGCACTTAAACTCAGTGAGTGTCGAGGATCTAGCCAAATGTTTAGCACTTTACTTGGTCTGTTTCCTTTAATCCTCCCAAACCCCCTGGGAGGTAGGCAAAGGCGTCATTATCACCCCCGTTTTACAAATAAGAAGCCCCAGGATTAGAGGCAAAGTGACTTGCCCAAGGTCACATAACTAGAGACTGTCAGAGCCAGGATTCAAACCCAGGTGGGTCTTTGCCAAACCAACAAGAATGACCCACCCTAGGGCCAAGTGTCCTGAAGTACTTTTTAAGGTGCCTAGAGGTGGCTGGAAAAGCCCCCTGTGTTCACCTCGTCTCCCCAGCCAATTTGCAGTGAACACCTGGCCTGTGAGAACCCCCGCCCTCCCCAGGGTGTGTGGATCCAGGGACTCCCGGGTCCCTGCGGCCCCGTTTCCATGGCTCCCCAGAGAGAGTTCCTCATGGGCAGCCAGGAGGCCGCTCTGCCTTGGGAGCCCATTTTCGCCACCTAATCAATAACCCCGTATTGACTTGGTGTTCCCAGAGGACAGGTTTATAACTTTATCGAGCACTGTATGTGGGAGCAATTATAAGGATAATGGAAAATCATCGACAAATGGAGCCTTCTGCATTGCAAATTAACATCTGCTCCAAGTAAGAGGAAAGTCGTGTTTTGTTTCAGAATTTGTGAAAATGGAAATGCCTGTAAGACAAAGTGTATGATTTACGGTGGGTACCGAGTGGCACGTCTGGGTCTTCCCACTGGCGACGTCCTTGGCTCCCCGCGACAGTGACGATCGCAGCAGGATGTGCCCCAGTGTGCTGTTTACATCCACCTGTTCTCGTCCTGATTTCCTGGGTTCTGAACAACTACCACTCTGTGTCCTCTCGTCCTGTGAGCAGGCAGCCCTGGGAATACACCTGGCCTTGTCCCCAGAGGGCAGGATGGCTCAAGCCACTGCCCGGCACAACTCACACGGCTGGGAGGCACTGGGAAGGGAACTGGACTCGGGCCAGGGGACAGTGTTCTAGTCTTGGTTCTGCTGGCTGTGCGGCTCTAGGTGAGTCGCTTCAGCACTCTGAGGCTTGCTGTCCCCATCTGCACAACGGGGCTGCGATTCTGTCTGCACCGAAGGATCCTCGTGAACTTAGATGGGCTGGTACTATGGACCTAACAGCCATGTATCACAGACACGCGTCCAGCCCCTCGGCTTCCTATGTGCTTTCATTAGGCTTGTTTTCTAGAGGGGAGAACCGATGATGAATTACAACCCTATCATTTCTGAGAGTGACAAGTATTATGAATGAAACTGAGCAGGATGAGGGGACGGAGGTGACGGCAGGGCCAGGGTTTGGGAAGGCTTCTCCATGAGGTGACATTCGAGCAGAGACTGGCAGGAAGTGAAGGAGGGGTGACTGCGAGAGGGCGTCCGAGCAGAAGGGACCGCCGGGGCGTGCGTCAGGCGGTGGGTGTGGGAGGGGCAGCGAGAGCACGGGCCGGCGAGGGATCGGGGCGCGCCGGGCAACTCCGCAGGCCGCAGGAAGGAATGAACTCATGCTAGACGCGCTGGTGTTGGCGAGTCCTTGGAAGGTCGTAAGCGCAAGGGTGACGTGAGCCGATTTGGGTGCTTTAAAGGTCACTGTGGTCGCTGTGCAGGGAATCTATCCCGGGGCAAAGGCAGACACAGGATTCAAGAAGGACCCCAGGGGGCGGGTCCAGGGAACCCCGCCCCGTTCCCCCAGAGGACGGACAGGCTCCCAGGAGGCTGCTGGGTAACGTCTGCCGTCTTGGGGGAAGGACGTCGGGACCGTTCGGTGGGACTCAGATTAGGTGCTGAGCCATCTCCCCCTGTGCTCGGGACTGCACAGCCCCCAGAGCAGAAAGGACGCTGAGGGTTGGGGAAACTGAGTCTCCTTGGCCTGCGCACAGCTCCCTGGACCAGCCACAGTTCCACTTCTCCTCCTAGAAGATCTGGCCGGCCGTGCGGCTGGGGTCCTCCGCCTGCCCCAGTGGCGTCCGGGAGCCCCTGGAGAGGCCCCCACAGGAAGAGCAGGGGCCAATAGCAGACAGGCCCTCGCCATGATCCCGTCATGACTGACTCCTGAAAGGCCAGGGTGGCCCAGGATACCCTCGTCTATTTTACTGAGCCCCACACACCCTCCGGGAGAGGCCGGCCGCGTGGGTGGCCTCGCTTCCTAACCCCTTTCAGTGTTCACGCGTGTTGCTCTGAGACTCAGCGGTTTTTCCCGCTAACGAGATGGACTCTATTTTCCTACCCTTGGTCGGGACTTGCTTTGGCCAGTCGCCTGTGGCAGACGCGATGGTGAACCGGTTATTGAGCCTCGTTCTCAAAAGGGCGCGCGTAGCCCTGTCCGCTCTCTTGTGGCCGTGCCCGTGAGCCCGAGGCTCTAGATGAGGTGGCCGCCGTCAGCCAAGCGTTAACCACTCTCAGGTTCTTGACCTAACTTGGCCAAAACTGAGATCAGCCAGTCCCCAGCCTTGACTCATAAATAATAAAGGATTATCCCTTTAAGCTATCGAGTTTAGGGGCTGGCTGTTACGTAGCAATAGCTGACTGATGATACACCCTGTGAGCTTCCTACCCCCATCTGACACTGAATACTGGCTTAAGGAATAGGAAGCTGTGGGGTTTGCTACTGACAACATTCTAAGCATCATTTTCGTCATAATCATTACCATAGTCTTATAATCACCGTATCGTTGAGCATTAGCTGCATCCGGGCCTATGCTGTGACTTTAGATATACTGTATGTGTGCACTAATCTCCCCAACCACACTCTGAAGCAGGTATTAGTTCTCCATATTTGCTAGATGATGAAACGGAGATGCAGAGAGGTTAATTCATTTGCCTGAGGTCATACAGACAAAAAATGGCAGTATCGGGGACTCACCCCCTACCGGTCGGACTCATGCAGAGAGGACTTTCCCATGAAAAATACATCCCCCGAGGGTGCCTTGGAACCCCACCTCTCAACCCCACCCCCCAGGCTCTCTCCTTGCATTGGGTCTTGGGAATCTAATCCGAGACCAGATGGCAGAGCTTATAATGGCTTCTACACAATTAAAACCAGCATCTTTTACTTTAAAAAGTATGAATAAAATTTCGGTCCCTTTAAGGGGACAAACCCCTTTCCCTCCAGCCTCTGACCGGAAAAACTGCCTGGAGTCACTCTCTGGAGAGCCTGCGTGAGCTAGCCGCTTTCCCAGGGAGCTGGCCTGATTCAAAATCCAGGCGACAGCCGGGAGCGGTTCCCCTTGGGTGCCCCGGAGTTTCAGAGAGCGGCTCTGCTTAGGTCTGGTTAACCTAATGTGCACAATAAAAATTTTTATTAAAAAGGGAAGAAGGAAGCCACGGAGATGGCAATTGGCCATAGAAGGACATTATTTTTATTGGAATCAGAATCCCTTTATTTAAAGAATATATAAACCCCCATTTTCGTTTTATCACTTGGCTTAGCGGCCCATGGACAGTTTCCGAGGGTAATTTCAGCACTGGCTGGCTCTTTCTAAACTGTCTGTCGTGAGCACTGAGACTGTGGCGCACGAGGGATCCCCTGGAGGTGAAAGCCGCTGGGCGATGCTAACGCTGGGGACCCCTCCCGGCCT
>NW_011888892.1:467188-472103 GCF_000151845.1 Pteropus vampyrus
TGACATGGACAGCGTTTGTTGAAAGCTCATCACGGGCCAGGCAGACGTGTAGTCTTCTCGTGTGGATCCCTTCAGCAGTTCCTGGAGACGGGGGCCATGTGCCAGCCCTGTCTTGCAGATGAGGAAATTGGACTGGGGGGAGGGGCGGTACGTCATTTGCCCAGGGATGCTCAGTGGGCGAGGGGAGGACCAGGCTCAGCCCAGAGCGGAGCACACAGGCTGCCTGCCCCCTGTCCTGCCCGCCTCCTGCCGTCCTGGGTCTTGAATCTGAGATAATTCCCCCAGGGGTGCAATCCTTTCTCCCCCGTAAGACCTCTGGCTGGGGAGAAGGAGGGTGACAGCTCTGTCTCTTTACTACACTCCATCCTTCCGCCAGTTCAAACCGCCCAACTAGTACCTCCTCTTCCCGCCTAGCAAGTGACCTTGTTTAGTCCAAAGGTCAAAGAGGAAGCCGCCCTCTCCACCTGCTTGCTGCCCGCCTGCCTGACCCAGGATGGGGTCAGAGATTGAGAGACTTTGCAGAAAGTCACGTGATCTGAGTTGCTGGGTCTGCAGAGGGAGCGGGAAGCGGGAGACTGACCGGAAGGGAGGCCGAGGAGGAGGCAGGGGCAGGGGCCGGGCCTCGCGTGCGAGCTGCGCGCGCGGGCCTGGGAAGGTTTGGGAGCAGAGTGGGGCAGTGGCTCAGCCTGAGCGGATTCCAGGTTCAAAGACACAGCTGACGAGCTTCGCCCTGGAAGGAGCTTCTCACGAGTGGAGAAGAATAAAGGGAGATGAGCTGTTTTGTCTGCGGCTGAGAAGACCTGCCTCCTGGGGAGGCAGCAACACCCCTGGCTCATCGGGATGCTCCAGCCCTGGGAGCACCGTAAACCAGCGACCCGCAGTGCACTGGGGACGCATGAGGACCCGAGACGCCACCTCGTACACAGGCCCAGGGCCTGTCCCACTCTGCCCTACATAATCGCTCTCTCGCGTGGGGAGCTGGGGGCGAGCTCCGTGCTTTGCAGCCACGGAGAGGCAGCTGGGAGTTAAACTTCCCGGAGTAGCGAGCAGTGTAGCGTCTTGGCTAACACTGTGGCCCACGCAGGCGTCTGCCCCACACCCACCACTCCCAGCTGGGCCGAGGCTCAGGTGTCTGGAGGATTCTTTTAGGCCGCCCCGCCAGGCTCACGAGCACTGAGGTCCCGGGCCTGTGGGGTGTTCATGGACTCTGGCGTTTGTGTCTGCCTGGCCGTCGTGTGGCCTCCATTTCTAGTGGGGACATTCCACTGTGCCTCTCAGTGGCCAGCCCGCTCTCAACGGAGAGGCAGCCCTGTGGGCAAACTGGACTCTTCTCTGCAAGTGTGAATCTGCAGAGGTGACCCAGAGAAGACGTGCAGGTGGACAAGGACCCTCAGAGACCCAGAGGTGGGGGACAAAAAAATCATTTGCTTCCCACTCCTACATTTTTCAAAAGGTGCTGGAGGCTCACGCTAGAGCATGTGCCCCAGAGAGGCAATGTGGTGACTCCCATTTTGCTATGAGAGAGGCCATGAGCCCCAAGTGGCCCTAGGGGCTGCACAGGCTGTAGGTGGCACCGACCTAGGTATGGCACAGACGGCTCCCGCTGCTGCCCACCTGGAGATGGACACTTTTATTTACATGATTATCTGCGAGAGCAGAGCTCAGGGGAGACCTGGGATCCCCAACTCCCTCGCGCTGCTTCAGACGACTCCCCAGCTTATTTACTGCACGGCCCTGCCCGGGTCTCCTGCGGAGGCGACTGCCTGATTCTGGGAGGCAGGTACGATCACCTCCCATTTCATGAGTTGGACACCGAGGCCCAGCGAGGTCACCTGACTTGCCGGTGGGTGGGGCTGCAAGGCAGAGGAGGCTTCAGCGGGGCTTCGCCTCTTTCCGGCCCAGACTTGTTTTCTGAGCCAGGCCCAAGGCTGGTGCTGAGGGCCGAGCCCCACTGGGCCGCCTCGGTCACGCTCTCGCCTGGAACTGGGTCGCCGGAGCCCAGGCTGCGGGCCAGCTGCGTTTGTGGAGGGAGACCCGCTGGGAAGATGGGGCGGGGGTGTGGACGGGGTGCGATGGGGCGGCTCGCAGCAGGAAGAGCTGCTGTTCGTTCTTTAAGGAAACAAAACCCATCTTCACCGTCCAAGACAAGTGGCTTCTACCCAATCACAGCCTCGGGTTCCAGGCCCAGCCCGGGGACCCCTGATGGAGCCTGGGGCCAGGGAGGACAGGTGGGATGGGAGGGACGTGGCAGGGGTCTAAAAGGCAAGTTGGTGGACAGCACCAGGCAGGAGGGGCGTCCTGGGCCGGCCCTGGCCTTGTCCACCTCTGGTCACTTTCCCATCCGGGCTGCTGCAGACCTGGTTCCTGAGAGCTGGCTCTGTGCGGCCTGGTCCAGGGTCTGGGAGCCAGGTGCTGTTGCTGGGACCGCAGGCCCCATGAGCCCACGTAGCAGGTCTGCCGGGTGGGGGGCGGCGGGCCGCGCACCTGACTCTTGGTCATTGTCACCATTTCTGCACCTGCTTTTGGGTTTGTCCGTTCATTCTATGGCACTTACTGGGCAGGGACTGAGGAGAGAGCTGTGAGCAAGTGAGGCATAACCCCGGCCTTGTGGTCACCAAGACGGGTGAAAACAACAACAGCAAAAATGCTTAATTACAAATAGGGGTGAGAGAGCCAAACGGGAAGGAAATCATCCGATTGCAGAGAGTCAGTAGTTGGTGGTAGGGGTGGCTTCTTCAGCTTTGGGTCAGTGGGCATTTAATCTGGGACCTGAGGGCGAGGGTGAGTCCACCGTGCAGCGAGTCCGTGTTAGAGGAGGAAGGGAGGGAGGCTCAGGCAGTGGGAACAGCAGGTGCAAAGGCCCTGAGCTGGAAAGCGGCGGGGGAGTCAGGGAGGATAGAGAGGGGACCCATGGGGCTAAAGCCAGTAGCCAGGGGAGCTGGGACAAGGTCCCCACAGGGACGGCTTGGCCATGGGGTGGTTCCAAGTCTCTGATTCTACATCAACAGAGGGCCCAATGCCTGTCTGTATCATGACGATGTCCCCGAGCCTTATCCTTCCACTGCAGTGGACGGGAGAAGGGAATGGAGCCCGAACCCCCTGAAACCCTGTTTCACTGCACTCGTGGATTAAATAGGGTTAAAGTAACCAGCTGAATCCCCAAGACCGAGGAAGGAAACTGAGGGTGCCGGAGGCCTCGGGGAAGCCGGGCTGGGCTGGGCTTGGCTGGAGGGAGGAAGACAGAGCAAGGACTCAAGTAAGAAGTGCCACCTGTCAGAGCATCCTTGGATTGGAGGGTCTGCACGGGTCCTTCGCTCCCTCCCCAGCCCCTCCCAACAAGCGGCCATCAGTCCAGGCCCCAACCCAGTGCGCTTCCCTGGGCCATCGCAGAAACAAAGGCCTCAGCACAGACAATGGGCCCCTTTATGTGGACGCCCGCCCCAGGCCGGGCACAATCGCTGATTCATAAACCAGGCAGGGTCCCTACGCCCAGGTAGGGTTCAGCCAGGAGGGATATGCGGGTAGAGGAATAGAGACCCGCTGGCATCTTTGATGGGGAAAGACTGCCCCCTGGTGTCCTACAGGGGTAGTGCTCACCCTCAGGCCTCTGGGACCCTCCAGGCAGAAGCATGCTCTGGGGTGACCCAGCACTTAGAAATCATACAGATAGGGAAACCGAGGCCTTGGAGCACCCAAGGACTCAACTCAGGTCATTTTCTTAACAGTGAAGGGGGGTTTGGGGGTGAAGGTGAAGCCGGAATTATTCCCCCTGCTGTATTGAACAGTCCAGGAGATGAAAGGGTGCCGGGAAGCCCAGGGCAGTGGCAAGCTGGACTTAGCTCAGGCCGCTTCCTTCCAGAGCTCCATGCGACCCATCCCTTCCCGCCTCCATGTTCGGTGATGTCATGTCTGCAGCATGAAATTGGAGGTGGTAGAAGTGTTTACTCCGCGGATATCAGCAAGTGCAGCCAGGACCTCCTCTGCTCCCACCCACCCTCTCCCTGTTCCCCAGGGACCCATCTCAGCTCTGGAGCTTTGGGTTATTGGCAAAACACGTGAGCTCGTTGAGCCCCAGCTTCTGTACCTATAAAATCAGGATCCATCGATTCAACACATAGTCGAATGCCTACCCTGTGCCAGCCACAATTTTTGGTGTTGAGGATATAACACAAGATGAACGGTTAGCAAATAGCGAAGTTAGAATTTTCACTCTTTATGACAACCCCAGTGGTAGTTGGTTTTGTGTGTCTACCTGACTGGACCAGGGGTGCCCAGATATTTGGTCAAACGTGATTCTGGGTGTTTCTGGGTGCTGATAGATAATATTAACATTCATATTAGTAGACTGAGGAGAGAGCCCATCCTAATGTGGGTGGGCCTCACCTAATCAGCTGGAGGCCTGACCAGAACAAAAAGTCTGACTCTTCCCTTTGCCCATGTAGGAAGGAGTCATCAGACCATGAGGTCTGGGGTCCAAACAGATCTCTTCTCTTGCAGTGCTCAGCCTTGTGCATACTGTTCCAGCCATGATATTCCGTCCCCTTCAATATTCCTCAAGCAGGCTGGGCTTGCCTCTTCCCCAGAGCCTTTGCACTTGCTGTGTCCTCTGCCTGGAATGTTTTTCCCCCTCGTGTCCACATGGCTTCCTCCCTCCTCACACCTTCATTCAAATATCGTCTTCTCTGTGCAGGTGTTCTGGTCACCATCTAATATGGCCCCCTGCCCCTCCCCCACCATGCCTCATTTTTCTCCTTAGCTCTTGTCACTACCAGAGATGACATATTTTACTTCTTTTTCTTGTTATTTGTAAGCGTTAGGGAAACAGAGATCTGTGTCTGTTGTGTTCACTGCTCTATCTCCAGAAACTAGAACAGGGCAGACATAGTTAATAATTATTTCTTGACTAATCGAACAG
>NW_011888892.1:472958-475213 GCF_000151845.1 Pteropus vampyrus
TCAGCTGGAGGCCTGACCAGAACAAAAAGTCTGACTCTTCCCTTTGCCCATGTAGGAAGGAGTCATCAGACCATGAGGTCTGGGGTCCAAACAGAACTCTTCTCTTGCAGTGCTCAGCCTTGTGCATACTGTTCCAGCCACGATATTCCGTCCTCTTCAATATTCCTCAAGCAGGCTGGGCTTGCCTCTTCCCCAGAGCCTTTGCGCTTGCTGTGTCCTCTGCCTGGAATGTTTTTCCCCCTCGTGTCCACATGGCTTCCTCCCTCCTCATACCTTCTCTGTGCAGGTGTTCTGGCTGCCATCTAATATGGCCCCCTGCCCCTCCCCCACCACGCCTCATTTTTCTCCTTGGCTCTTGTCACTACCAGAGATGACATATTTTACTTCTTTTTCTTGTTATTTGTAAGCATTACAAATAACAGAGATCTGTGTCTGTTGTGTTCACTGCTCTATCTCCAGAAACTAGAACAGGGCAGACATAGTTAATAATTATTTCTTGACTAATCGAACAGTTGAGGGGAGGACTTTGGCCAAAACTGATGATACTGTCTCATTCAGTCTGCATCCTTCCACTGGACCAGCTGCTGCCGACTCAGCTGCCCGAGGTGATGGGGTGATGGGACAGGCTGCCCCCACGCCCTCCTTGGGCATTTCCGTAGGATGGGGGAACATGCCAGATCCCACTCCCCCAGGTCTCCCCAAGGACCCCAGACAGGTAGGAAGGGCTGCCTCTGGTCCCTGGGAGCCATGGACCTCTGAGGAATCAGGAGCCAGCCCTGCTCTGGGAGGGCTTTGGACCCCCGTGCTAGGGCTGCTATAAGGCCTTCATAGCCACAGATCCCATCCCTGAGGACCCCTCCCCAAGGGCTGTGTGACTTTGGGTCCAGCTCTTTACCTACCTGGGCTGGTGCCCAGCTGAGAGACCTTGATCCTATTTCCTAGAAACACCAGACCCGTCCGTTTCAGCAGGTCCAGGCATTTGCTCCTCTGTGCCCGAGGCCTGGGCCTTGTCAGATGCAGGACAGCAAGAAGGGACAGCTCTGCAGGGCCTTCGATGCTTCAAGTCTCTCAGACATGCAACACTGCCTGCTGCAGGGCCCGGCGTGTGCGTGTGGGGTTTGTTTGCAGGGCTCTGAGCCCACGACAGGCACTGGCCCTGGAGTCAGGGTTTGGTCTGTTCTCCCAGTATGTGCTTCACAGTTCTGGCTCCCTCATTTTCCCCCGTCAGCCCTGTCCTGCCTGGTTCTGTGACTCCTGGAGAGGAGAGGGCACTCCGCAGAAAGCCAGCACTGGAGGGACCGTGAGGTGGTCCAGTCCACGAGAAACCCAGGCTCCAAGAAGCAAAGTGACCAGTTGAAGCCACAGCATCCACCGATGGGCTGGGGGCCGGCTGAGTCATGGCACTCATCTGGTTTCTGTGGCTTCTCCTGTCTTGAAGGGATAGACAAGGTCAGGAGTGTTCAAACAATTCATTTAGCAGGATGTTAAACTATAAACTTAGATGAACGCTAATCTATAAATTAGATATGAAAAAAGTAATCATAATGTAGCTCGCATGAATCATGCACTGGCCACTGTGCTCGGCATCTGAGGACCAGCTCGAAGAGTCCGCACTGCCACCCTATGGGCTATTCTC
The DNA here is from genome assembly GCF_000151845.1 of Pteropus vampyrus. Taxonomy (NCBI): domain Eukaryota; kingdom Metazoa; phylum Chordata; class Mammalia; order Chiroptera; family Pteropodidae; genus Pteropus; species Pteropus vampyrus. Next base: position 474,595 of record NW_011888892.1, read on the forward strand.
ATTATAGAGAGATGCGCCCAAACTTGCCAAGGGCACAGGAGCAGAGCTGGGGTCCAAACGGAACCAAATGAGTCCCTTAAAACAGAGAGGCCAGCCTGCCGGAAATCGTGGGGTCCTGGAGCCCCAGTGCTGAGGCTGCCCAGCCGTGGAAGCCCCAAGGCTCCTTGGAACACAGTTTGAAAACTCTGCTGGTCCAGCTCACTGCCTGAGCGCCCTCCAGCACGGAGCCAGGCCCCGTGACCTGCTAAGCTTTGCAAAGTGAGGCCCTCTCCTCAGGCTTCATATTGGGTACCAATGATGTCATACTATGTATGTACTTCCACAGCTAGTTTTTTTTTTTTTTTTTAACATTGCTTATGAGATTTAGCTGAGTCGATACATGTAGTTCTGGTTTGATCATTTTTACTGCTGTATAATATTCCGTTCTATGATATTGTCACAATTTAACCATTCTCTTGGCTACAGGTCGACATTTTGAAAGCTTGACAATTAAAAAAGTCCCAGCAGCACGTTTCACCTTTCTGTAGGAGGTCGTTTTATACTGACCAGCTCCGCCAGTGTACTCTGTGCCCTGAGCACTCCCAGTGTCCCGCCACACCTGTCACCTCATCTCCTGGCC